>NW_020455204.1:8106332-8109492 GCF_003342845.1 Nothoprocta perdicaria | reverse complement strand
GGTCATGGGAGGGGGTGGGTGGGCAGGATGCGGCTGCCCGCGGGGAAACCTCCCCTTCCCCGGGGCGGAGCGGGGCTCCCTCCCTCCCTCTCTCTCGCTCCTTTTCCCTCCTTCTCCCGCCGTTGCCGCCGCCGGAGCGGAACCGAAAGCGAAGGCGGCGCCGGGCGGCCCCGCGGCGGCCCCGCGGCCCAGGTCGGTGCGGAGGCGGCGGCAGCGGCGCGGCGGGAGCGGGGACAAAGCGGCGCCTCTGGGCCCGGAATCTGCCGCGACAGGCGGGCGGGAGCGGCGGGCTCGGGGCCGGCGGGCTCGGGGCCGGTGTCGGAGCGGGGATCGGTGGTTTAACGTCCCCGTGCGGGAGCCGCGGGGCCCGGGGATGCTGCGGCCGCCGCCGCGCACACGTGTCCCGGTCCCGGTGCCGGGGCCCCGGCTGCGGCTCCGCGGCTCCGGGGGCCTTCGGGCAGGTGCCGCCAGGCCCGGGGACCGGCGGCCTCGGGGACACGCGAGCGGGGCCGAGCCCAGCGGCGCGGGGGGGTCTGCAGAGGAGGGGGTGGCGCTGGGGACACGGGGGGGACCCGGGGCTGCGGCTTCGCTTGGGAGCGTGGAAGGCAGGGAGGCTGTGGAGGCCCGTGGGGAGCAGGGAGGAGATGGAGGCAGCGCCGGAGGAGGCCGACACGAGGCCTCGGTGCCGGCCCCGGGATCGTGTCCCCACATCCCAGCCCTGGCAGCGCGTCGTGCTGGGGTGCGGGAGCCGCTGCGGGTGCAGCCCGGCGCCGCTATCCCCGTGCCGCTATCCCCGTGCCRCTATCCCCGTGCCCGGCCAGAGTGATGGCACCTGAGCGGGGCTCCTCTGGTGCGGCCGGCGCTTGGAGCTCGCGCTGCCTATTGGGACACCTATTGTACGTCATTTAGGCAGTATCAGGCGCTCTAGCTCAATGCAAACAGTCTGTTTGGCTTCCTGATACTATAATGCCTTCGTTTTGATTTTTGCTTTCTTTGTTGCTCTTTTAATTCTTTCCACGTTGCTCTGGGTGGGCCGCATGAAAGACAAAGGTTTCCGTGCTCATCCCGGCGCCCGCTCCCTSTGCCGGGTTATTTCGGGTGCCCTCGGCTTGCAGGGAAGCTGCTGAGGGATTTTTTCCATCAAAAGTCAGGCCTGGCCGGTGACTAAGAGCTTGGGGCCTGGGCTGGCATCGATGCCCCCGCTCAGCTTTCCTTTTAATATCCCTTCCCATCGCGGATTAGCAGCGAGGCCGATTGCTGGGATAATCCCACGGGAGTGGGATGCGAGTGCCRGGCCAGGTGGTGCTCCCAGATCCCGCGCAGTTCCCTTTGCGTTTAACACAGGGTGATCGTGCAGCCGAGGTGCCTCTTCTCCCTTGGCTGCGTTTCACCTCTTTGGGCTTGTTGCAACCCGGCTTTGGGTTTATTGCATCCTCTGTCTGCTGGTATCTTTGGCCTCCTCCTCCTCCTCCTCTCCATCCCCACGTGCTCAGCAAGGGAGAACCACGCATTGCTGCCGCGCAGGAGCTGCCGTGCGAGTGCTTGAGAGTCATCGCTGACTTTTGGCTTTTGCTGGGTGTCAGTAGCTCTAAAAAAGGCATCTTTCTACAAAATCATGCGTTTTGCATGCACTAAAGGGAGAAAAAAACACAAAATCCTCCCCGCTTCTCTTGTGTCCCACACAAGAGGAGGAGTGGGGTCTGGCTGGGCAGTCTCAGGGTTGCGGGGCCTTCCCGCCCGCTCCAGTTAACCAGTCCCGAGGTGTTTATCCCCGCAGAGCCAGTTACCGCGCGCRACCGGCCTCGCTCCACTCGGGAATCCCAGCCTTGCCCCTCGCACATGCCTCGGTCCCGGGCTGCAAAATGGTGACGTTTTACCACTGTGGGTGAAACCGGCACGTGCGGACGCCCGGAGCTCCCGCATCCGTTTCTCCTCGGACGCGGGACAAGGGGCACCCCCTTCTCGCCTTCGCGCGCCCCCTTGCCCGGTGGGGATGCTGGTCCCGCAGCGCTTCCTTTTTCGGAGCGGCTCCCGGCGCGCCCGKCTCGGCCCCGTTGACAGGCGGTTATTTATATCCGCTGGCGCCGGGCCCGGAGCCGCCGGCGGAGAGCGGCCCCGGCGCGGGGCGAAGCCGCCCGCTTGTTGCGGCGCCTTCCGGGCGCTTGTACCGGAGCCACCGGTACCCGCTGCACCCCGACGYGGGTTTGCCCTTTCCTTTAGTTTTCCTCTCTAATGTTTTTCCTTTTTTCCCTATTTTCCCTGTTCCGGGGCGGAGCAGCGCTGTGAAGGGAGCAGCAGCGCCGACGGCTCCGTGCGCAGCTCAGGCTCTCGGCAGCCGCTTGGCTGAGGCGCAGGAAGGGCACCAAAAAAAGCCCCGAAATAAATGGTTATTCCTGGGTGCTGGATCTGGGCCGCGTGTTCCGGGATTTTTTTTATTTTTTCCCCTCTCTCTCTCTGGCGCCGTGGCAACTTGTCAACCTAGAAATTAAAAATAAAATGGTGTCGCGGGAGGGAAGAGCCACAGCGGCTCCGCGGGCAGATGGGCCGGCTCAGCGATGCCCCGGTGCCGCTTCGGACCTTGCGTCTTCCAGAGCACGTGCGAGTCGCGCCATGTCCATCGCTTTTCCCCTTCCTGCTCCCTGACGGACCCGATTCCCTCCTGCTCCCAAGGTGTGGGACGCCGACCCRACGCCAGCGCAGCCGGAGACGCGGGATAGCTCCATGCGGACGGCTTGGTGCAGGAGGAKGGAGTGACGCGGAGCCGCGTCCTGCACCGCATCCCGGTGAGCAGATCCCRCCAGGGCCCGGCCTCCTCCTGCCCCGGAGGTGCCGCTCTGGGATGCAGCGCTGTGCCAATCCCATTGGATGCAATGGCCGGGGGGTGTTTAATTTGGGAGCAGAGGCGGGCAGCAAGGTTTGGGGCTGTTTTCCAGCAGAATGAGGGTGCATGGGGGCAGCAGCAGTGCCAGGGGGGTCGTGGCTGTAGCGAACATGCCAGGTCTCCGCGCGGGCGCTGATGGGGCTCCGTGTCCGCAGCCGCCCGTGCCCCATGGCTCAGCTGCGGGGCCGATCCCGGCGCGCGCCGCCCTGACGCCGCCGGCCATGGAGGAGCCGCGCGCCGGCCTCGGCCTCTCGGCCCGCAAGCTCTCGCTGCAGGAGC
>NW_020455204.1:8003232-8106262 GCF_003342845.1 Nothoprocta perdicaria | reverse complement strand
GACGCCGCCGAGGCCGCCGCCGCCGAGCGCTTCATCTACCCGTCGCTGCCCTACTCGCCCGTGACGTCCCCGCACGCGTCACCGCGCCTGCCGCGCCGCCCCACTGTCGAGTCCAACCGCGTCTCCATCACCGGCTTGCAGGTGAGCGGCGCCTCCGCGCCCGCCCGCTGCTCTCCCCGGCGCCCTGGCTTTTCGCTTCCTTTTCATTATTATTATTTTGCACGTTATTTAATTCTTGCGGGGGGCGTCTTTGCAGCAAGGAGCTTGGCACGAATGGGGCTCAGGGCAKCTGGGCATCCCCGTCCCCTGGGGTTTGCATCCAAAGCTGTGTATGTGAGTCGGGATCTGGCCATGGGCTCTTTAGCACTGTGATTTCGAGGCCTTTTTTCCCTTCCTGTTGTTTTTTCCTTTTAAAAAAGGAGACAGTGCTGAGATTTAACGCAAAACTTGCCTGGCCTGTCCCCAGCCTGCCCGGGCTTGATGCTCCTGTTCCAGGCCAGCAGGCAACCTCTGCCCTAACCTTAACCAGCCTACCCTAACCTTAGTGCCATCATTAGCTACCCGGGGCTGTTTCTTACCACTAATGAAGCCCAAGAAGCCTCGGCTGCAGCCRGGCCGGTCCCCGCTGCTGCCGTCACGGTTCTGTCCCCTTTTTCACGGGCTTTGGTGCTGCTGCTTCCCTCCCTGGTGGCGTTTGTGTCGYGCGGGGCCCTGCACGGCAGGCGGTGCTGGCGGGTCTGGCGCCCCCGCTCACCCTCCGCTCGCCCCTTGGCAGGACTGTGTGCAGCTCAACCAGTACAAGCTCAAGGATGAGATCGGGAAGGTGAGCGCRGCGTCCGGGCGGGATGCGCGGCGTCCGGGCGGGATGCGCGGGCGCCCACGGCGGGCAGCCCACGGACACGTCTCTCCCTGCAGGGCTCCTACGGCGTGGTGAAGCTGGCCTACAACGAGGACGATAACACCTACTATGTGAGCGCCGCGGGCAGCGGGCTCCGCGCCGCCGGGCGGCCGCGCCGCTCACGGGCGCTCTCTTGCAGGCAATGAAGGTGCTCTCCAAGAAGAAGCTGATGCGGCAAGCGGGCTTCCCCCGTAAGTGTCACCACAGGGCTTTGCTTGACGTCCTCTCCCATTTCCCTGCCTGCTCCCGGTGCTCTTCCCTCCTGAGGAGGATGTGGGCGCTTTCCTTGTGGCACCTCTGCCCCTTTCCCGGCTCCCACCGTGGGGTCACCTCTCACGTGGGTGCCCCAAATGCTGCCGTCCCTCCCGCGCAGGCCGCCCGCCGCCCCGCGGCGCCAGGGCCGCCCCCGAGGGCTGCGTGCAGCGCAAGGGGCCCATCGAGCAGGTCTACCAGGAGATCGCCATCCTGAAGAAGCTGGACCACCCCAACGTGGTGAAGCTGGTGGAGGTGAGCGGAGTCACGGGGCGGGATCGCTTCCCTCTGGATGTGTGGGGATTTTGTAAGGGAGCCTCCTGTCCAAGCACGATGCAGCCTGGTGCTGGCAGCGGCATCTTGGCTCCGGGTTCTGCTGGGGCCGGTCCTGCATCTTGGACATGTGGGTTTTTCCCCTTCTTTTGAAATGGTCTCTTTTTTTCCCCTCCCTCCATGCAAAAGACAGAGAGAACTTTGCTCTTTCTTTTCTGAAAGAGAAATATTCTGGTTCCTTTGAAGAATCAGAAAAACTCAGATCAGTTTAGGGAAGGAAATGACATYCCCATGGTGTCTGCAGAGGGGTGATAGAGCCTGTCAGGGGGAACAAGAGCAGGTTGGCCCTGGGGTCCCCACATTGCCCAGACCTGGTGGGTACAAAGCCACGTCTCTATTGGAAGGTCCATTTTGGAGGGGTTTTGTTGCATCTCCTTGTTGCTTGTGGCAGGTGCTGGATGACCCTGGYGAGGACCACCTGTACATGGGTAAGCGAGCCGCCCTGGCTGGACGTTTTCCTTGGCTTTGCAAATAAATCATGGCTTAGTTTTCCCGAGCGCAGATCAGCTCCTCCCCAGGTGTCCATATCTGAAGTCACTTAAGATGCCTTCAAGCCTGAGCTGGCCGCGTGCCTGGCTCTCTTAGCTGGAGGCAGCAGCATCCCAAACCGTGTGTGCCTAGCACGAGATGGCACCTCCTGTCCGTTCATGCACTGCTATTGTAATTTAGCCATRAAAACAACGGCTTGTGCGCTGGGACGCGGCTTGTGTGGGAGCTCCAGTCAGCGGTTAATCACCTTTTCCTCCTCATTTCAGTGTTTGAACTGGTGAAGCAGGGGTGAGTACYGACAGACCCAGACCCTTAAAGTGAAGCAGGTTTGTATGTAGCAGCTCTCCATCATCTGAAGCCGAATTCAGAGATTTGTTTTACRGAGAATTTCTCTCCCCGGGTGTTTGCCTGGGTGCAGATGGTGCCGTGTGCCTGGGGCTGAGCAYCTCTCCCACCGCTGCTTTGCAGGCCCGTGATGGAGATCCCCACCCTGAAACCTCTCTCCGAAGATAAGGCTCGCTTCTACTTCCAGGATCTCATCAAGGGCATTGAATACTGTGAGTGCCGGATCAGGGGACGCGCGGCTCCGGCAGCGCCGCGCGTGGCTGAGCCCCAGCTGCTGCCCTGCCCACAGTGCACTACCAGAAGATCATCCACCGGGACATTAAACCCTCCAACCTCCTCGTCGGCGAGGACGGGCACGTCAAGATCGCCGACTTCGGCGTGAGCAAYGAGTTTAAGGGCACGGATGCCCTCCTCACCAACACGGTGGGCACGCCGGCGTTCATGGCGCCCGAGACGCTCTCGGAAACCCGGAAAATCTTCTCTGGGAAGGTATCGGGCTGCAGCGTGGGGATTTGGGAATAATTGTTGGTATGAGCTTGGTCTCCGGTTCCCAACCTCACCTGCTCCCTTCTCCCCGCAGGCTCTGGATGTCTGGGCCATGGGCATCACGCTCTACTGCTTCGTGTTCGGGCAGGTAACGGGCGCTCGCTTGGCTGCGGCGGCGCCGCGAGCTGCCGCCCTCCCTCCTCCTTAACAGCTCCTCTCGCTCCTGCTCTTGGCCACCAGTGTCCTTTTATGGATGAGAGGATCCTGAGTTTGCACAAYAAAATCAAGACCCAGACCTTGGAGTTCCCAGACCAGTAAGTGCTTAAGGARTTCTGGCCGGAGGGAATTCATCTAGGCCGGCATCCTCCCCGCAACACTTGTCCGTGCTCTCCTTCCTTCCCCCAGGCCAGAAGTTACGGACTTCTTGAAGGACCTGATTACACGGATGCTGGATAAAAACCCCGAATCGAGGATTTCGGTCCCAGAAATCAAGGTACTGGCGCGGTGCCGCGGTGGTAGCCGCGGCTCAGGCCCGTCGCGTTCCCCTCGCTCCGCTTGCTCGGGAGTCGCTGCGATCCCCGCAGGTTTAGGTGCTCCCTCCGGGCCCGGCCCCGCGGGTAAGTCCCGGCTCCTTCCCCCGTCCTGGCCCTTCTCGGCTTTGGGACCTTTGGTGCCTACAGAAGCACGAGGCGGAAGGAAAGCCCCTGAGCGCAGTATTTCCTCTGCTACCAGGAAAGTACTGTGCAACAGCCTTTCGCAGGAGATTTCGGGTCCCCTGCCCCTGCCGGACCCTGGAAGGGGCGAGAAGCTGAGAAAATGGAGACAAAGGTAGGGGGAAAGGATGGCGGGGAACGTGCTGATCCTTTTGCCTCCCTCCTGCCGATGGCCGAGCACTCCAGGCTGTGCAGACCCGTCGCCCCTGGCCAAGTCTAGGGCTCGCTGCCTCCCCGCAACACCGGACCGCGAACGGACCGACCGCTTCGTTCAGGGGGGCTCCTGCTTCCCTCCTGGCACCGGGGAGGGTCCGCAGGGGCCCGGCGCTGCCGTGCGCCCCGGCTTCRGCGAGGGCGCACCGCGCTCGCCGCCGCGCTGGTCTGGTTTTCAGTACGAAAAAGAGGAAATCGTCCCTGACAGGGCTGTGTTATTAATTGAAGTTGCACCCTTGGGCCACCAAGAACGGCGTGGAGCTGCTGCCCACGGAGGACGAGAACTGCACGCTGGTGGAGGTCACGGAGGAGGAGGTGGAGAACTCGGTCAAGCACATCCCCAGCCTGGCCACCGTGGTGAGCGCCGGGCTCGTGGGAAGGGCACAGAGCTGCTCCGGCTTTTTCCCGACATTTGGGAACCTCTGGAGCAGAGGTGGTTCCCAGCCTCTGTTAATTTGTCCCTGGGAAGCTCTCCCTCCATCTCGGGCAACATGCAGTTGCAGAACATAGAAATTGGCCCAAAATGCTTCTTGGGGGAGAAAACCTGCTCACATTTCATTCTGTTCTGCTGCCCACCTCTCCCATCTGACGTGACGGCGTTTGCATGTCCACCTATTGCATTTTGCATGTCCACCTACTGCATATTCACATGATGACAGAGGCTTCCATGTTAGCCTTTTCTGTTTTCTTTTTCCCAAAGGAAACTCTCCCATGTTTTCAGTAGTTCCCAAATTAGCCAGGCAGCGGGTTTAGATGTTTGTTGCCCTTGAGGCAAAGGGCGGGGTCTCAGGTGAGTAGTCACCCCCTGCCAACCGCCAGCCTGGTCTTGCAGATCCTGGTTAAAACGATGATCAGGAAGCGATCGTTCGGGAACCCCTTCGAGGGCAGCAAGCGGGAGGAGCGGTCGCTGTCCGCGCCGGGGAACTTGCTGCCGTAAGTGTCTCATTACCGTCGGTCTCCTCGTGGTCTTGAATGACCAAGACCCACCAGTGTTTTCTGTGCTCTTGGCCTCTTTTCCCACTGTGTCCCTGGGTTGCAGCCGGCTCTGCAGGCTGGAGGTATTGGATAATGATGCTGGCAAATCAGCCTGTGTCACTTCTGTGGTGAAGCTTGGGGTGAAGACTCCCCATTGGGTTCTGGTTTCTGCTGCTGCCTTGCAGAAGGTTGAATGGTTTCCTTCCCCAACACCTTTAATTCCCCAAAGGAGTCAAAGCACTTGCTGGGTCCCTGTCAATCTGAGGCCCAAGCACTGTGAAGTGACCCTCACAGGGAAAGGGTGCTGCTGGCTCTTTAGCCTGCTTAGAAACACATTTATTTTATTAAAATGTCCCACTCACAAGCTGAACGTCATCAACTTAGGTGGCTCAGCTCATTGGATCCTTGTCTTCTCCATGGCCARAGCTTTAGTCTGTCCTAAAAAGCAAACAACTAAATCCTCCCAAATCCCCTCAGAGAGTGGATTTATACAAGGTATTTTCCACACGGATGTTCAATGGATTTAATGCATGTTTGTGCACAGGGACTGAGGAAGACTTYAGGAAATCCGAATTTAGACTCATTTTTGGAGTTACTAAGCAAGGGTTAGGTGGTATCTTGGTCTCTGGTAGCTCACCTTGCCCAGGGGCAACTTGTCCTCAATGCACATGACTCTTGCTGCCTTCTGATTGTACTTGCAACCTGGGCCTGCTTCCAAAATACACCGTGAGGGTTGATTTACCTGTTTTCTCATCCATATTCGGGACTGGAGCCTACAATCTGACCGTGTGTTGCTCTTCTGGAGAGAGAGGATTACTCTTTTGGAGAGAGGGATCATGACATTTATCAAACTGAAGTGGGCCAGTTCCCTTGACCCCTTCCCAGCCTCTCCAGCAGCATCCAGGGAGGCTCTTGCTGGTGCATTAGCCTCATCTCTTCSGTGTGGAATTGCAGCTTCTCTCAGATATTCTTGAATTACCCTTGTGCTCTGATTCCTCCCTGGTCTGTGCTGTCTCTGCTGTTTAGTGCTGTAGGGCGTGAAGGATCAAGATTGCRTATCCCAGCGTAACTCTTCTTGTTGTTTGCCCCTTTATCCCGCCACGGCTCATAAAAATGATGTGTTGGGAACCCAAATACAGCTTTCTGCTCCTCCTTCCCTCCTCACTGCGGCCCAAGCAAGAAGGTCTGGAAAGGAGATGATTGAAATGTTTTGTTTCCTCCTAAAGCAGGAAGCAAGGCAGCGAAGATCACGTGAAATGCAACGACCTGCCCAACGTGGGTGAGGACGAAGCTCTGTCGTGAGCGGCGCCGTGGCGGGGTCTGTTGGGCAGCGTGGTCGGGGGCACYGTGCCCAGCGTGCAGCCGAGGCCGCCGACAGAGCCTCCTCCAAACGCAGCATGACGTGGCGCTATTTCCGTGCCGTGCTGGACGTAGAGCTTACGTAGCAGCATGTTGCAAGACATCCGACTACAGTACTTGTCATAAACATTGAACATCTCCGACCGCTTGGACTGCTGACCCCTTATGGTGGGAAAGGTGCTGGCGGAGACGCGACGGGAGCTACGTGTTGAGCAGCAACAGAGCTTTGCAAAAAAAAAAAAGACAAAAGCAGACAAACAAGGTGCGGTTGAGACTGCTTTTACGTGGTTTTAATGCCAAATAATTTATAGGGACTCTTGCCAGGGTCCTAGGGGGATTTTTATGCCTACCTTGTACTCCGTGGKCATACACAGAAGTGTGAAGCTTTTGCAAAGTGGCATACACAACAGTAAAACTACACTTATGCACTTTGAGAGTTCACAACCTCCCAGAAATGTTGCATCTTCTCTCGTTGTTCTGTTTTGTTTTGAATCAACATGTTTTTAACTGCATGGGAACAAAGCAAAAAAAAAAAAAGAAAAAAAGACAGAAAGACAGACACCTCTTCAGCTTTTTAAAGAATGCCTATCTTTGTGAGCCAGCTTGTATTCAATAGCATCTTTGGCACGTTCAGAAAGTAATGCTAGTTACAGTGTTAGAGGATGCCACTTTCTTAAGGTCTTGATGTTGGTAGGACTAGAGGTTCACAAGTTAAGTATTCAGTGTACAAAAGTAAAAGGTATTTAAGGGCTTAAGTTCAGTCTGAACTTTTTTTGCTGCAGGCATGTGAGTGAACGGGGGTATTTAGCTGATTGCTTGACTGAACAGCAGAAGAAGCACTAACAAAAGTTTGTTTCTAAATCTTTTACTTGATCTAGATACATATATTGTTAAATATAAAATTCAGGGTAAAAATCCTTCACTTCCATGTACATTACATGGTTTACTACAATTAAAAATAATACAATACTTATGCTATTTTTTAAGTATAGATTTAGAGCTTGCTTAGAATTTAAGATCCTAATGAATTATGTAGATTAGCTAGTAATTTTCAAAGAAAACTTTTCTTTTCCAGACTCTTAATTTGTATTTTTTGGGGCCAACACTATGTGTTTTTTGCAAGTTCGTTACCAGTAGTTTGTGAATGCCTGTGGATCAAGGGCTTGCTAGCTGAGCTTAGTAAATTAAGTGTATACCTATTACATGGCTTGTTTCTTATGAAGAACTGAAGAGCTCTTTCAGCTTCAGTCAGATTACTCTGATTAATTTGTGGTGCTTGTAAAACCTCAGTGACATGTGTCAGGATAGACTCTGGCTTCAAAACTCGTGTGGTGGATGCAGGAAGTGCAGTTAGGGATGGAGGGAAGGAGAAGGTCTGGCTGCTTCTCTCGGACCAGAAGAGGTTTGTGGTTTAGGGGCAGTACTTTGGAGTTTGAAGCCAGGAAGCACACAGTTTTCCTCCCAGTTTGGTCTGAGGCTATGCCAAAGCTCTGCACCTTCAGGTACAGGAAAGCAAACAGGTAAYGGATGTCAGCACTGCTACTGCTGCAAACTTCCCCAACCCACCCCCTGAAAGAGGGCTTTTTATTGTGGTGATGTTGTTGTGTGTGATTTCAATCAAATAACTGATTGAAAATGCTCGGTTTGGTTCTGTAGCCTTGTAAATGGACTTGTTCTGGTGGTGGTGGGAAATCTGACTGCTTGTAGGCATTGCAGAGTAATGTGTGTGGCATGTTTTTTATTATAAGTGAGCTGTAGAGATGCTTAGTGCTGAATATCTCATTTTTTTTGTGAATTGGCAAGTGCCTAGCGCAATAGTTTAACTTGGCAAACAGGCTTGCTAGGTACAATGCAGCTTCTAAACAAAATAACCTATCCCAGTTCCTGAATGCCCAGCCACAGGGATACTGGGCTTCAGCTATAGCACAGATCGGTGCCCAAGGCCAGGGCGCAGGCCTCGGTTAGGAAACATTTGAAAGCTCAGCACTTCCTTAAAACTCACCTCAAAAATGACTGTCTGTTAGTGTCAGCTCCAGTAAGGCTGCAGCCAAATGCACGTTTCTGATCAAAATTTGATGTAGATTTCCTCGTTGATTAGTTCTGTTGAAAGTATAAACCCTTGGATGTGTGAGAAAGATATYTTATCTAAATGCATGACCTGTTAGAGAAGCTGTACTGTATATACAAATCTGCTCAGTTCTGTATCTGCTGTTTAGTAGTCAAGCAATTTTGTTTTGTTTTTCCCTTAAAGTTTTGCTTGTGCCTTGAAATTGGGTTACAGCTTGATTTTCCCCAATTCCCTTCCTTTTAAGCAAGACCAGTGCTGACTGAATGGTTGCTGCTGGATACTCAGCCTTTTTTGGCTCTGAAAGCACATGGGAAAGTGCTATGGGGAAACCAGGCCTCTCGAGTAGATTTTTCTCCCCTGTTACCTATCAGGCAATTGACCTATTTCTTTTTCTAAGGTCCTGAAACTGTTGTTGGTTTTTATACTGTTTTGTTTAATGACAGAGGCTTGTGTTTCATTCCTACCCCTTTATTATRCATTTAACTTTATCAGGTGTATCAAGTTTAAATACTGTGTATTTATCACTTTTAAATTATATTACCTAAGGAAACAAAAATAGGTGTTTTTTTTTTTCCATACAGCTGTTCAAGCTTCTCTGTACAAGTTGAAATAAACAACATACAACCAAACGCAGAGTTAGTCTATGAAGTGGACCCATTATCTTGTTTGACCAGTCTGGTGCAAGCTCTAGGAGTTTGCTTTTTAGAAGGGGAGRAGGAGATTGACATTGTGTAATTGAAACTGAACCAGTAACACTCACTTACTTGAGAGCTCCGTCCTGCAGCAGCACTGGTCCGAGTTGTTACTCTCGGCTTAGTGCTCAGCAGTGCAGGGCAGATAGTGTCAAGATACAGAATGGGACAAAACTGCTCCGTGGTACCAGGTGATGCTTTAGCCTGCGCACTGCTGGGAAAAGGCAGTTAAGATGACCAAGATGACTGAGGTCTAGAATAACTTCCGGAACTGTAGTATTAGAAAAGGTTCAGAGAAAGGAAGAGCTGTTCTTTGCATGTCCCTGTTCTTGCTAGAGAAGCTCAGAGTGTCCTGAAGGTAGCACTCAACAAAGGCACTCAAGTCAAACAGAGCAAGCACAGTAGTTAGAGATGCTGCTGTGTAAAGTGAAGGCAGTTAATGGGCCCTCATCCCTTTAGGACCTGGGGAAGAAAAACAGCTTGCTGGTCTCCAAGATTGCTCATAGAGTACTTTATTTTAAATGACAATCAATTTTAAAATAGTAGCATAAAACTAGTTAAACAGGASGGGGGAAAATCTTGTAAACAGTAAGTCATTCACCCAACACCACTTGCTGATGTAGCACAGTAAGACTGGGCACAGCTTTATCTCAGCTTGTGGTCACTAGAGTCATAAATAGTGGGTATAGTCTTAGCTAAACTTATTTAAATGATCCTTTAGAGTAAGAAAAAAATTATTTGATAACAGTACCAAACTGTTCAGCCAAGGCTGGGCCACACMTAGCAGGGGCCCTGTTCACCCTATGGAAGAATCTGTGGCTCTTAAGGGCATTGCAGCTCTCTGCTAGCACTGACCTCAGAGGAGAAGGGTTGTTGAGATGACTGCAACAGCCCCTGGCCCAGGGAGCTTGTGCAGAGGCCTAGCACAAGAGCATCCCTTGGTGCTTTGCAAAGTTACCCTGGAAAAACAGGAGAGGAGCAGCAGATCCAGTTCTTCTCTTTGGGGGTAGGCTTGGACCAGCAGAGGTAAGCAAGCAGTGAACAGGGCTTGTTCCCTCCTTCCTTCTCCTCCAGAAAGAGGWGTTTCAGAGGGCAGGTTCAGAGTAACATTCACAGCAGCACTTCACAGTCAGCAGTTGGGGCTGCAGCAGCAGCAGGTCAGGAGTCTGTTCCATATTTCTCACTGCCACCCTGTAAGAACTGGAGATTAGTTCTCTGCTAGAAATGGTGTCCRTAGAGCATCACAGCCTCTTTCACCTGGCTTTGACAGACTGCTAGAAAAATGGTATCTTTCTACCCCTTCCTCTCAAGCACAATGGCTCTGTACACAGAACCTGCTCTCAGGAAAAAGGCCTTCTGATTCAGAAAGCCACTCCCTGCAGCACTACCTCACTTTGCTCAAGGGCTTACAGGGCACAGCTCTACCMTAAGCACCAACCAAGCAGCCCCACAAGGGGCAAGGAGGCCTAAATCCATCTACTGATTGAAAGGATCATTTAAGCTCTGTAGAAAGCACATTTCATGGATTTATTCAGAGGAGCAGGAGCTCTTGCAAAGCCTAAGGAGGAAGCACTTGATGGGGACRGTAGAGCTGTCTGCAGTAGGCAGCAGGCAACAGCCAAGGACTGCAACTCAGAAGGGTGGGATGGGAGTGTGACAAGTTCTTGAGAACATTCACTTCCCTCTTGAGGAGTGGTTACCCAGGAAACATGACAGTTTTTTCCTATATTGCTTCTCTCCTCCATAGATGTGAGGCAGAAATGAGCTCCTCTGTGGAAGAGAGAATTTCCTCCAAGCCGTGGTACGAAGTCCACGTTTGCCATCAGTTTCACACATGCCATTTCAGAGAATCCCTCCCAAGCAAATTTGACTTTGCTCTGCCTTTCTGCTTACCAGTTCATAATCCTCCACATATTTGTATTTCTTCTCCCGATAGTAATATCTCTTCTTCATGCAATACAGGACAACAATGTCGCATAGGACGGTTGCCTATGTGTTAAAGATAATGTTAAGAAAAAGAGCTTAAGATAACAATCCTCAGAACTGAGGCACCGACTCAGAATTCAGTCCAAGTGCCAACAGGGTCACTTACCACTCCGAACAGTGCTAAGCCAGAGCCAATGTTAATCATTGTAGGAATTATGTCAAATTTTCCTGCCTAGAAGACAATTACAGAGGTGATTCTTTTTTTTCCTTTCTTAGCATCTCTAGAAGCCCCAAACTGCTAAGAATCAAGGTGTCCTACCTTTCCAAACACTATGATATCAAAGCGGATGCCGTAAGCTTTGGCAAGGGTCCGCGATTCAGTGCCATTCTGATCCTTGTAGTATTTTGCAAACCTGAAAAAAAGATGGGTCAAAGTTTAGCTGGGGATTTGGGGGTTTCTGAAGTGAGTCTCATGCAACACCCAGGCGTGTCTCCCCTCCCAACAGGATGGATGAATAAATACACTTCCAGAGTCAAACCACAAATGATGGAGGGAGATTACATGCAGGCGAACACTTAAAGGAGAAAAGCCTAGACTTTTTAAGCTAGTTTAACATAGCCACTAGCATCATCCAAGGCAGGAGACTTCTGAAGTGTGGGCAGGGGAGCGTGTTAGCTTTAGCAGGGAAGGACAAGGACGCAGGGAAGAAAAGCAGCTGCATTAGACTCAGCTTCCTTGGCCAGGGCAGGCAGGAGGCTGCAGGGGAGCCGGCAGCCACGAGAGGGCAGGGCTGGGAGCAGGTAGCCAGGAGCAGCATCACAGGCACGAGCAGCTCCTTGACCTGCACAACGTGACACGCAGGCAAATGATGGGGAAAAGGGAACAGCACAAATAAGTGAGATCAGACTTACTCTGTCACATGGTTGACTAAGCCAGGAAGAAGCAGTGAACAGGGCAGAAGAAAAGAAGGGTGATTGGTATGAGCCTGCACCATGTTCTGGAATTAGCAAGGGCTCTTCAGAGCCTCTACCAGCTGAGCTGCCGCATCCTTCAGCTCCTCCAGCCTGAACACAGCACCATAACCTCAGCACACCTGATGCTCACACACTGCAGACCTGCCACCCTTGTCCCATCATCTTTCTCATGGCAGCAGTCGCCCCCCACACATCCAAAAATAAGCCTCCTAGGTCCCTGTTTGAAGGAGGCACTGTGCAGACCCAAGATCACAGCCCTGGATGGCAGTCAACTCACACTATTGCCACCAGAAGAATCCTTCGGCTAACAGACTCTGTGACTTCAGAAATATATGCATAGCCCTGTGCCTTATTTCCTTACAAGCAGGACTGTGACCAGTTCATATTTATAGCTCTGAGCCCTTGACGCAGCTAACGACCTGGTTCTGCACTCACTGTTTTACTGGACATGCTGACACCAAGCAGAATTAGACTGTATAACCAAAGGATGCTCCTAGTGTACAGCTGGTCTTCAACTGACAGTCCCACTTTCTGTAGCGCTTAGTGGAGTTTTCCCACATATTTTTGCATACTGCAGGAGGCCCCTCACTCTCCCACACTGCCACCTCAAAGACTGCTATACAACGCACATTAAGATGACCAGCTGTCATGTTGACACACCACAGGAGGCCGGCCCAAATGGGCTCCTAAATGCTGAAGCAAGTGTGACTCAGGCAGCCTAATGCAATCAGTGGAACTTCACTGGCCTCCTCCTCTGCTGTGACTTATACACAGTGAGCATCTGACATGCCCTAACTCTTACAGCATGAGAAAAACTCCCCAAGCAATATACCTCCAAGGTGATCCAGCCAGAAGAGTGCAGGCAACACTGTCCTAGCAGAAGCGTGAGCCACAGGGACAGCAGGGCCACCTTCCACAGGCACATTACCTGAAGTTGTACCCAGGTGACACATTGTGGGCAGAGTCCTTGCTGTCGAGGCGACGGAAGGAGTACCTTGGCACACAGTGGGAAGCAGCTCTGTCAAGGTTGCAGTCCCAGTTGATCTGCAGCCCCATGACTCCACCCTGCAGAGCAGAAGAGTGAAGGGAATGTGAGCAGGAGCATCCAAGTGGCTGGCTGCTCAGCCTAGCAGAAGGCTGCCAGCTGACTAGGACCCCCATTTACCAGCCCATGTCATGGGCCCAGTCAAACACTCTTCCTTCCCCTCTCTCACAGGAGGTCTTTATTTTGCATTTATCTCCACCCAAATCAACCAAGGCCAAATAATTAAGCAGAACTTACTCCGGCCCCCATCACTGGCCAGAGATGCTTTCCCTTTTGCAGCCACTCTGTGTCCTGTGTTCATGCCACCAAGCATGGGGGAACACCACCTCCTTCTCCTTTTTCAAAGAGCAAAGCCCTGAGAGAAGGGTCTGCCAAATACCTCCACAGCCATTTCTTGGAAGTTCTGCCCTGCAGCTTCAACTATTTTTCCTAAGCGAAAGATAGGACAGAAGGGATCTGTTTGGGAGTCATAGATGCAGTTCTTGAGGTAGGTGGAGTTGATAGTGGGGAGGATGTTTCGCCTACAAGGGAACAGAGAAAGAGAGGGAGAGATCTGTTACATCTTCTTCCCACTTCTCCAGCTCCCCTTGACTTGACAAGCCCAATATTGTGCTGTGCCCCACACACGACTTACTTGCTGAAGTTGAACTTTGGATACCAAATGTTGTTCTTCACTAGAATGGTAAAGTTCTCCGCTTCTTGTAGGAACGCTGGCCTGCAAAACAACAGGGAAAGTAGGAAAACCTCACTCCAGTCTTCAAGAACCTTATGATACCGCAGCAATATCCCAGTGTAGAGTTACTTTCCTGGCTGAAGCATGCATGTACAGGTATTAAACAGGACACTCTAAGCTCCAGAGAAGCTGGGTGTCAAACTAGCTGACATCCTATGCCTACTGAAGTGACTGCAGAAGCAAATATGACACCACATAGCTCTGAATCASAGGTATTAGCTCTGCTAGGCAGTCCTTACTGCACGCCATGGATAGTGAAGGGGGCACCACTCAGAGCTACTGAAAATGAAGTTTGTTTCAATTGCTCCATGTTACTCATCTGACCTGACGCAACTGTCTCCCACAGCACTGGTGAGTCACATCTCTCACCCAGCTGTGCACAGAGCTGGCTTTGGAAAGCATGACCCTCACTGTGACTGCTCCTGCTAACAGGCAGTGACAGGTCTCATTTATTCCCCCACTCCCATCCTTGTCTCCTTTGTGGCCCTGCTTGGTTTATCTGTCACAGTGTTTGCACGGTCTGCGGTGATATCTCTTCAGCTTTTCCCAGCTGAAGACCATAAGGAGAAATATCAGCGGTTGCCTGCATGCTGCTGGCCTCGTGTCTCAAGGCCAAGGCAGACTAGGAAGACAGGGCACTCACTTGGGAATATAAGAGTCRTTCTCCACAGGGCACCATGCGAAGATCTCACAGGTCTTGATGCTGCTGTTATATAGGACACACTCCCCAGTCTGAATGCCTGGAAAGACATTAAAATGGAGGCAATAACAAGCAAAAAAGAGAGGCAGACAGAGGCCCTGTTGTGTCTCTTCAGTGCATGAGAGCAATCTGCTCAGAGGGAAACGTGTCACTGCCACTGCCCAAACCCCTTATTCATTACCTTCCAGTGCAATTTGTAGCACAAGTTCAGAAAGAGAGGCATCAACTCCCTTTCCAAATCAAATTCTCAAATATGTATGTGAATTACTGCTTGCCAAGTGCTCATCTGTCCAGCATCTACTCAGCAGGAGTCTATCTGATTTCCCACAGAAGAAAGACCTGAGGTTCCTTATGAGTTCTGAGATGCAACGGAGAGAGGGTAAGGGGACTCAAGTGAAACACAACTGCCTTCACAGGGATAAAAGCAGAGCTCAGGGACAGCACAACACAGTCAGAAAGGAGCCTCTGCAGCAGCCTTCCTACCATTGCTGTGGGTGCCAACGTATCCTGGAGCACAGTCTTCCCTTGCTGTGCATATTGTTGTATCATCTGGAAGCTGGAGAGGAACAATAATTACCCTAAACTGTACAAACTCACACACACACACACTTATTTTCATGCACACAGCTCAAGATTAGATCCTTCTAGAACCAAGCAGATCTTGTACCTACCTCAGGGCAGCGGCCTTGCATCTGGTTCAGTGTGAGTATCACATTTGTCATGATAAACACTGAGTTTTCTCCCTGAACATGCAAAACAAGAAAGCAACTTAAGCATGGCAATTTGCAAAGAGTAACCCAAGTGCTTCCCTGACTGTTTTTTTCCTGACAGAGTCCAAGTGGCCCTGACAAACAGACTTGCTTTGGACAGTGCAGGTGTAGCACTAAAAGAAGAGGCTCCTACTGTATCACCTGATTGAATTTGAACAGTGTTGGTTTGTTTCTGCAGGGTTCACCACCTCCATTATTTTCAGATCCCTGCAGTTGGGATCTGTCGCTTGCTTTTGCACTACTGATTTGTAAATGCAATCATCCAGCCAAAACGTGGCTAAACCTCACACTTATTTCTGCACCACATCTCATGCACAGAGTGCACTGTGAGKGGCAGCCCGTCCCATGTTTGCAGGCGCTGATGGCCACGTATTGCCTGCTCAGCGCAGATTCCCGTAGCCACGTCAATCAGTAACTTAGAGCAGTGCTTCCTGCTAAGTTCCGGATCAAGTGACTTGCAGATTACCCCTAGAATTTGTGCCAGCAAGTTAATGTTGAACAGTTTGCTTTAGAGAGAAGTAGGAGAGAGGACATGTGGTTACTGTCACAGCTATTTTCCTGAAGACTGCAGTATTCTCTCCCCTACACACTCTCCCTCCTGGAAGCAAGTTTCCCCCGGGAACTGCAGATGCTCAGGTTGATGTGGGACAAAGCAAAGCTGTTTCATTCGCTCATCCTCCTGCAGATGGACCATACTGGTATAAAAGCTGCTCCAGACGGCAGTGGACTAGGGCAAAKCAATGGACTAGGGCAAAGCAGTGGCTGTTTGTTAGAAAACCCTCCTGCTGCCTGCGAAAGCAATTCATACCTGAGGAGGGATGACATAGTCAGCTACATCCCAGATCCTGGTTCCCAAGCTGGAGGTGTTTGTCAGAGTTACTCCTTTTACCTTTGTGGTTACAGAACTGACCACAGAATCTGTTTCCTGGTAGCCCTTCTCCCACAGAAAGACCCAGCTGCAAGAAAACAAAACAAAACAAAATAGCTAAACATCATAAGCTGTCCCAGGCAGTCGGAATGTCTATTTTTTTCCCATACCACTTGAAAAGGCCAGTCCAGATAGTTTCACACCATTTTTCTATGAATGTAGCACAGGACCAGCAATCTCCATGCTGATTTCTTCAGAGTGGTTTGGTACTGTAGACCTTCCAACTCTTTTTCATGAGGGTTGATCTTCCCAGCACCTACAATACCGCAAACTTCTGCAGCAGGAAAGAAACCTAGCCCTGCTGCTTCTCAAGACAAGTACATCAGTACCTAAGGACTTAAGGAAGCAAACACAGAGCCAAAGTTTGGAGCTTTGAATTCAATTTTAGGCTTGACTGKAAGCAGCTCTTGTCAGGGTCCATGACAGCGACCGTATTATGCACAATAACATGCAYCAGGTGAAGACCATTGCAGAGAGGAAATATCACTGGGGCCATCTCCCCTCCTGAATGCAATCAACCTGCGTGTAGCAGCCTCCAAGCAGACCTACAATCACCAGGCAAATGCCAGGCTGCTCATTTCAACGCTCAACACAGTCAGGATGGCTCCCTACTGCTATGCCAGAGCTGGATCTGGCCCTTCAGTTCTGGCTTACATGGTCTCTTTTTGGATTATTATTTAGATATTGAACCWGGAAGAGATCTTCTCTTCCTGTACATTTAATAAATGAACAAGCAAGAGATAAGTAGGATGCTCAGCACAAACCCTCCTAGTAGGAGGGGATAAGGCAATTCTGAACACCYAGCATGTCCAGTTATTGGCTTCCCTAACCACCTGCCTTAAAGTTAAATAATAAGTACAGTTTTGAGGTTTCAGCTGACATTTAGTGTACAAGCTATACAATCACATCCTCGGCTGCCAGCGAAGGATTGTTCTTTTCAGAAAGCATCTCAGTACAAGCAGAAATTAAGTTTAAATTTATAGTTTGCACAGATGTTTCTCATATATATATATATATATATTTACAAATTGAAGAGTCCACAATAAGAAAAGAGTAAAGGAGGAAGATTTTACATGCAGCAAAATCTTTGCTGCTGTGAGCAGCAGGAGCAGCACCCGTTCCCCTCTTGTTCACAGGGATGGGGCCACAGAAACAGCAGGAAAGCAAACATTATGATGATTATTTTAATATCGCAGATTTTTGTTTGGCTTGCGTTTAAGAATCAAAGATGCCTTCTGCGCCTGCTTTTCTTTGTGGGCTGACAAATTTTGACTTAACTCAAATCCGCCTAAGAAACCTCTCCTTCACCTGTCACTGATAACCCAGGGCAGGTGTCCCTGGAGCTCCCCTGATGTTTTGTCCTACACAAAATGCCTCCAACACCCTTTCGCCCCCCGACCTCTCCTTATTCCCACAGCAATCCCCGGGCTTTACAATCCGTGGCCGTTGCTGCCTTTAAACRTGGCTCTACTGCACGCCCCTCTGCGCGGCCCCTTCCCGCCCTGCCGAGCCCTGAGGGGCGGCCATGTCRTGGCAGCGCCAAGGGGATGGCCGGGCCGGGAGGCTCCCGCCTGGCAGCGTGGCCGCAGGGGAGGGCAGGCGCCCCGAGGGGAGGCGAGGCGGCGCGGGGGCGGCTCTCCCGCGCTCACCCGATCACGTAGGCAAGGATGGCGAGCTGCACCAGGCGGTTGACGAGCCCCACTTTGCGGCTCCGGATCAGCACGATGCGGGGGGTGTCGTACTCGAAGAGGAAGCTGTAGAAAGCGCCGCAGGACACCATGGCGGCTGCAGGAAGGAGGGAGGGAAGGAAGGAAGGAAGGAGGGYGGGAGGGAGGGAGGCAGCTGTGCTGCCGGCCTCCCTCCCTCCCGCCCCGAGGCACCTCGCACCGGAGCAGCCCTCAGGCGCCTCCTCCACCCTCTCCCGGCTGCTTTACCTGCTGCCTGGGGCTCTCGGGCTCTGCCCCGAGGCCCCTGGCCGCTGCCCTGGGCGACATGGCGGCCCGCGAGGCCTGTGTCCTCCCGCAGGCGGGAGGCTGCTGGCCTGGAGGCAGCATTAGAGGCAGAAGCCAGGCTCATGTGGAGCCCACGCTGGGATCTGCTGCTCCCTCTGTGCGGCCGCGGGCTCCGCTCAGCCTCCGAGGATGCTCCTGTGATGGGTTGGGGGGTTTCTGTGCCCTCTTCACCAAGGGAGCCCACACGCACACATGYGCTACGCGAAGGCCGGCTCCTGCCAGACTGTTTGCCAGCCTGAGCTTTTCCTGTGCTACTTGTCAGCAAGTTCAYGGAGATTTGTTTTCTGTCAGCTGCTCTAGAGCCTCATGAGAGGTTAGCAAAGATTTAATAAAAACAGACAACATGGGGATCCCATTCCCTTTACCTGCTAATTCCATTTCTGAACTTCCCACCAAGATCTTGGCGATTAGAGCTTTCCTTTCTGCAAAGGGAATGGGTATTTCCCTCACTGCCTTACTCCAGCTGTAAAGCTTCCTCCCTGTCTTTGGAGTCTCACCATAGGGCTGGGAGAATTCACGGGCATCAGGAAAGAAGCTTTTGCAAGCCGCTTCTCAGATAACTGGGGAGAGAGAGAGTTTTATCAAATAACAAATACAGCACGGAATAAGACAACCTCCAAGCTCCTACGATGTACAAAAACATTTGGGAAACAAAAATTTTCTGTTGTTCTTCTCATGTCATTGATAAGGGGAAAAAAAAAAAAGACTGAATTCTATTTTATTTTCTAATAAATCTTTTAAAGAAGGTTCCCCAGCCAGTGTCCTGACAGCTGTTTATATGGACACCCCASAGCAGCACTGCCATGGCTTTTGAAACGCCAGGCCATTGGAGAGGAGAAGGAAAGGTTGTTTTCAGTGGATGTGAGGACTCAAACATGCAGAGTGCAGATGGTCACAGAAGGATGCTAAATAGTCCAGAGCAGCCCAGAACATATTACCTCAAAGACAGGAATTTTTCACTGCCTTAGGGAAAATAGTAATAAAAATCTACCAAAGAGGCAACTAGTATGTTCAAATCATCTGCTGTACTGCTTGTTGTCTCTCCTGACACTGTGGACTCAGCTGTGGCTTGGGAAGAGGGCAGTGTTCGAATCAGTCAATAATCATAAGCACAGCATGGCCCTAGTGCTGCTCCTGATGGAATCAATGTGGCATTTGCTCTATGGAGATAATTGGTGATTGTGTCCAGCTGCTGTTCTGCAGACAGGATCTTGCACTGCCTGTGCTCCATACCGACCAGACAGGAGTCAGCTGTTACCTGCAAAGCTGCTGCAGGCAGCTCCACACTGAGCGCTGGACAGATGACCCCAGGAAGGGGCCATCTGAGACATAATTTCCAGTTGGCTCGAAGCAAGGACAGAGCATTTGCCTGTGAGAGATAGCAGAAACAAATCTAAGACAGTTACCTTCCCACATCCAGCGAGCAAGTCCTTTATTTGTCTTCTGGCAGGCTTCATCTAAACTGGCTGTGGGGATTTAAGGCACTGTAAAACCATTAAAGAGATTTTGACTCGGCTGCAGATTTGTAAAATGCTCTATTAAAAAAAAAACAGTCAAAATCAGTATAAGAAAAAAGAGATGATAAGGAACATATATAAAAATCATGACATGATATTTACAGCATAGTCTCAAGTGAATATCCACTCTTTCCAAAAGGAAAGCCAGTGCATCTGTCAGAACTGAAAAGGATTAGTACAAACTGTAATCTTTTACCATTCTAGATACATGAAATGCTGCAGTGAGAAAGCTAGAGCAATTAATGTACATTACAACTGAAGATAGCTAAATACAACTAAATATAGCTTGCATAATCTGCCAGTAATATATCTTAATAATTATGTGGGCAATTGAAATGGCAAGCTGCTGGGTTAGCGCAGAAAGAAAAAAGCCTAGTTGAAAGAAATRGGGAATATACATTTTACAACCCTTCTCACCTTGTTTTATAAAAATAGAACATGTCAAAGTATAACAAAAGGAAAGAACTGAAAAGGTGCTGAAGCACATTTTAATCTAGCCTGAATTTGCTGCCCTTTGGCTGTACTCTGGCCTCATGCCCTCACAGCACAAACCAACTCTTATTATTGCCTAGTTTAGTGTAAGTAGAGATGTAGAAGGCAAAGCCTGTTTGAAACTAAGAGCAAACATGAGGCCAAAGTCTAATGTTAACAATTTCAATGAGTATGAATTAATTGTCTGAAAATATAACAGGACGATAAAAATATATTTCGTTGTAATTCCCGAGTTTAAAYGGAAAGGAGTAATACAAGGAGAACAGCTGGGCTTTTCAGAAAATGCTTTCTCTGTCACTGAAATCGTCCAAGATGAGCCTGTTTAAGCTGGACACACTGTGCAGCCTGCAACAGGGAGTTATGAAACTTTATTCATGGTGGCCTCCTTCTAGAGCCTCGCTATCCAAGGCCCCATAACCCTATCAAAAGAGGGGGATGACAGAAAAGCTCAGGACCATATTTTCAAGTGATGCCTCTTTTGGACTTCCTTTCTTCAGGGGTTATGCTTTGAGATGACTCTTGGTTCCATCTTATTTTTCAGGGTTTGGATCACCTGGCTCAGTGTGATTCTGGCCACATTCTGATGAATGCAGAGGCAGGAGGCCTGGAACCTCCCACTAGAACAAACCTACAAGAATTCACCCAGAGGCTACATTTCCCAACTATGGTCTAGGTTCCACACAGGATGACTCAGAGAAGCAAAAGCAGAAGCAGCACTTTAACTCAAAGTAATGGTTCCTCCAGCTAAGACATAGGCATTTCTGCCTCTGCAATGACAGTGTGTACAGAATTCAGTCAAACAAAGATTTGGGGAATTCACATCTTCCCTCCACCGCCTTTTTTTTTTTTTTTTTTTTTTTGAGAAAATAAAGGCTAAATGCCCAGGTTAAAAAGTTGAAAGTTCCCGTGTGAACTCAAATTGTGCTACAACATCCTCATATAGCCTTAAAACCAGTATAGTTGCCACCGTCTTTGGGGTAAGTATTTCTGATCTTCCACCTGCAGCAGCTTGGGACGACAGCTCTGTCTTCCAGATCAAAAGAGCCAAAGCGCCAGTGGATATACTGCTTGAAGGCACAGCGACGCAACTTGTCATTGACATTCCTACTCTCCAAGTCCAGAAGGGGCTCTTTGTAGAGAAGAGCGTCTTTCAGGTTGTCTCTGGACAGCACTAGTCGCTCAAATAAAGGGGAGGTTGTGATGCATCTCCCTTCTTCCTTTCGGCAGCAGAGCTGCTCATGGAGCTTCTCTGTTTTCTGGCATTTCCCACAGCAGCACCACGCTTGGGGGGCCTGGGAGAAGGCCATTTCCCTGCGGACAGGCTGCATCTCATGTCCTTTCTTAACAGAATCCTCGTTGGAATTATCAGTGCAGCAGTTGACAGAATCAGAGAATTTCTCAGGGTGCCTCTACAACAACAATTCCCAAGATAAATTGAGGAAAAAAGACAATATTTGCTGCTTCACCCCTCTCCAGAGTGAATTTAGCACAGTGATCCTCACCATTGGGCTTTTCACTTGACACACCACACAATAGGCATAATGACGACAGATCAGCAGATCTGGAGGAGGATAGTTTTTCTGTGTTGCCAGCACCCACTTCAGTGAAACCAAATTAACACCTCACAAGTTGTTTCAACACCAACGCACTCCCACTGGCACATATACACCATGGAAAGCAGCAGTTTTAAGTGACTCTAGAAAACACATCCTCTGGTCACAGGATTTATTAACTGGAGGCTGGCAACAGGACTCTAGTTTTAGCTCCTCAGAGGTAAAAAAGATCCTAGTCATTTGGGAATGACATTCCTCGGTTTTCCCTCCTGAATAGGGAATTCCAAAGGTTTGTACCTGTCCTTACCTCAACGATGTTGCCTTTAGCATGCTGCAAGCTTGTTTCCAGGGGTTCCATTATCAAGGTAACATGTGGCTTATCAACATAGGATACGTATATCACCTACGCAGCAAAAGAAATGAGCATCATCAACTGGAGTAGCTATTTAGAGAACGGGGGATAAGCGCTGCATAGATTTGGCTTCAGGGCCTGAGTTCCATAGCCTGTATTCAGATATCAATCCCGTGCAGCTACATGTGCCAAGGGTAGATATTCCTGGTATATGGAACGATAAGGACACAGGGAGCACAGGGAACAGTCAGAGGGAATAGGAAGAGATGGTATAGAACTATCTATCTCTAAGAGTGTGACCGTGCACAGCCTATAGATATCCTCCTCTTCAACTTCCTTAAAAAGAAAAAACACTCTAAAATTAGGGGTTGGGAGGACAGTAAAGTAAGTTAAGAGAAGTAGTCAGTAACATCTTGAAAAAGAGGAAAAGGCAACTGAAGTTGGCAAGAAGGAGCCTTTGGACAATGCCCTCCTTAGGTAAAACTTTCATTATGTCCTTCTGCTGTTACTATTCTTGTAGGTTCCTGCGGGTTCTATGGATGTTAGCATGAAAAGGAGGTAGCAGTTCCCTGTGCCAGTTCCTTTCTTCACTGGATCCTGCAATCACTCTCACAAAGCTCCCTGATCTCCCAAACCCTGGCCATGTGCATGGTGCTGGAGAACACAGTGGTGAAGTAGGAATGAGCCGTCTACATTCATGAATGGTCTGGTCTGAGGAATTTTTGTAGCAGCAATTTACATTCCTTACCCATTTTGGATTCTGCACAGTCTCATACTTCTTTTTGTAGTGATATGCCCTGACAGGTGATTTGCAGCAGCTGCAGTAAGTAATATATAAATCGATGACAAACACAGCCTGCATATGAAAGACAAACCAGTGGTGATTCTGCTTTTCTTATTGAGACCATGGCACCATAAACATAAGAAATAAATCTCTCACCAAGCCAAAATAGGAGATCATGGACCCAATGTACATCACAAGTTCAATGAAGTCAAATTTTCCAGCCTTAAACAAAGCATAAGAGAAATAATAATGGAATAATAATAATAATGGAATAATAATGAAATAATGATGGAATAATAATAGAATAATAATWATTATTATTATAACAGGAAAACAAGGTCTTGGGCCATTCACTCAAGTTTTTGGCATTTCTCTATTAGGCCCTTTACAGTGATGCAACCATCCAATCCCAAAATTTCACACACTATCTTGGAGAGCAAGCAGGAGTGAATAAACAAACTCAGAGGGGGATAATGGGGACACACACACAGGGTTTATGAAAGTCAAGATACTTGTTAGTGGTTCAGCCTGAACAACAATCCTGTCCGACTCCCAGCCCTGCAATTTCATCCTCAGCTTTGCTCTCCTTCATTGTGGGCCTAGTGACACTGAATGACTTTCTCTTCAAAATGATGGACAGGAGACAGAAAAGGGGAATATGGTAGAAGTGGGGCTAAAGAAACAGCAACTTTTCTCCTCTCCTTCCGCCCTGAGGAAAAGGAATTGTATTTACTGTGCCAAAGACAAGGACATCAAACCGTATTCCATAGGCTTTGATAAGAGTTCGCTGTTCCACCCCATCTTGTTGCTTGTAGTGCTTTGCAAATCTGTAAAAGAGCAAATGAAGATGTGTAGCTTATTTGGGGAATATAATGCCACAAGGCTGGAGAAAACAAAAGAGTAAGATAACTACTTCTGCATTCTTTCTCTAAGGATGCTCCTTCTGAAATGAAGGTGCCCAAAGTCAGGCTTGATCAACGACACTGCTCACCACTCATCTGGCAGCCTAAACTAAATCAATACACATATAGATGTTTAAAATCCAGCCTATGTCCCACAGGTTTTTGACTTAATCTAAATCTGAACATGAAGCTGCAGAGGGAAGTTCAGTATAGAAAAAGCAGAAAGAAAACCCTATAGCAAGGATACATGAGGAGCTGGCAATGGCAAGAGTATTCATGCTTGAGGGTTTTCAACCATATTATGTGAATCCAGCTTTGAGCTCCTGATGACATTTTAGCATGCTGGATATCATTCATTTCCCACAGTTTGAGCAGTGGAGAGTAGCAAGGATCACATRGACCTTTATTGGCTAGGCCAGAGGCTTGATTTTACTAGCCCAGAGGCTGGATTTTACTTGATTCCACTCTGTCCTGCACATCTTCCTCCAAGCTAAGTTTGGTAGACTTTTAGAGTGCTTTTAATCAATGTTCCCCAGATCCTGTGATCATTTGCTGTGAATGGGAATTCACTGAGATCTGATTTGTATTCTCTGAAGACAGTGAATCACTCAGAAAAACACAGCATAATGTATTCTGCTTTCTTCTTGCTTACACAGGCATCAAATCCCTTCTTATCTTGTGCTGAAGGGTTCCACAGTCTGTGGCCATGGCATATTTTACCAGGCAGCTCCTAGCCTCTGAAGCCTGCAGCTTTACTAGGTTTTATTTTAAGGTATTTCTAAAACTTTCAAAATCAGAGGGCTTCTCTACCCTGAGGGAGATTATTTCACATTTGCTCTTGATGGCACAGAAGCTTTCTCCTCTGTAACAGCTTTATGCTCAGAGCTAAACCTGTTAAAAGCTTTCTTGATCGTTTGCTGGGGCTTTGCTCCCTTGCACCTCAGGTAGATCTTTTCATTTAAAAGGCTAAAGGCTATTTCTCATTTAAGGCTATTACTAAATTCCCTTTGGAATTCAGCTGAAATCTGGAGGGCTCCAAGCAGGCAGATGTTGCAACCTACCCAAAGTGGCTTTCCTGACAGGTACAACAGCTGGGCTGCATGGGAAGCAGTGTTCTATACATACCCCATTTCTTACACTTTTATCCAGAATTTTCTTCTACTGCTTATCTCTGTGAGCTTTAGGACACTGGGCTGGATGGACCTCTGATCTGATACTAATTTGCTAATCTGATATTAAGACAATATGTCACATGACAAAAAAGCAAAGAAAATAACTATGATAACACATTCATACAATTGCAGCAACTGTAGGTTAAGCATATGCCTACAAGAGTGAAGGAGCATCAAATTTTTGTCATTCCAGGTCCTCCTTTCCTAATCACTGTCATCCCTCTGCTTCAACTTGCTACTTATTCCATTCAACAATTTTTACCTGAAGTTGAAACCAGGATATTTGCTCGTTGATATGTCATCAAGGCGGCGGAAACTATACTGTGGACTGCAGTGGTAGRACCAGTAATCCAAGTTACAGTCCCAGTTGATCTCAATGCCAATGATTCCCCCCTGGAAACAAAAAGAGAAAGTAAGAGGAAACTTTGGGCTAGCACTGTGATTGTGGCTTTTGCAAACTGCTTTTAAAATTACTGGAGATCTGAAGGAGACCAAAGGCAGGGACACACATTAAATGTTGACATCTGGGCTTCATTTGCTCACCAAGCAGTCTGCTATACAAGGAACTTAACTACTGCAAAGGTGAGCTAGAAGGTAGAATTCTTTCAAGCCTTTCCTGTTTTCTGTCTATTTTTCTTCATCTTGATAATACAAGTGTGGGTGTATATTGTGATGGCTATTTTGTTGCTTTAAACTAAATATAAGCTTAACTCGAAATCCCAAGAATAAGCCTCATTTTCTTTAAGCTTCCTATCTTAATCTTTCATCTTGAGCGATCTTGTTAATCAATAAATCTCAGTTCATGATTCTCAGCAGGACACTTTGTTTCTACTTCTACTCCATCCTCCAATTAATATCAACTTTCTATGGCTTTCTATATGTTAAGGATATTTGACTCAATGCACTAAAGAATACAGCAAAAATCTAATGGCAAAAATAAATGGGTTTTGATCCAYAGCAAAAATGTAATGGCAAAAATAAATGGTTTTTGATCCTGAATATAAGCTATCATTTGTGCCAGACTGAATTTTGGACGCCTCTTTTAATCAGCAACAGGATTTAAGATGTATTTTATCAGAATTAAAAGCTGAGTGAGAGTACACCACTGACTGTCTTGATTAGTACTTTTGTAAGTTCCACAGAAATAGACACTAAATAACATCARCTCACTCAGTATGGGTCCTACCCCATGAGATACTGACAACCTTCACTTCCTGGAAGTTAAGATTACTTTGTATCTTATATGATCAGTTATCTAAACCTAGCAGAAATCCATTAGATGGCAGTTTGCAAAACATGCAAGAAGACAAAGAAAAAATGAGCATAAAGCAAATGTAATACCACAAACCTCAACTGCCATTTCAGAAAAATTCTGATTTGCTGCTTGAAGGATATCGCCCAAACGGAAAACTGGACAGAGTGGGGAAGTTATCTTGTTGAATGTGCAGGAAGCATTGAAATTCTGTGGAATATTTTGCCTGTGAAGAACAAACAGTTGCTTAAACTTAAAAACAAAAGCTGTAGCTCTTTACCGAGTAGCATTTACAAATACAGCAAAGGGACTTCACTCTCATTAACCTGTGTTAAAAGTTGTACACATATAACTGTTGTTTTTGTAGATACCAGATCAATACCTCTGTCTATATCTGTATCTCTGTTTATACCTATGCCTGGATATTAGCAGTAAAGTTTTACCTGTGTAAAATAAACACTTCCACACTATAACCTGAAACATATGTGTTGTGTCATGTTTTACTGATTTTACTGCAAAACAAACAAGTATATYTGAATGAACAGTTCTACCACCCAGTGCATTATAAGAAACAAAGCTATGCTAAGAAGCTGTGATCCCAAATCTCCCTTCTTTTCTTGGCTCCTGAAGGATTAATTGGGCTATTTCTATCACAGAAACTTGGTGTTTGTTACTCAGGAAGATAATGCTATGAATACAGAGTATTTTGTATAAAGCAGGTGCCAATTTATGCAATCCTTTCTCAGAACACACTCACTTGTTCTTCAGAAAATATTGAAGAATGTTTAGCACTTACCTGGTATAATTAAATTTGGGGAAGTGGATGTTGTTCTTTATTAGTACTGTGAAGTTTTCAGCACTTTCCAGAACTGCAGGCCTAAAAGAAGCATGCCAAGCATAATYCAATCAAATAACTTCTTTTATTTAAATACATCAATTATTACCTGGAAAAATGTCAGAMGGAGGAATATGATGCTAAGAATAAGAGATTGAAAAGCAGGGACTTAGATGGCTCAGAGAGTAAGAAAGGTATACACAGTTTTCTTAATTTTAGTTATAAATTGTTCTCTCTTTTGCACTTACTTGTGTGGGCTGATCCTAACTGGAATCCTTACATGCTCCTGAAATAAGATTTCTCATATAATTCTTGATACAAAATAGTAGTAAGAAATTTCATCCTTTGACAGTTGATGATTGATGCACAATTAATAGGCAGTTTCACTGCTTGTTCCCATACAGCCATTTACACCAGACCTGAACAGCTAGCAGCTGTGTAAGAATGAGCCACACATATTTCTAGAGGAGATCTCTGGCAGTCAGGAGTGAAGGACATCACCAAAGGTGGTCAGTCCTTCCTACCAGATCCCAGTTTCACCATCCTGAGGATCTTGAGGAGACAGTAGTTTATGTAACTAAGTACATAAGTTGAATGTAGGCACAATGGAAAGTACCTGATATGAGATATGAATAATATATGTTAATTGATAAAGAAATGAAAATAGATGAWCCCATAATGTGAAACTGTCTATAATTCATCCATTGGGTGGCATCTGGAAACCGATCCAAAGCTCTTTTGAAAAGGTTGTAAACGACTGTCCTGCTAGCTAATCTAAGAACACTGCCCTGCTTCTGACAGAATGAAACAATCAAAAATAAAAGATTCTTTCTGCCAACATGCGATTGTTGCTTTGTTCTGCTCCACCCATCACTAACAGGAAGGAAAAGGGAAGCTTCCTGTATAGGAAAACTCATATATATCTTTCCAGAATGTAGGAACAACTGCAGCTTTCCTGTTGTTGGACAAAGATGATCTCTGGATCACAACTCTGTTCCCCGGAGAAGGGAATGGAAACTCCTTTAAAGAACTTAAAAAAAAAAAAAAAAAANAAAAAAAAAAAAAAAAAAACACCCTGCTTAAGGAGTAGCTGCAGGAAGCAGAGTGGGCTCTCCAGGGGACCTGGCAAAGTAAAAAATGTTCAGCCTCTGCAGAAAGCTCTGAATTAGGAATAAGAAGGGATTTATACAAAGAATCATGCCTGAGTCTCTTACAAGCAATGAGTTATTAAAAGTGATAACAGTCCTGTTTCATATGCATGGTACTCAAAAGCTGTTACAGGCTTGGGACTGAGAGAAGCTAAAACTTACTAGTCCTTGGTTCTCTTTGAGAGTAATTTCCATCATAATTTCAGTTGAAATAACACCTTTTTATAAAATAATTTGGCTGGTACAGAAAATAACTGGTACATTTACATCTTAAAACACTGCATGGTTCTGGGGTTAAAGAGAACACTGCTACAGGGCCCCTACACCTTACTGCAGCATTGTTCCCTCAAGCTTTTTCCTAGAGTTTTCTTTAGCTCAGCACTGTATATTACTGCTACTGAGGTTTTCATCCTCTGTCCAGAGAGTTAGCAAACTTTTTATTTCTGCATTTTCCTTGACATCTGAGTTAATGATCCAAATGCCTCCAGTGAATTCAAGATGAGTTTGTGACATCTAAAGCTGTTTATAAGGCAGCTATGTAGATACAAACTGGAAGCTATGACTTCACTGCAATCGTCATTATGAAAAAAAAMCATAAAACAGAGCACAAAAGGAAGTTAGAATTTTTTAAATATAATGAGTACTAACAGCATGGTTGGAAAGGAAACAGTTTTACACACAGGAAAATTCTAGGTATCAAGATGAAGGCTGATTATCCCCAAAAATTCACAACTTTCCCTAAGTAAACCCTTCTTTGACATAAAAGAAAAAGTGCAAATATCTCTTTTACTTACACAGGGGCAGTTTTCTTGGATTCCACAGGGCACCATGCCATGATCTCACAGGTTTTAACAGTTGCATTATACTTCACACATCTTCCTGTTCTAATTCCTGTACAGAGGAGAAACAAGCTCGTATTGAGAAGATACAGCTGTTTTGAGCCATTTAAAGGTATTTTGAAAATGTCAGTGGATCCTTCCTCTATTTTAAGGTAGAAAAGCTATCAGTTTAGATTCTYGCAGCTTTCTGTAAGAAGTTGCAGGAAGAGTTACTCAAAACACTGTCTACCTTATAAACCCTTAATCAACCATTTGCTTGGGTCAACAGTGCATATCACTGTTTGGGCTAGGGGTGAATAATTTCCCCTCACAGTTTTACATGGATTTATCACATCTGAGTACATAAATCAAGAAAACAACAGTCTCATTCAGAAGTTTAATTCAGCAAGATGAGCAAGCTAAATGAGGTTAAAAAATTGGGGAAGACCTTAATTCTTCTTCACTCCTGGAAAGTTCTCCTACAGAGAACCCACCTAGCCTAAGAAAACACATCATGTTCTCTAAACAACTTCAGCAGGCATCCCTAAAACAGGACATAAAACCCTTGACTTATTCTCACAACTACTTAGTCGTCTTAGTTGTGTTACAAACCCTTCAAACAGGCTGAACAGACACTAAATTCAATGGGAGTGACTATGAGACTGGCCCTCATTTACACCACCCCTTCATATACTCGCCCCTTCACATTTTCCATTCCTCTGCTTCACCTTTTTCCTTTTAGTAAGGGTACAAATAAACTGAAAGGAACTCAGTTTTGTAGTTTCGAACTTAAGTTCTCGGRTATCTCTTAGAGTTTGGTGTTTTTCCAAGGCTCTCCAAGTTGGATCTTGCACAGTCTGCACTGGTCAATAACAATATTTCACAAACAATATTTCAATTTGAAAGTGACTTTTTTATACCATTACTCTGTTGATCCACACTGTTTTTTATACATGAAGTGTCTGAAGAGCAGAAAGCATTGGCGAAGGGATACTGAAAAAAAAAGATGTAAAAGAGAAATGTAAGTTTCTCTTTCATTCCATACCTAGATTAAAAGTCTTTCTCAGCCTCAGGGTGAAAATATCAGATAATAAGAAGAAAGGCAATGCAYAGCAAGTGTGGCACTTACTAATCAGTGGCCTTATGAGGATTAAAAGGCTCTGCTACATGCAAAACCAAGCAAACAAAGCCCTTTTCTTGCTTACAGTAACATTTTCCTTGATTATTTATATCCTTTCCCATTTTCCATACTCTACCTTATACTATGAAGCACAGTAAGTCTAATATCAGACTATTTAATTCTTTGTTTGCTCAGAATCTCTCATACTTATGCAGTGAAAGTCACCTTGTATGGAGAAATTACTCTGCAAGGTTCCACTTCTAGGCTAGTTGGATGAAAAAAGAGAACTGCAGCTGTTAGGTTTGAKGTACAGAAGGAGAGGAACAAATTGGCATGACCAAGAGTAATATTAAAAGCACCATATTAACAGAAAAACTGCCAGCAATTCTTTAAATCCAGCATTCTTTCAGATTTTTCTGGAAAGCAGTAGTAAAGCCAGAGAAGCTGCACAGCAATCACTGGCCTGGATGTGGCAGGTAGGTTTGGCCACAAGGTCCTTGCTGCAAGGCACAATCACAACTGCCAACAGATCCCCTGAGAAACACAAAGGCATAGAAAAGAAAATAAGGAATTAAATTAGGCCTTGTGTGTTAGCTACTGAGAGAAAAAGGAGCAGTACTTCCTTGTGCAGCACTGCTCCAACAACCATTGACCTCGTTAATGTCAACATTAATGTTTGTTGTAAACCACTGGCATTTTGCATTGGAGACCGTCATCCAGAGTATAAGTTACAAAGCACATTTACCTCTGCGCACTTGCCCTGAATCTGATTCTCTGTAATGATGACATTGGTGATCACAAAAAAGGAGTCTACGCCCTATATGGAGAAAAGAATATTAACTTGACTGAAAAGTCACACACTTGACTCAGAGCTCAACATTCCAGAATGTGTCCTGGAAAGATGAGGTTTGTTCTGCTCTACCTCCTATATAAAGGCACTCAAATTCTACCAGGCTCGGATCAGGGAAGGCCAGGGGCATCACTAGGATAGCAAGCAGCAGCTAGGGACAAGAAAGCACTGATTTCCTTAACCCTTAGTATTACAACCAAGGAAGATGCATCATTTGATGTACAAGCATTAATAACACAGTTATTTTGGAGTGAATGTCTTCCTGTTTTTAGGATTACTAAATTATTAATTTGATCGYTGAAAAAATATGCAACCAATAGCATTACAGAAATCTCACAAAGAGGGCTCATTTTTTGTCTTATAKTGTAGGTGGAAGGAGAGATCTGGCTTTAAACATTGCAGCCTCTGTGGCCAAGTCTCCTTTAATGTTGCAGCTCGTCTTGGCCTTTATAATTATCCCCTGCCCTGATACCGTAAATACACTGAATTAGAGTATAGAAACACATCAGAAAAGCATCCAGACGTATAAAAGGAAGCTGAATACTGCATTGGCTTTAAGACTTGCCTGCATTGGTATAGTGTATTCTGCTGTATCCCAGATCCATTTGTCTGTCTGTGCCACCCCCTTCACTTTAGTGTGGACGGAGCTGATTACACTGTCCTTCTCCTGGTACCGTTTGTCAAGGAGGAGTGTATATCTGTCCAGGAAAAAYAGAAGGGACAAGTAAAGCTGTAAGAATAAAATAGGTCAGCTCATTTCTGTCACTCTTGGACAGAATGCACTGCAAGATAAAAGTCAAATGGACATTTTAAGACAACTTCTGTGTCAAGATATGCATGAACACTTGAACAAAGTCCCTTTTTGGTTTCACTTCTGCAACTTTTGTTTTTTTTAGAAATCAGCTGAACTATGGAAGACTTTTTTTTTTTTTTTTCCCTCCAGTCTTACATGCTATAGACAACTTAAGGTGACATCTTGGGTGTTCAGAAAGCATTTRTGAAACACTCGCTGTCTGTAATGGTGCTGGATGTCACCCCAAAACTTTCACCCATGATGTGTTGCTGTCACAAATGTTAGCACCTTCTTTAAATCTGGGAATAAAAGGTTTTTTTTTTTGGAAACATCTTTAAAAATCTACTCTTTCATTTTCCACGGTGACTACTTTTTGTGCTTCATACTGATTGTTTCAAAATCTCTCCTTGTGTGGTTTCACTTCTTCACAATTGAATGTGTTACTAACAGGAAGAAGGCATCTCTTCCTTAAGTTGTCAGGAAACTACTAAGAATAATTTGCTTTGAGAAACAAGCCTGCCATTTAGCCATTGGAGCTAACATCATTTTAGGTCAGCAAAAAACTGTTTTGGGAACGATATCTGAAGAAAAATAAAACAATTGACCAGAGAACAATGTTTTGGGATAACCATGCTCTTGGAAACCGGCAGCAGGAACGCAGCTCCGAGCAGCAATAGCTGGGCACAGCACCTTAGTAAGGCAACTTCCATTTCCTGTAAGCTTGATTCTCAGGGAGATTGGGATCAGTCTGTTCAATGTCCTGGCTTGCTGCCTTCCCATGAGAATGAAACCAATTCTCCAAAGTTTTGCAGCTGAACTTTGTTCAGCATACACTTATCACTGTTAACAGCCATACTTTGGCAGCAAAAAGCAAATTCTGCCCTTTTGAGGTAACCAATTACTGCATATTCATAAAACACCTTATTGTTCTTAAAATGCAAGGGGTGGTGCRTTGTTTCATCTGTTAGGTAGATCTAAGCCTGAGGAGACCCTCAGAGCAGACTCTAATCTCAGAAATAGTGGTGTAAATACAAGATTAGTTGATGGAGGTATTCTAAATTTACAGGCTGCAAATGAATGCAAACACCATGATCAGAAATGAAACTGAAACATTTACTATATGGAAAATTCAGTGAACTCTGCCAAAAACACCCCACCCTGTGATCTAGAATCTTAATACTGCACTCCCAAAATGAAGTTCCTGCACAGTTCCCACATCCATCTTCCAAGAACGGTGTAACAAACTGATCTCAATTTTGCTGCCACGGAACTCGGACCAAGGTTGGATTTACCGGCTGAAAGCCAAGCCACAACCAGACAACTCCCATGTAGGCAACAGTCGTTCACCTACAACACAACACCCCGCCACAACGCACTTACCCAACATACACGCTGACAAACAGGTGGCAGATCCATTTCCCGAGTGCATATTTACGACTCTGGTAGTCGACAACTTTTGAGGAGCTGTAGCTGTACAGACACTCCGGAAAGCCACATTTACCCATTGCTGGCACTTTTGAAAACTGCAGCTGCCTCGTGCTGTCTCCTTCCAGCCCCTTCTCAGGCCACACCACTTAAAGGCACAGTCAGAAACCTGATTGATAAGGCAGTGCTAAGAAAGAAAGTCCTAGGCCTTCGAAAGCAATGCAGCTGGGAGAGAGAGGACTGTTATTAACCAAAAAATAGAGAATTAACAAAAGGAAATGGGAGAAAAGGAGCCAGATGCTTCTTACCCATATATAGAGAGAAAGGGATAAATTAAATTCTGTTTTAACTTCTTTAAAATAAGAGAATTCTGCTAAGAATTAGATTGGCTCAGTTTTTCTGAGWGAAAAACAAGCTCTTTACAGACACCCACGTGTATACGCAACAAAGGCTGTTTTCATTTTTTGAATTCCCTTTGACTGAACATCACAGCTGTACTTTAAATTTCTGAATTCAGTCCTTTTTTTTTTTTCTACTCAAAAAGAAAAATCAAAATGTCAGATGCATTAATAGAGCCATTATGTTGCCAAACTACCCCAGCCTTTCAGAGCCAAAAAGTTCTGGGCTAGAAAAAAAGCAGATAATTTCCTGCTAAGTTCTTAAAAGTCCAAATTTTCAGTGTCTGCTAGGGAATTTGCTTTCACAGAATCAATCCAGACATCACAGGCCTTAATTGAAAGCTTCTGGTTTACTGAACAGCTCCTCTGAGGTAGTAGATACTTTCAAAGCACTGTACTCTGATCCAAAGAGACAGAAAGCATTTTGTATTGCATAGGATCAAACTTCCCTCCTTTACAGTATGCTTAAGAGGCCTGAATCTACCTTGTGAATTCAGCACATATATTTCAAAATACTTAGCAGGAACAGGATTAGGGCTCACATGAGAACAGTTACTGTCAGACCATAGGACCGTAAGCTCAGGCCACTTACTGTCTCCAAAAAGGGTCATAAATGGAGGACTAAGAGAAGAATATGAGGACAAAGAAAGTATATAATTTTTCCCCCAAATAATCTCTCGGACTTGATACTCTCCCAGAAGCTCAAGGACATCCTGAGTCAGAGAGGTCTTTTTTTGTTTGCTCATTCAGTAACCTTCAACAGATTACTCTTCCGTGAATCTAACCTAGTCTTCTCAGCTAAACATTCTGCATGTGCAGAACCCTGCAAGAAGCTCCACAGATAACTCCACATTGCATGAAGAGTCGCTTCTTTTGATTTGTTCACCGAAAAAGCACTAAATGTCACCTTTGAGCCCTAGAGCTTATCACTGAGCATTGCTCATCACTTTCTGTTGATGGCACCATCCTCCAAACTCAGCAGTACCACCTCCAAACACCACCACCAGCGCTCAATCTTCTGCTCCTTTAAAGTCCTACTCACTGGAGGCCTGCAGATACAGAGAAAAGGGAAAAAGAAAGAAACTACCCATTTTCTGCCTTGTGGATTACTGTGTAGCCTTCACATTGCTTCTGTTTCCCCGTGTCTCATTATCTCCAAAAATGATGCAATCATTTACAACCCAAGGCACACTGTGGGTTCACCACTGAGGCTTACACAAAGAGCTGGGTGACCTCAGCCGCCACAGAGGCTACCTTGCTGACTCCCTTGTCCACATTTCAAGGGAGAAGTAAAGAGCAAGAGGAACAKTATGGTGTAAAAGGCTGCTCAGACCTGCAGTCAGAGCAGTACAGAAAGGTCATGCGACTCCTGCCCATGGTGTTTGGGCTCCAGTACAGCCCTTTTCCTCAACGCAAAAATAAACTGGGCATTTAAAAAACATAACCTTTCACCTTTTCTGGTCCCCCAAAAGCTGAGCACCGTGCTGTGTCTGCTGTCGTTCAGGTTTCCAGGAGAGGGCAGTGCTATATCAATGCACGGGCAAATAGCTCACCACGGGGCAGTCTCCTCGGCCTCAACCTGCTTGCAATGACCTCCTCTTGCTCCGAACATCACCCACAGCAAAGGGACTCCTCTGTGCTCTGTCAGTCTGAAGCAATGCTGGGACAACTGCAGAGATGCACATGAAAAGAGAAACCGATGTCACTCTGGCCGTCTGAGCAGGCTCCTCACCGCCAAACACTTTGCACCAGGGCAAAGAAGGTGCAACACACTCCCAGAATGGGCAGATTTGTGTGACTGCCACTTTGCACAGATGTCAAAGGCCATGCAAGCAGCAGGGCTATGCTAGAGCTTTCAGATACCTATGGCCCTGGAGGAGGTCTTTACCTCACTTTGTTTGGGACACCATCCTGTTGGACCTCAGAATGGTTCTGTGCCGTTTGCATTAGGAATAAAAGGGAGAACAGCTGGGGGAGGCAGTCACTGCTCCTCTAAACACRGCCAGTACGTGGTACATACTTTGGCTCCAGCCTCTTTCCTATAGTTTCACGCACCAGGCAGAGCTGGACAGCGTGCTGCAAGCCAACTATTTGCATCTGACCAAGGGAGTTGCTGTGAGGCCACCATACAACAATTCAAACACAGGAGATTTAGGTGGGCTGTYTGGGTGGGAGCTGTAAATCTCAGGCTCACAGTATGTAAGACAAGAAGCTTAGATCAGAATTCATTYGACTGACAATAAAAGGATCAGGATCCTTTACCGTGCAACAGAAGACCCACACAAAGGAATAAAATAAACAAAGCCCACAACACAGAGATAATTCTTTCTTTCCAGTCCTATAGTGCTTTAAGTTACTTAAAATGCTACCTAGGGTTGCATCAATGACAAAAAGTTCAGGACAACGAGGTCACGAGGTCTTTTTTTTCCATCAGTATCATCTTAAATGCATCAGCACACAGAAATAAGGCACCTTCTGACACAAACCAGCTTAAGTGTTTCAAGATATCAATGGTCATTCCTCATGCTGTTGTTGACTGCTATGGTTGATACCACTGACACTTCAGTAAATAAGAGGAAATAGCTGATACATAATAGCTGGAAAAGCTCTGACTGGGAAGAACCAGAGGCAGGCCTGGGATGCATTTAGGTGCCAGAACAGCCGCAAAGAAATTGATTTTTAATATAACCCAGTCAGACCAAATGCACACAACCCATTATTCATAATAAAAGAGAGGGGAAGGGAAAAAAAAAAAAAAGGACTCAGATTACATAAGGCAGATATAACTGTTATCTTCTCTTCCTAAATGTGCTACTTTTCACATTAACATCTTCCATCTGTTTGGGATCTGACCTCAGCGGCTAGGCCAGGCGCATTTATCTTCTTGCCCATGGATGTTCCCATATAAGGTGATCTCTCCTTGCACATGGAGAAYGATTTCAATTTGCTCAGGTTTCTTTCCACTCTGATTTGCTGCCCGCTACGGCTGAGCTCCCCTCACAGTTTTGCAAGGCAGTCATCCACGCAGCACTAGTTATAGAGGGAKGAGGAAGTCAGGAGGGAGCAGTGAAGCCAAGCCTGAGGATCTAAAGGGCTCTGCAGAGTTTATTTGCAGACTCCATTCTCTTTTCTTCTTCCAGTTGCCTCTGGATGATGCTTTTTCAATAAGTAGTTTCCATGAGCCTTTCTTAAGCAATTTAAAACATAAGCCCAATGCCAAGTTTATCCCYGCCTTAAGCTATAGGGCTAAACTGTCATAACAGCTCTCATGTCATTAGGAAACTTTGAAACACTACTGTCACTCCCCATGGCAGCTAATTTGGCAATTTGGAAAATGTCCCAGAACAATGCAACAAATATATATGCAAACCCTGACTCTCTATTCTTTAAGACGTGATCCAGATACCCCATCAACTCATCTAAGACAGCACACATTGTGCTACAGGATCCTTCATGCTTTCATTGAATYGGAAAGTCCCATGGAGCTCGGTTCTGATGGGTGATTTCACTCCTACCTTTAATCAAGCAACTCCTACCTTTAATCAGTTTTCAATCAGGCTTTTGGCAGCAGCAAGGCAGAGCCCAGGTCCAGTGACTTCTGGTCTTCAGGGTCTCCCTCCTCTCTGCAGGGTCAGAACGATCTGATCTCCTGGGTTTCCCCCAGGGCAGAGTGAAACAACCTCTTATCTTTCATTTCTTACTATCATCCTGGCATTTGCTAAGGTCTTCAAACATCCTTCCTCTCCTTATCTGCTAGGAAAGGATATCAGTATTTACAGAAACTCTTTCTCCACCTTCAAGGAAGCACTGCCTTGCACTCACATGGCTCCATCACTTTTAATTACCAGTTAATGCAGTTTGCAGGGATTAGAACTGACCCTTAACACCTCCACAGGAAAAAATACTGATTTCATTTGCTCCCCCTGTATATTCTCTATGCTCAAAATACTCATCGAGAGAAAAGAGTGCAATTGATACCAGGAAAGCCTGTCAAGGGAAAGTAGATCTCTTCTGGGAACTTGTAGGTAAATATGATTCCTAAAGGTCAGTATACAGAGTAAAAGCACAAAGGAAACATGATCTGCTTTTTAAAGTTCAAATCCAGGAGTCAGGAGACTTGGATTACGTTCCTGGCTCTACTACAGCCTTACCATGCAATCACAAGCAACTCATCCATCCCCTCGGTGACTTAGTTTACCCGGTTAAAAACTATGACAGCAATGCAGTACCACTATTTTAGGCTTCTTGTAAGGATCAGTAAATTAGTGTTTTGTAAAGCRCTTCTCATGCCTCAGAAGAAAGAAAGTAGCTAATCTAAAATAGATGCAGTATTTAGAATTGCAAAGTATTACATTTATGATTGCTATTTACTGAGTCAAATTCTACAGTGATTTACAACCTGTGCATTTCAATTTGTTTCAATTTAATATGACTCACTGCATATTTTAATCCATCATCCGTGGACCTACACAGGATTCTAAGACAAAACAGGAATCTAACTGCAATGGCAGAGGCTCCAAATTCCACCTATTTAAGGTTTAAACATGGGCTCTGAGTGATCTGCAACAACAAAAAAMCGCAGACTGGAGATTTCAGTTTCGCAAACAAGTTTCACTTTGATACACAGCCTATTTTCGACTGTTTGGTCCTTTTTGAAGCTGCTGCCCCTGTTTCAGATTTAGCATAGCCAGCGCTCCACACTTAGAGCTACTTTGAGTCACGCTGGCAATGGATGTGCAAACTCAATCTGAATTTGCCGTTTATCTCCAATGAAGGAAGCCTGGGTGCAGAACTCTGCCATCCCACCTTCACGCTTGAAGTTTTCCACTTTAAGACCCAAAATAGCCATTCACCCGATACACTGAATAACCATTCACCGTGCAATGTGAACCACACTTGACTCTTTTTTTTTTTTTTTTTGTATTATTTAATGTTGTCAAAGGCTGCAAGAAATCTTAATTGGGTAACAGCACCAATCTGTTTGTACCTCTCCTACACAAGCAACGATAGCCTCCCTCTTAGGAACTTGTGAAACAAAGTAAATAGATAAAACGGTGAATTTCAAGCCTATTCCTTGCCTCAGGAGCTCTGCGGCACAGCACATGCAGTTGCTCACACCACCATTGTCACCATGGCCCCTTATCCTGACTCTCAAGTCATCCACACACTTAAATACGGCGCTGAGGCTTCCCTCAGAACAACACACAGGGATGTGCGGACCAAGGGGCACCTCCCTGTCCCTGTCCCTCACAGAGCGGCCACGTCTCTCCACAGAGCGCGCTCCCGCGCTCGCCGCCCCGCCCGTTCCCCGCTCTGCGCACGCGCAAACGCCCCCTCGCGCCCGCCCGTCGCGCGCCCTTTCTAGACGAGGCGCGCGGCAGCGTCGGAAGTGACGCCATCAGCCCGGCCTGGCAACCGTTACCCGGGTAACGGAGCGGCGCGGGCGGGGGTGGCGGGGGGAGGCGCGGCCCGCGCGGGGGTCGTGAGGGGCGGCCCGGGGGGGAAAGGGGGGCGGTTTGAGGCCCCTCTGTCCGCCCGCCCTCGCTGTGAGGGGTCTGGAGCTCCCTTGGAGGCCGTGGGTCACCCCTGGGTAGCGCGGGGCCTCTCTGAGGGCGGTGCAGCCCCCTGCCCYGCCGAGGCCTCAGGCCTCTGCCTCCTCTGCAGAGGTTTTTTTCCCCCCAGGCCGCGAGCATGAGTGACCAAATCAAGTTCATTGTGGAGAAGCTCAATCAGGAGCCTTTCAAGAAGAGCTACAACTTGATCACGTTCGACTCCTTGGAGTCGATGCAGCTGCTGCAGCTGCTCAGCGATGTGCTGGGTGAGATTGACCCGAAGGTAAGGAYGGAGGGCAGCCGTGGCCGCACGTGGGAGACGGCGAGCGGCTTCCGCCGGGCACCGGCCACAGGAACTGCTCAGAGTGCTTTGGTTTAGGGCCGGCCCTGCATATCTTGTGGCGTATTTAGTTTACTGAAATAACTTGCGTGAATCTGCACAGACATAAATGTGCCCATCAACAATCCTCTCTGTATATCTGCTTGTTTTGGGGAAATGAGCAAATGTTTCTTGGGCCATAGATACTGGACCCTTGTTTCCCGAAGACTGATGAGTCCCTGTTTTTCCTCGGAAATCATGATACAGATCCTAACTTTGTTCATACTGACAATGATTGCATTCTTAAGACAAAAGTCAGGCCCTGTCTTGCGTGCGTATTGAGTTGATCAGGATCTGAACCTCGTGACTCAGCTGTAGCAGTGGATGTTGCCTCCCCCTCCCTTGAGGCTGCCAAAGCTGTGTATGTGATTGGAAGGTATCATTCATACCCCTCTCATACCAGAACTGGTGACTTCTGAGGTGAAAGTTATCAGCTTGTCTGTATCAATGAGTACCCATTATCAAGAACTCCTGAAATAAAGTTACCTGAACACCCGGTTAGAGGAAGACCCRTTATAAGAGAAGTGTAATTTGGTTGTAAAAGCACATTTTTTATGAAACATCTCACCGCATTTACATAGCATGTATCAAATGGAAAGTGTTTTAGTGTTATCAGTTAATTAATACGACTTGCACTAATCTTGGTTAATTATTTCCTTTTAACTTCTTAGCATGCTGTTGACATTAGAGAGGAAATGCCAGAACAAACAGCTAAGAGAATGTTGAGTCTTCTTGGTATCCTTAAATACAAACCTCCAGGAAGCATATCAGACTTGTAAGTATCTTTTTGTCTATAAATACTAAAACAAAGTTGCCTTAAAGACAAACTGTTGAAATATCTTGGCAAGCAAAAATTGTGCATCGTCTAATATTTGCTACTTGATACYGTGAACAGTTGCTTTTCGTCCCGCCACCATTTCCTCATTGAAGAGTAAATGGTCGTAGTAAATTCTTTCACTTTCCAATTTAATCACAACTTTATTCCTGTGATTTGGCTTATTTCTAAAACTTGTCAATGGTAATCACCTTCATTTAATAGTTGTGTGCATTTTGACTACTTTGATTTTCCTGGTGATTGTGTTTGATCATGTTTTAAAGGCAGTTGCTCTGCTATCCTCCACAGAATAGGTGRTTTGGGGGATAGGTGATGCTGGATATTGTCTGCCCTTCGGTCCTGCCCGCCCTGCCTGGGACCTGCTATTGCAGAGACAACCAGGAGAGGGTGCCCCATGACTAGCAGGGTCAGTCCGCTCCAGTTCCCTTCCTGAGTGGACCCGTGAGGCCACATTGTGCCCTCCGGGAGCAGGTTGTAATCCAGAAAACCTGAAATCCAGAAAACTCTTCCCAGACTGCCTTTATTTTTAGGGAATATTGCAGAAATGGAAGACCCACAGTGGCAGGCCTTTCTACGGGCATGAGCTTGTGTCTACGTCAAGGTAGCAGAAGCAGAGTTCTAAATGGCAAACTGGCATCACGAAGCCTTCCTCTCTTAATAGCATTAAGAAAGCCATTAGACAAATAGGGAATGTCAAAATACTGCAAATTGCTTGTACCAAGGCAGTGTTCTTTAGTCTGAGATTTATTGGTAGTAGCTGATGCTTGCTTTGTGGTGTTGTCCAGGAGTGCATTTCGCCAAGGGTTAGTTACTGGAAGCAAACCTATAATTCATCCTGTCCTGCACTGGCTTCTTCAGAGGACCAACGAACTTAAGAAAAGAGCTTACCTGGCACGTTTCTTAGTAAAACTGGATGTGCCAGCTGAGTTCCTACAGGATGATACTGTGGCTGAAACCAACAAACAGGTAGTGTTTTTCATGAATATYGACACTTTATATTAATTAAAGTCTTAGTAGAAGGTGGAAGTTATTGATGAGATGAAATCATTTTTTGTGGATAAGTTAAATTTTTCTTTTTCCCAGACTGACATTTCTACTCTTTATGTTTTCACTTCTTTTGTGAGCATTAAATGTTGATCTTAGATAGCCAAACTGGGTGGATCTGAAAGGTAAAGTCAACCAAAGATGTATTTTTAATTTTTATTATCTGAGATAATATTTACTTATTTTCTATCCAGATTTCTGTGCCTTTTGTTTTATATAATGGCTTGCAAAATTACAGTGTTTTTGAATGTTTGTATTAAGTAACTGCCTTTATTAACTGTGCACCAGCAAAGCTGTATAGCTTGACTGAAACTTGACTAACCCTTTTTTTTTCTTGTTCTCTTTTTTGCTGCTGACAATATCTAATTTCTAATTTATAATAACTAAATAGAAGTAGGAATGAGAAAAAAATGTAGATTGTATGTCTTCAGTTTGGTGCAGTCCCAGTATGTATAAATATCTAACTCTGTTTCCATTATGTAAGATGTGTTCTTTTTTTTTTGATTACAGTAATATAACTATCTTATTATACTAATATCCTACTGACTAATTCAAAATAGAAACTGGGATAATATGGTGCGTTTATGTCCTTTAACATCACCATGCAAATGTTTAGATAGTAGTGGATTAAGGAGTTGAACCTACAGTAATTGGATAGACAGGCTTGAAATACTATGTTTGATTAGAAACATTTCAAATATGAGAGTTTGGAAATGTTAGAATATGGTCAAGTTTTGTCAGGGTAGAATATTAATCTTAGAAGTATTTTTCCATGTTATTTAAACCCTGTACTCAGGAGAGTTGCCAGTTGCCCAGTTGTGTTGTGATTTGGGCATGAGATTGGCTGCAGTGTCTAATTTTAAAAGTAAACAATTTTAGATATAAATCTAGTTGTTCAGCTTTAGATGCAATGCCCTTGGGTGCCAGAAGTCTCTCCACTATTGGAACCTGTGTTTTTCCTTTGGTCATTTGTGTGTATGTTAATTATTTCAGGTAGGGTGTGTGCAGAGGGGCCAGTTGCACCATGTCTTTTATTCCATGAAAGTGCGAAACCTTCCCTTTGTTATGCTCCAGCAAAGCATGCTATGCCTTTGTTCAGTTCTTGCCTTTGGTCTTGAAATTTCACGCCCCGATAGGGGAGAGGCTCAGGGGAAAGGCTCAGTGCACTCACCTTTTGAAGGAGCCGGAGAATCCACGCGGAGGAAAGCGACTGGAGATCAGCGAGCATGAATGCTGTTGCTCAGAGACTACACACTGCTTTATTATTTGTTAAAGTACTTAACTTCTATAATGCATAGCTGACTGAAGGCCACTTACATTTTTACTGCTGCTTTTTTTGTAATGCATTCTTCACCCTCTAGCCTATATATACCATACCAAACCCTTGTTTGCCATTTAATCAAGTACTTTCTTAATTATTTTATCTTTCTCTCAATCTCAGTCTGTAGCCATTTTATTGTTACTTTTTGAATTCATTCCAACTTGTCAGCATGTGCTTGATACTGAAATGCCCAGAAATGAACAGAGCATTCTAGATGCTGGCTCCCCAGGGGTTTATAAAATAGGATCACTGCTTCACTGCTCAGGAATATGTTGTCTTTGAACTGGCCTCTGCTGTTGCCATTTTGCGCTCAGCATTCCTATCAATTGCTCTTTCCAGAAAGTAAAAAAGTACATGATGTTCTGTTTTTAGATTTCTCCATCTTACTGAATGGCTCTTTCTGCAGAGAWTTTTTTTTCCTATATCCTAGCTTCCCGTTCTCCAAGTTGAGTCTAAATTTATTTCCTATCCAGATTTCTAAACTCTTTCTGTCCCCTGTTATTTCTCTACCCACACAGACTTTCACACTGCCTCTCAGTTTAACATTACTGGTGGGCAATTTACTGGTGTGGAAGTAGCACAGTGTCTACTTCTTTCCAGCTATCAAACTATGTATATCATTCTCTGTAATGCAGAGATACTTGAGGGCACAATTATGCAATGTGGGAAGACTCTGTGCCTAATTATAATCACAATTATTTCTTATATATTTAGTGAGGTGTGCTCTTGGACTTTGCCAGCTGGTAGCTTGGTATCCTATAAATTCAAGCCCCTGTGTTCAGATCAAGAGTCTGGTGAGTCTTGTGAGATCAAGACATTGCTTTGTGGGCAGAAGAAAATACATTCTGAATTACTTAGATCTATTATAAGGTAGAAGAATTTGTTAATGTATCATTGTTCCTTTCAGATAACATCCTCCTGTTTTGAAAATACACTGTGTATTACAAGGGAAGAGGTGAAACGAGTGAAAACATTCTGTTTGAAGGGACACTCAAAAGTTTCAGAAGATAATTCACTATTTTTTTCTTTTACTTGCTTTATAAGTTGATGAATTTTTGTGCTGAAAACTCTTCAAATCTTGTACTCACCATTTTTATTTATTACAAATAAGCAACATGTTGGTCTGGAAACCCTTATCCACAGAGCTCTTTTTTTGTGTGTTTTTACCTCATTTTATAGTATGAAGAACTTATGGAAGCATTCAAAAACCTACATAAGGAATGTGAGCAGCTCAAAACATCTGGTTTCTCTACTGCAGAAATAAGAAGGGTAAAAACTTGACAACATTGTATGACTTTAGTGTAGATGTGTTTGAATGTCTCTTATTTTTGTTGATTTTGTGGGCCCACTGCATTGCATATGTTGTGGAGGTCGTAACTGACAGATATTACAGCTGCCTTCCTGAAACTGTTCTTTGTTGGCAAACATGGTAGAGAGCCTTTTCTCATGCTTGCAACTGGGTTTTCTGAGGCAGTTTGGGAAACAAGACTGCAAAGACGCTGCTCAGCATGATTTTCAAATATTAGAACTTCCTTTTTTCCTGTGAACACAAACTGATTTAAAACCTTCTGCTTTACTGATATAGGACAATAATTTCAGAAGCTGTTGAATGAACTAAGGGCTTAAGTCAAAAAAGATGGTGATCTTTTGTGCGTGTTAAGTAGATTATTGCCCTGTTTCAGCCAAATAGTTGAGCACATATCCAACTTTCCAATGAGATGTGCATAAGCTAAGAAAATGTTGAGCTAGGCCTAAATTTGTATCATTTATTTCCCTTTCTCTCATTAATATCAATCTGTGGAGTCTTGTCTGCTGTAAAATAGGGTTAAAGGAGAACAATAATCAGATCCATGCTTTAGAACTATCAAGTGTCTCTTTTAACACTTTCAGTGGAACACTTTTAACAATTTCAATGGAAAAAAGTGACAGCAAACAACACTCCTATGCAAAAATGCATGCCAGGAAGTTGGTAATGATGGTAACATTTAAGAACATATGTTTGACTTTATCACAGGTTGAATTCTTGCTGGTTTTGCTTAGTTGATTTTGTTTTTATTTTAGAGAAATACACCTGCTTTTAAGTACTCGCAGTAATACTCAAGGATGCAGATAAAGAGTAGGAATTGAGGGGCAAGTAAAAGTCAGGAGAATCTGGGGTCCTGGATGCTCTGATCATAGATCTATACAATTACAACCATTTCAGTGTATTCAGAGGATGATTCTGATTTTCATATTATTTTGAACAGAATTTCATCCAATTCATATTAAARTATTGTAAATAAATTAACATTTCTATATCCAATTTTGCTGCTTTTCAGGATATCAGTGCAATGGAAGAGGAGAAAGATCAACTCATCAAAAGAGTGGAGCGTCTTAAGAAGAGGGTAATAAGAGAAGTAACACTGTTGTATTTCAGTGTCATAATCCTTGGCTTGCAACTTGATTTTGGAATGCAAACAAGGATTAAGATAAACATACTGAATGTCTAGGAAGGAATCAAATAACTAATTGACCCATGGGGAATCTCCCTAGGCATTAGTCCAGAGCTTTTAAGAGTCTTGAGCCCAGTGCCTTGCTGTCATTTCTGAGTAGTAACATGTATGGAAGGGAAGTGCTAAGTGGGCTTGTGAGACATATGATCGCCTTAATATATTTCTCAACTATTTGACAGTAACATGCACTATTTATCCACTTGCTGTAGGTGGAGACAGTACAAAATCATCAACGAATGCTTGAAATAGCAAGACAGCTTCGCTTAGAGAAAGAGAGAGAAGAATCTTTGGCTCAACAGAAACAAGAACAAAAAAATCAGGTATTAACATCAAAGTATGCCTGTTAAAATAAATAGTAGTTGACATCTGTTTAGGGATAATGCATTTAAAGAATAACATTAGAGGCAACAGTGCAGATGTTCTTCCAACACTAGAAAATTAAACACCATTTAAAAGAAGAATATCTATATACATTTAAAGGAAAAGGTTTGACCCTGCAAGTTTTGAACACCTCATTCAAGTTACTTGGCTGCTTTAGCTGCCACTGACATCATTGTTTAGCAGTCCCAGGAAATGTTCCATGACTTATTGTTGTAGCACCGAGAGAGATCATTAGCTTTATGATTGTGGGCAAAYGTTTCCTTAGCTTGATTTATATCTCGGTGCGTTTGCGCTAAGATTTCGGATGGGAAGTGACACTGCAAGTACCTCATCTTTCTCCTGTGCTTTGGAGGGGAAGATAAGTATTCAGGAACAGCCTGGAGTTTTGGTCTTCAGGTCTGACAAAGATGATGTGTCACAGGAAGCACTGGAAGCAGTTGGCATCCAAATCTAAGGGTAGATTTTTATTCCTGAGAGATGTTGTCAAAACAAAAGTTTAACAAATGCTAGTGCCATATTAAAATATCTCATCACCAAGTTCTGTTGTTTTCAAATACACTTGAAGGGTGTATTAAAAGCGGGGAAAAAACAGATTCTCGTATTGCAGTCTATATCTGGATTACAAATCAGTGTGGATATTACTCGACAGGCTTTCAGCTCTTGGGTCTTTGCTCAAATCTAAATGTGATTACAACTAAAATGACTGTGATGTCCAGCTAATTCCGCTTTTTTGTACACATTTCTCTAAATCACAGAAATACTAATCAACTGGGTGTTGTTTGGCAACAAGCTCTCCAGCATGTTCTCTACTTGGCTCAGCATTAAAACAGTCGATTGCTGTAACAATTCAGCTGCATTTCAAGAACTGCAGTATAAAGATAGTTACCTACTGCAGTCCTGATTCAAACTGTATTTTTGGTGTTGTTACCTTTGGGACATTAATATTTTTGGTTAAAAAATTCTTTGATTAATTTCTGCCATGAAGAAAATCTCATTTGGGAGAAGTTCATGAATAGTACTTCCTTTAATTGGCTCTAGAAAATAACAAATAAACTCAAACCAATTTTTGAAAAATCATTTTGTCATGTTACCTTTTGCAGCAAATGGTCACCAAATGCTTAAAGTTGCTGATTTTTTTTTTTTTTTTTTTTTTGTGCTTGAGATTCTTTTTTTATATATTTTTATTTTGGTTGTTGTTTGAATATACATGGCAGAAGAATGAGCAAATGAGCTTATGTATATGCACACTTCTCTCTCAAAAGTTGTTCCATGCAGAGCAGAGACTGCAAAGAGTGCAGCTCCAGCTGAAAGAGATGCATCATGCGGTAGTGGATTCAAAACCTGAAAGTAAGTAGTAAACCATGAAGCTTGGGTATTTACATTTCTTCTCCTCTTAGAAATGGTGTCCAAATGCTGAATGTGCTTAGCCACATTGTTCTTACGATGTGACTGTTGCCAGTTACCTTAATAATGGCAAGAGTGCTTCAGCTCCTTTTCAGTGGTACCTCAATCTACAAATAACTTCACCAGCATAAATTAGACTACTTGTGAAGTAAGTTAATGCTCTATGATTATCTGTAAAAATTGCAAACTTCAGTCATAAGATAAATGCAAAACTGTCTGCAAAGGCTAYAAAGTTGCGACCTCTAGGTTTCTGGTGATTTAATTATTTTGAAGGAAGTGTAGCTAGGATTAGCTTGGCAGTTTGACAGCAAAACTGGAAGTCAATTTAGGATTTATTGTTTCTCATGTATGTGACCTTTGGCAGATCATTTAACCCCTTTCAGTTTGTCTCTTGCATTTGATTATTAGTAACACATCATAAAACTGATAGAGGCTTTACATGTTGTTTATACTGTCATTGGAAATGATTTATAACAAAATACTGTATGAAGGACTATAATATGAGATATGGCTCAGAATTGTCCTTTTCACAGGACTTTTTGAGTTGCATTCTATCTTGTGGTGATGAAAAATGCTGGAGGATAATTTTAATTATATGTCTGTATTATTGTCATGGTATTATCCATTAAAAACCAATTTCTAAATTCTTGCCCTTTTCCTAAGTTTTGTGCAGCCAGAAATTCCGTTGAGCAAGTTAGATATCAAAACGCATATAACTTACTTCCCAAGCGATAAAATCAGAGTCTTTACAGATTTATATTTAGCAGAGTAAATCATTGTCCTACTCTTTAAAGTACATTTGATATTCCAACTGCATCACAGATCTGCTTTGGCTGTTTCAATATGCCTCAAATCCTTCCTCAAACAGCAGTTGTTTTGGGTTTAGATTTTTTTTTTTCGGTGATCAGCATAGTGCRTTATTGTTAGTTCTTAAATTTACTTTTTTTTAAAGTAGTCCATAATTTTTTAAAACGTTGTGGAACTTTGTCAGATTCTGAACCACAAATAGAACTAAGGTCTATCTTCTTTGCTCAAAGAACCCAGCAATTGATTTTATAACTGTTCCATTCTTGTAGTAACTGTCAGAGAGTATATGCAGCAAAGCTATGTCAACATTTTTGTTTCAGTTCCTGGGATATTTTTAAGGTCAGTGGAAACTTGATGGATTCAGTTCACAGAAGGAAAGGCAACRTGATAAAAAGTCAATAAATATGTCATTTAATCACTGAGATGAAACTATAGATAAAGTTAATATATAACTCCCTTATCTTGAGCTCAGCATGGAGGAGAGGGAACAAAAGTTTAGATATTCTGAAGAAAAACTTGGAATCATTACTTTAAAAGACTTGTGTTGAAATTTTGCCCAAACAAAGAATCCAAAGCTTAACTTTCTAATTGCTTTTCCTTGTAGTAATTACAGAGATACTGCCTGTAGTAGCAATTACAGAATGACAACTGTGTTATTTAAATAATTGAAATTAGGGGACAAAAATGCATTAAATGAGATTTCATTTATTTTAAAAGCTTTGTTGGTCGATGGTTAGCACAATTTATTTTATTTTAAAAATTCCCTTTGGCTGCGATGCTGTAGCTTAGCTGCCTACTCATATCTCTGTAACTTCTATGCTGGCAATTCAAAGGCTGCTTGGTAGCTGTGGGTTTTCACTGGAAGTTAGATCTTTCCCTTAAAATCACTTCCTCCATTTTGAATACTTCTGTGGTTTTACTTCCAAAACAATCTGAAATTATAAAAGTAGTTGTTAGCAAGTGGAAGTTTCTGGTTTGTTTACTTCATCCTGGTATTAATTCAGAATGAAGTTTTCTTTATAGAAATGCAATGGAACTCTTTAAGGAGTGCAGCTAGTACATATTTATGAATTTCATCAGCATATTGCTAGCATCAATCTGCTTTAGCTGAGCCACATAAATGTAGCTAGTTTTTATATATATTATATATATTATATATATTTTTTAGTTTTAGCAAGATAATACGATATTTAGATAACATGATATTTAGAAGAAGTTCTAATATAACATGAAAAACAAGTTGATCATTATGAAATGTTCTGCACACGAAAATTGATAACACTGGTATCCATACAGCACTCCCTCACTGTTTATTAACCTCAGAACTGTTCAATGTGTTGCCTAACTGCAGGGAGGCKGTTGCTGCTATTAGTACTAACATAAGTGACGTGAAATTGCAATTTCTGATTTTTCATTCCAGATATGAGTGTTATTTTTATTGACTTTGACCACTGTCTAGAATAACCTAGCTCATACTTCCTCAGCAATATTGACATTTTTTGCTTTGAATATCTCTGTTGGCACAAATACAAATTGTTAAGGCCAAAAAATGAACTGAATTACTTAAATTCTTTATATCTGTTCACTGTACAGAACAKTATTGTTGGTTTCTTTGGCAGAAATACTGAGAGGTGGATAACTGGCTTGAAAATACTGATTGAGAGAATGTGTTAAAATGATTGTTGTTGATAAACAGTGAAATGTATGATTTATATACTTTATTAAGTTAATACATTGTAATAGATTTAGAGGATTGATACCTTCAAAACTTTAAGGGAATTGCTCTATACAGATCTGTTTTTTTGACATCTGGTACACTTGATGAAAAGCAGCAACATAGGATGCCATTATTATCATATTCCATTTGACTGAAAACACTAACATTATTCTTTTGTTTGGCTAAAATCACTTCATCCACAAACCTGTCTTTCTCTAAAATTCCAAGTTTAGCTAATCTCCATCAATATTGCTGACCAGGTTGTGATTGAAGCAGTAGCTGTGTATGGCAAAGGAGAATGGCTTAATTGGAATTTGTTTAATAAAAACATTTAAAGATGGAATTAAAAATTACTAATTACTATTGATACAAGGTTGGGGGAAAACACTTCTAAACTAAGCTAATATCTTTGATAAGAAAATAGGTCTGGTTAATAGTATTGCTATGGTTGACTTTTTAAATCCTTTGTATACCATTTTTACACCATTTTGATGAACAAATAAGYGTAATAAAATTCAGCGTGGCATATATTAAATGGATTAAAAGTAGTTTATTGAATGTTTAAAAATGTAAATTAATCAGGGAATCARCAGTGAGTGGATGTTTCTAATGGTGACCTGCATAAATTAGTTTTTGAATCTCTGCTGTTTATTATTTACATCAGTGATGTGAAAGAAAACAGCAAATCATCACTGCTAAAATTGTCAGTTGAAATAAAGATGGGAGAAGTGACTGGATAACAAGGAGGGCAGACTTTGCAGGGACCTTAATCACTTAGTAAGCCAGGCATGAGCCAACAGTATGTATTTTAATGAATAGCCGAGTGTGATGCTATTCCTGTAGGAATAATGTAGTTACAGGATGGAGAACTCATTCCTAGGAACTGACCCTGAAAAGCACTTGTGGGTGGAGAAGTGGTAGAACTGGAGCTCCTAGTAGAAAGCTGCAGCCACAGATTTGTTGCTGTCCTAGCATTTACTCATAGGTGTAGGAGGATTATATTACCGCTGATTTTAGATACTGATATACTCCTCAGTGCAATGCTCTGTCCATTGTCCAGAACTGAACAATTATAGAGGTTTGGAAGAAGAGCTGCAAAAATAATTTTGAGCATGGAAAGTATACCTTGTAGTGGAAGATTTGGGAAGCTGTATAGTTTTTCTAAGGAGATATTGAAGGGGTGATGTGAGTGATTRCATGTCTCAAACCTCTGTCTGATACAGGGAAGGGGAAGTTATATCACTGGAGGGCGTGAACTGAATCATCTGAATGCTCTTATATAGAGAACAGTTGCCAAAAGGGAAGGGAGGATTTTCATGTTAAGTATGTGAATGCCACATGGAAGTCCTTTCTAGACCTGCCTTTGTCATGGTCTTCCTATGTGATGTTGAACAAAGTCTTATAAATGTGKTTTTTTTTTAATGTGTAGTTGTTGCATGTATTTTTGGTATAAATTGCATAATTGATGTCCCATAAAGGGAAAAGTAGCAGGAATTTAAGTTAAAAGTCAAGCTTTAGATCCATTAGTAGAACGAAGTGGGGAATGTTGCCTGATTCCTGCATGACCAAGTAAGCACTAAGAAACTCCTACCCCCTCTTTGTAATAATAATAATAATGAAAAAAAAAAAAAAAAAAAGGAATGGAAAACATGAGGACTTGCTGTTAATAGCTCCTCATATGTAAATACATGGTTGGCAGACCTACCTAAAATAGGGCAAAGAGCCAGACTTATTGTGCAGCTTACGTATGTAGATTTTGTAACCATAAGTCAATGTTAAAACATTAAAAACAGGATTTTGAAGTGTGTAATGGAAAGTTCTAAAGTATGCGTGCTTTGCTTTCCTCTAGCCTGGGAATTTGGGAGAAGAAAAAGTTTCACTGAGGGGAAAAAAAGAGTTGCCCCGTGTTTGTTTTGTTTTTTAGAGTCCTGTTAAGCAGCAGAAATAGGACTYAGGTAGCTCTTTCTCGAAATATCAAATTCTATAGGAAGAAAAATATATCTGAAAGTATTTAGGAAAAAAAAACTGTATTAATCATCAGTGATGCTGACATCACCATATCTTTCTCCATCAAGATGTCAAGTTTTGACTTGCTTTGGTGCTTGCTGCACCTTCAAGAGCAAGTGTGATGCAAAACCAGTCAGTGTTTGAAAGAAGTCTAGAACAGCTCCCGGGTTATCTTGGAAACAAATCCGGAGAGCAATCAAGGTTATAACCGGCAAAGGCAACAGRTCTCTGCTCTTAGGAAAGCAGTTGCTCAGGCATGATAGTTTCCAAAGTTTGGCATCGTATATACGGTAAGTTCTTTAGGCATGTACAGCTTTGTAGGAAAGCTAGACTAATATCAGAGATAAAGTATAGGTTAAAAATGCCTTTTTTTTTTTTCGCTCTTAAGAGGAAGCTGAAAAAAGAGAAATTAATTTGATAAATTTAAATATTAACATTTAATATGGAAATAATTTAATTCCTATCACTTTAATTCCCCCAGCAAAGTTCTTGAGTAGAAATATCAAATTGGGAGTTGTGCTTCTAGCCATTTTGGAGATGGTAGCTCAGCTCGTGGTGTATGTGGGAGGTTTTGCTGCATTTGCAGAGGTGATGATAGATTTAGTGAAACATTAAAGCCTAGTTCTTCCTGCCCAGCTCTGGAGTGAGCTGAGGAGGGCTGAAGCCAGGTTCTCCGAAAGAAGCAAGAGGGAATTCTTACATGATGATTAATATTCACTTTAAATGAATCCGATTCTAGTATTTCAGGGTGTAGGTGCAGTGCCAAGGCCGTAATGGCTGTTGCAAACATTGAGTAACCGCACTCCCCATTCTCAGACCGCTATTGATGCTGTTAGTTCATTTTGCAGAAGATAAATGACCTTTCCCTGAAGGGCAAAACATCCTATTGTAGTATTACTTYCCATAAAAACACAGATCAGCACACTAAACTGCAGGAAAAGAGGAATTCCCACTCACTTTCAATCTGTGTTGACTTCATTAGCATCAGTGCTTTCCCTGAGGGCTGTTTTCTTTCTTCTGTTTCTTGAGGACTTTCTCAAGACCTAAGAATGGCTGATTTCCTCTGTGCCAGCCAAAGCAAGTAGCTTTCCTTTCAGTGTAAACTGAGAGCAGAGGATGAGGAGAATCTGTCAGTACCTTGTTTCTTGACATTAATAGGTGCAGGATTAAAAAGAAAAAAAAAAAAAAAAAAAAAAAAAAAGAACCCTTTCCTAGGACTTATATTTCACTTTGGACCTTCTTCTTTTATCAGTCAGTGAAATGGTCAGGTACCCAAAACTCTGCTTTGACCTATAGCGTTTACTGCAGTATTCTTGTATCTCTGTGTAATAAATGAGATAGAGACTTGGAATTTCATGTTTTTCTTGGCATTTCATGGCATTTCCATAGTCTTTAAAAAAAACTTAAAAAAAAAMCCCTGTGATATTTGCTTTTCTTTCTGTCTTACGTACTTATTCCCACTTTCATCTGACATACAACTTCCAAATCTCATTGTAGTCCTTGGCAAAGGAATCTTGGAGGACTAATTGCGCTACAGCTGCCTGTTGTCAGCTGAAGATTACGCAGTGTAATTTAAATAGTTATTTTATTGCATTCTGTCACATTATCCACTGCGTATTGTTCTTTCTGAATGTACCTGCTTATAAGTTATCTGCCAGGGAGGCTAAATTACCTGAGCCAAGTCGTCATAAGCTCGGAGATGTGCAATGGGCATCCGGCTTGTATAGAGCAAAATTTGTAAATGTGGTTGCCTTTTTTTTTTTTTTTTTTTTCCAACAGGAATCTTGACCTTACTCAGCAATTTGTTTTTGATTTTGTCCGTCTTATTTTTATTTTCAGCCTTCTTGGTGAATATACTGCCCTGAGATTAAAAAAAAAAAAATTTTTTTTWAAAAAAGGATGTGTGCATAAGCAACCTAAGTTGTGCCCTCAACTCTGAAATTTCAAAATTATTTAGTTCACAAAAACATTGAATCCAGTATGTTGATGTGTAGCTAATAGCTTTCAATGTCATTCTTTAGTGCAAGGTGTTACTTGTTTACTGATKTAAAGAATTTGTTGAGGAATTAATAACTGTAAAGTTAGAGCTACATATAGGTAATGTGTTAAAATACAGTATACTGTTTAATATCCAGATTAACAGTCTAAATCAAGCTAGCTATTTCTTTGGTTTTTGAAAGGAAGACTCCAGAGCTGTTATTATTGTAATCTACAGCTAAATAGTTTAAAGTGTTGATGAAATAAAACCTAACTATTACTCTGTTTATGCTCAGATCATTTTAATTTATTTTAAGGCTTAATGAAGAAGCTGGAAGAGGAGATAAAGTTCAATTCATATCTGGCTACTGAAAAAATACCTAGAGAGCTTGAAAGTAAGAAGAAATCATTGTATTTCCTACAAAAGGTGGTTGCAGAGCCAGCTATGAGCCAGTCTGATCTCAATGTGCTTGAAATCAAGGTAAGCTGAGCAAAGTCAGTATCTCTCATCTCAGAGAATGATTTACCCGTGGAGCTGCTAAGGCTGTCACCCACCTGTCTTCATCTACATCAACATGTTGGTGGCCTGAGTGTTCGCTGTCCTGTTGTGTGTCACATCAGTGCAATAAAGAAATGCCTGCAAGTTCTCAGATAAGAATCAGCAGTCAAGTGCCATCAAGAATATGTAAAAATTGAATGTTACGCCTTAAAATTAGTGGCAGCCCAATGCCCTTCTGGATCCTGATCATTATAAGGATGACAGGCTTAATAAACTATAGATTAGACTTGAAACTTTAGACTAGCTCTGTAATTCAACCTCTGCCTTCCCTTCGTATTTCTTCTAAGCAAAACAGTATCTGTGGTTGAAGTCATTTCTTTAAGATGTAGTTGAAGCTCTGCTTTGCACCCTTCTTTTCCAAGTGTATCATTGGGTTGTGGCAATATTTTAAGAGAGTCAAGATCTTTTTTTTTTTTTCCCATGAGTTTCCCTTTTATTTATTTCTTTTATTTGGAAGCACATCCATCTCGCTATCTAATAAAAGCAGGCTGTRTAGTTGGCTGTTGCCACAGCACAGCCTTTGACAGCATTCTTTTTGAAGGCAGTCTTTTATTATCTGAATGTCTGAAAAAGGAGTTGAGTTGCATTAAGCAAGCTAATATCATGCATTTTATAATACATAAAACAGGAATTTTCACATGAGGGAATCCATAAACCATCTTCAGATTCAGACCTACTATAACAATAGTTTGGTTTAAAAAATATAAGAGAGAATTTATTAGATTTTTTCGGATGGTCTTATGTTTGAAATACATAGCTTTCAAAGTATACAGGTACTGCTGGCATAAATATTAAGGTAATTCTCAGGACTGTACCTGTATTACGTTTAAAATTAATTGGATTTCAGCACATTTTTACACTCCTTAGCACTCATCTAGCTAGCAGAGAATTAAAGGAAGGTTGCTTGGGCTTTTGTTTCCATGGCTGTAGAGTCCCAGTGTAACATTAGGCTAGAATCAGAAAAGCTGGAAGCTGCAGTTTTTTATTGGTTTCCAGATGCAGCAGGCTCTAAATTTTAGTACAATGAGGATCAAAGATTCAAGAATATAGGCAAACATCTGCATTTTGTGGTAGCCAAAGAATGTACCACAGAGCTGGAACATGGTAGTCTGGGAATCTTCAAAGCATAGATGAAATTTGCTGTCGCTTAGTCTTAATCTGATTCTCTTTAAACTGGTCATATATGGTTTAGTGAAAAAGAATTTTAGCAAATATGTATGGCAACATCACTCTTTTTTTTTTTTTTTTTTTCTGTTGTTATGTGGCAATTTACAGGCATTTCCTGTCTGTTTTCACCGACTTGTTTCCTTTTCAGGGCCAACGTTGTGCTTCTGCAGGCCTTATCATAAGGGCACAGAACTGGAAATCTAAAAACGTAGCCTCTTCCTGGACGATCCTGAGTGACTCACTGAGTTTTAGGATTTTGTTTCTCTGTTTAAAAAATAGAACTAATATTAATATTTCCTTATAGTTGCATTTGGTTTGCAAAGCATTTGATTTTCTTGGAGAAAACAAAGGTAAAACATTATTTGTCTTCCAGATAAATGAAGTAAATGCACAAATTAATCAGCTTATTGAGAAGAGAATGATGAAGTACGAGCCAATTGATAGTAAATTTTCCATGTATCGTCAACAGGTAAGATGCAACAAAACATTTTTTAAGTGAAACCATAAAAGCAATTTTAGTCTTTGATTCACTGCTTTATTTACTGATTTATTTAATTTCATTTTGCATAAATCATTAGACATAAATAATAATAGACAAATAAATAGCACTTGAATATATGTATGCTAAAGACTTAGACAATTACTTTCAGTGGTGTTAGGGAGTTTGTATTAAAGGCTATCCTTAAGCAGATAGATGTTGTCCATCAGCTGGATCCCGGTAATTCTGGAAGGGTTGTTCTGGTGGAGCTATTTTGGTAAAGCTCCAGCTGTGGACAGATTCTTAGAAAACAGTGAGTGGGCTGACTGCTGCTGTCAGACCTAGATGCACGGCTCACTTTCAGTTATGTTACTTGCTCGTGATTGACCACATGCTATTTTCCTGTTATGCCTATTAAGAAGATGTATCTTGCTTTTTATCTTAAGGCTGTGAAATAGTCGCTTTTTAAAATAGGCTATCTGGTCTAGTCTCAGTAAATTTGCAAAATATAAAAAGGATTTGTGAAATCTGAGATTTTCAGAAGTTATGCAGAAGTATGTCGGGGTTTTTTTGTTTTGTTTTGTTTTGTTTTCCCTAATCCATATAGCTGTTAATTTTATGGAAATTTTTCCTGATAATGCTTACGGTTACAGTTAGGGAAGAAAAAAAGGTTTAGGTAAGATGTATCTGTAGRAGGAAAAAAATGTGATAAAACATGTGCTACCATTCAATAGCAAGTGCAATTTGAAACATGCAATTTTGTTTTTTAAGACACGCTTCTTCCCTAAAGATTAACCTGCTAAACAATGTGCTAGTACAAAAGACCAACTGGCTTGTGATATGATTTTGATGTTTAGTGGAAGAACTGCTCCAGGAATTCAGGTTTCCTTTGTGAGGTGAAAGCATATAATAGTCTTTGCTTTGCTCTGCTAAGGACTGACTTCTGTTTCACAAATTAATCATAAATATTGTACCATAGTTTGTCACTGCAGATAGGATCTCAGCAATTTGCTTTGTGAGTTACCCTAGGCAGAATTCTCTACTAGATATATTTTTAGAAATAAAGCTGATCCTTTTAACCTAGTGCAAGAATGCCATTCTGTAGTTTGCTGCATATTTTTTTCAAGTTTTTCCTTTCATACAAAGAAACCAGCCACGTGTCTAAATTCATGTATTGTGTTATTTTAAAATATTTTAAATAATATATTTCAGTAAGACTATAATGTTTATTCTGAATTAATTTAGACTTAATTTTCTAAATCCATTAATCTTCTGCTTATATGTTAGGCATGACTATTCTGTCTGCTATAAAATATTTTTTATTGAACATCTTTTTCTTCTACATTGAAAGAAGTGGACTAATCTGCAATCTGTGGTATTTCTATACTGTATTGCGTTATTGCTTGTGTTTTAGCTATTTGCCAAGATTTAGTGCCTAGGTTCTGCTGTTAGTACAACATATTTCTGTAGGTTGGAGTAGGTTGGAGTTATAAAAATCTGTATTATGACATTTGTGAAATCTTGGATACCTTTCCAATTAAACTGTGTTGATATATCTTGCATATGCACAAGAAGGGACTAAGTAGATGAAATGAAACAGCTAAAATGCATACTCCTTTTTTTTTCAATGCAAATTTTAAAGAAATGATGTGAAGGAATGAATATCTAAATTGTAAAATATATCAACATGAACCTAGGGAAGTAAACATATAGGTGAAATGTCAATTCTGCTGAAGAAAGTTAGGAATTTGCAATCCACTTCAATGAAGCTGTGATTTAACCCAMTATATGTAATGTGAAATTGTTGTATTTTCCTTTGCAAAGAGACATGCTCACATTTATTAATGAAAGTCAGTTTCACATAGTTGGAATATMATTTTCAGTGGTGTCACTCCTGAAATTTAATGGATTATGTTTTGCTAAGAATTAAACGGGGTTGAGAAAGTGCAATTTTAATTTTATTTGTCTATTTACATTTCTAATGATCATGCAGGCATCTATAATTTCCCGGAAAAAGGAAGCCAAGGCAGAAGAACTTCAGGCTGCTAAGGAAGAGATGTTAAACACTGAGAAGCAGATGGAGCAGAAGACAAATCAGGCCCGGGAGTTAGAAGGCTCTGAAGTTCTGAAAGGGGATGAGGTATGCAAATTAACAGCGTATATGAGAAGAAGGAAATTTGTAATAAATGGATCTATTTTTGCTTACTCACYGTTTCCTTTTAACTTTACTTTGTAGTAACTGCTTCTACACTATCTTATCATTTTTTATAGTATGGTAGTATGGTGTCAAATTATATGGCCTTGGCATTGCAGCAGCTTAGTTTTTGCATTTCTTATGTAGAATAAGTTAAACTTTGATGACAGAAGAGCATATTTGAAGACTTTTTTTTTTTTGAAATGCATACAGTACAATACTGTCCAGTGCTTTCCAGTGCCTTTCAATCTATATATATCTGAAATCATAAATAACAGTTCGAAAAGTAGGTGAGTACTTAATGTTGGTCTGTCTTAACATTCTAGAGTCAATGTAATACCATCATAATGGTGTGATTATAAATAACTTTGACAAACTATAAAGGTTAAAAGGCTAATGATAAGAACAGGACTACTACTTCAAGCAGTAAGCCATGCAGATCAATTTTATTATTAGATGTACAAGAAAAATCCACAATATCTGTCCTTTCTTTGATACATGATTGAAAAGCAAAATGACAGCAGTCATCAGTAATACATACCGGTAGTTCTGTTGTATTTATCAGTCACATAGCTATTACTCCAAAACGTTTTCCCAGACCCTCTTGACGTTTACCTGTGAGGCAGATTTGGACTAACATAATAGGCTTAGCCAAGCAAAAATTTTATTTGAAACTATATTCAAGAGAACAGCTTTTTCTTCATCAAAAATTTGCAAAGAATAAGGCTACTGGAGCTGAGTATTGATGTGTCCTCAAAATGAGTTGATCTTTCCTAGACCATACTTTTTCTCTCTTTAGACGGAACCTGTTGAGTCTACTTGCCGACAGAATTGCTAAAGCAGAGAGTACTTCAGCTGCATCATTRCTTGAGTTAGTGTATCTTTATATCCTTCCACATAATCTTTTTATGTGTTCTCATCATTTATGAAGGCTTACACTCTTTCCTTTCTATTTCTTTGCCTGTTTCTGTGCTTTTTTTACCTACTGCTGAATACAGGGAACACCCTTTGTAAAAAGAACTCCCTTCCTGATCCTTTTGGAAAGCGTACTGCACATAAATCAGCTTTCTTTTAAAGGGACTGTACTGAGTAAATCGAGTATGGAAATAGGTATGTGTAGACCCTGGCATAAAKAATCCTGTATAATATAGAAGACGTAGGACTCTTGTGCTGCTGTGCTCACACTGTCTTCCTGTGTTCTGTGATTTCTTCTTGTCTTTTGCCTCTTCAGTAAATCAAGATGAAAACTACAAGTGGAAACAGTAGTGCAGAGACTTGCTACACGGGCTGTTTAGAACAGTGATCTCTTCTATCTCTCCTTTTTTTCTTTTCCCCAATTAATTTACTCTTGTTAGCAAGATTTCAGTAAATCTTTGAAGAATTAAGACTTTAGACTTTGATCTACTACTTGTACCGTGACACATTGTATACACTTTTATTGATATGTACATAGCCAGTAGTAATAACAAACTACTGGATTAGACTTCTGTCTACAACAGGCTTTTTAACTCCAATTTGCACCTTGCTAGATTCTTTGACAACTTCTTAAATGAAAAAAAACAAAATCAGAAAGCAGGCAATACGTGCTTCATGACATATAATGGGAAATAACTGTCTAACTAATCAACAGCATTTCATTAGAAGGACAGCAACATGTGTTTTACATTATCTGTCAATGCACTGTAATGTAAGAGATACTTCATATCGTGCCTACTCTTGAGAGGGACAACTTGCTCTGATTCATTTGCTGTTAGCTAATACAGTAATTCAAGGTGAGCAGGGTAGGTGGGAAAAGTGATTACATAACCTAGAGGCTTGATAATAGAAAATTCATCTTTATTCAGGGAAGTGGCTCAAGCTAGAAATAAAGGAAGAAGAGACCTGTTCTGAACATAACCAAAATTCCTTTTATTGAAATATATTCTGCTTTTGACTTGTAAAATCTTTTAAGGTCTTTATTCTGAGGACTGGAGACTAAATGGCTGAGCACTCTGAGCAAAACCCATCTGCTTAAAGTAAGATTCTTTTTGTCAAGAAGAATTTTCTGTTTTGTAACATACTCTCTGTATATTGTCCCAAAGGAGACAATACTAAAAACACTAATGCCCTGTCCTGGGTTATTAATTATATTTCACAAGTCGCTATATAAGATGTTTYTTGTGGCTAAAATTGTGGCAAAGGCTTTGCATTTGCTAACTTCATTTTCAGCCATCTCAGTTTCCTGAGATTATGATGTTTAACTTTTTGTAAGAGTCTTAAGCTCTACTGGCAAAAATACTGCCCAGCAATTCACTACCATAATTTATTTATCATCTTAAATTACAGTAGTGACACATATTACAGAAACAATCCTGCCTAATAGCCTAAATCGTAGGAAGATTGGACTAAGAGATGAGACAAATCAGTCTGTGGGGAAGAGGTGGTGAAGCAAAGTGAAGCGAGCAGGTTAACTTACATCAGGAGAGTCTCATTTCATCACTCATCTAGACCACCCTTCAGTCTAATTTTGTTTTGAATTTGATATGCTTTTAAATTGGTGTTTTCTGGGTCATTGCTCTGTTAGTCCAACTTTGAGCCAACACCAAAGAAAATCTTGAGTGAATGTTGTGCACTACTGTAGTACATATGTTCAGTGGGAACAGAGTGAGGTTGTACATTCCACCTTCACGTTGCAATCTCAGACAACCACGAGCTTCCTTACAGTCTTTTGTCATGCATATTTTTCTGGTAGTGCCTCCACTTTTCAAAATGGAAGAAAGAAGTGTTTTTAACACAGTCTTTTGCTATCTTAAATTTAAATTTGGTTTTAATCCTGCCACCTTTAACTTATCTAAATTCTCCAGTTAAATCAGAGTTATTTGTCTTCTCTACCTAGCATTGCTCATCTTCTCTTTCTCCAGCCCTGCTCTATCCTCTTACATCATGGCACTCCCAAGACCTGGCAGTCAAAGAATTAATGCCTTCCTAGCTTGTGCTCCCCTACCAAGTATGTGGATCTCCAGTTGAGGCCTTCTTAGCACTTCATTCACCAAAAGGTCAATCCTGGCTTATGTTTTTAGGTGTTAGTGTTTTGCTTTCTTCCTGAATCATAAGCGGGAATGTTGCAGCATTCCAGTTGGTTCAAGAGGTTGTACAACYAGGCAGAATTTAGAGCAGGGAGTARCCAGCTCCTTGTACACCAAACACCAAATGGTAGGAATACGTTGTCTGCTTTGAGGATTATGAAACCTTTTAAAGTACTTCAAACAAAAGTGCAACGAACACGGGGCAAAGTTGGCAAGCTCCTACCTGCAGCTGTCAGATCCTGAAAATTGGGTCATTAAATGTTGACACTTAGAAGGCTAGATGGTTCAATTACAAGTGATCCTGGGTAAAGCTGTGGTATTTTTAGCTTTTTACACAGCACATTGTACTTTTCAGAGTTCAGTGTATGGCCCCAAGAGCCTTTACTTTCCCAGGGTATCAGAGTAGAATAGGGTCCTAACTGTGCTTACCAACAGTAATTAAAATGAATGAGTTTTTTTTTTTTGAGACTGCAAAAAATAAGAAATTTGTTAACAGATAAGGGGTCTGCATATTAGCTTACATAAGGGCTTAGTTGATTTTTTTTTCATACAAATGCTCATCCATACCTTCCCCCACATAAAGCAATATAAAAAGTATACAGATTGATACACTTGAAAGCAGAAAGCAAGAGTCTTGTGCCATAGATTTTCTTGTCTCGTCCTCTGAAACTGTCAAATGAATCTGATTTCACCAAGAAACACAAAGCACATTACTAAAGAGATGGATTTTTTTTTTTAAGAGTAGTTATTGAAGAACTGACAATTCRGGTATTGAATAGTTTAAGCCAGGACCCAGGATATTAGCACGTCAGTATGTTACCTTCCTCTTTTCATTAAGAGCCTGGGAACAGCTGTATTCCTTTCTGCCACAAACTCCTCAAGCAAGAAAATAGAAGAGTGAATTACAGTTGAGTGTGAGAACAAAGAAGGCRAATCTACAGGATTCTTACAGAAGCCAGAAGCTTTTTACTGCAAGAAGTTAAGCATCATYGAGGCCAAATATATGCAATGATTCAGACATAAAATATAGCTTCACAGAACTGAATGCTCTTTCAGCCCCCACTGGCATGAATAAATCATTAGTTTTATTGATCTATGCATTTTCAGTGATTACTTGAAAATTGTTTTTCATCAAAAATATTTGGATTGGTCCAAATTATTAGTAATGGCTACTKCAATATTTCTGTCCTGCCCAGAAGCAGGCATACCTAGAAGAGAAATCCTACTCACAGCTAATGAAGAATTTTCCTGATTAATCTTTCTGTTGAGCAGACTATAGGATACTTTAATTTCAATAGACTGAGCTAATACCGGTCTTATCTTTTAAAAGGGTGTCCTTCTGTATATGAGTCATTAATCTTATCCAACAGCGGCTGTACTAGCTCAAATCTAGAGTGTCTCAGAAAAGATTACTGAAAACCTGTCATGATCAGGAACTTATCTGAACTGAATTTTAATGCTTTGAACAGTGTGTGTGTGTGTGTTTATATATATATTAATTGGTCTAGCTAGAAAATTAAGCATCTGCTGCTTAATCCTCCAAAGAAATAGAGCTACCTAACTAATACTTACTGTAATTATCCTGATTATGTAAATACTTTTATTGACAAAACTATTTATTTGGAAGCATCTTCATATGKTGCACTTCCGAAAGAGTTTTTAAAAATATACCTTATTTTCTGTAGTGCTTTCATACAAATCATATTTTGATTACTCTAAAAATACAAATTAATACAGTAATCCTCAAAACACTATTTTTAAAGATTGACACAAAAGTGAGGGATTAATCTGGGATTTGTTCTTTTCTGAGAACAAGCTTATTCAGTTTCTCTGTTAATGATAATCTTGAAATAAGAGCCTTGTGAAACTTTCACGAGGCAAATGTTAATTTTAAGGAARAAGAAATTATGAGTTTATAGTGGAAAGCCTAGAACTGAGCATTAGAGGAGCTGGGCTTTGATCCCTGTTCAGCAATGCACTGAGACATGTGGTTAACGCGCTGATGTTCCCTCCTCGAGGCAGATAAACTGCCAGGCTGGATATGGTCTGAGCTGCCATTTTCATAGCTTTGATTCTATTTTGTCATTTAGAATTATAGTAGTACTTACCTCAAAAAAATGTTTGAGGGCTTAATCTGTTGATATCAATAGCTTGCAGACTGCAATGAATGGAGAAGCATAAAGTACCAGCATTGGTGGATTTTTAATAAAAATGGAAYATAATGTAGGAAATCCTCCAGGGATGCTTGATACCTGCATGCTTTGGGACAATATAAGACAGTATGTGATTTCATTTACTCTACTTTATAACTTGTATTTCGAGCTTTCTGTATTATATCACCCATAAAAATAGTCAAGTGGAAAAGCGTAGTATTTCTTTGCTCTCATATGGATAGTTTTTATATCTCAAGGGGCTCTGACTAGGCTAGCAAACATGAGGCAAAAGGCCTGTTTACTTTGACTGCTAACTCAGTGCCAGCATTTGGTTCTTGTCCAGCCATTTAATCTTTGAAGCTTAAATAACTATTTGTGCTAAGTTGCTTGAGAAAGAAAAGCTTACTAGGGGACATAGCCTTGAATGGTACTTATTTGGGTGTTGCCAGATCCATGGGAATTCTGTAGGTTGAAGCCTGCTGAGTTTCTGCGCAGGGAGAAGTTGACCTTGTCTATGGGAAAATGCTGTGGGTCAGAAATGTATTTCCCTGGAGTCATTAACTTGAATTTGATATGGCTAGACAAGTTATTCTTTTTTTTTTTTAGTAATATAATTCAAAAGAACTTTTGCTGCAGTAAAATACCGTACTTTATACTATTTTAAGGGCATGATTTTTTCATCCACATCTTGGAAGGAAGAGGAGCTGTTTAAAACTTCTGAGGTAATGCTTGCACAAATGAAAGCCTTTTCCAGCAAGCTTATTTATAATATGGGGGTAGCTATGGGTTCTCAGCTTTTAGGCTGAAGAAACCTAATTTTGCCATACGATACTTCCAAGCTGCTGATTTAAGTGGAGATAAATCTAATAACTCCAGCTCTGAATTTGGCCCTGGATCTAAAGAAGGCTTCACTTGTGGAGATTTTGTGGGGCTAATCTGTGCTGCGTTTGGAGTAGATGAAATCTTTTGAGATTTTTGCCAAACTGTTGATTCCTTTTCTGCAGATATTCCCATTTTGCTACAGTTGTTTATATCTTGTTTCACCTTGTTTCCTGCAATATAAATTATGGGAAAACTTTTTTTGCTTTTTGAAAAAAAACATGGAGGTTACAATCAAAGATAAACATATAAATCCAAAAACACATAGGCTTTACTTGTCAATGTAAGCAGTGTGTGCATACTTTGGGATGGGATAGAGTCCTACCTTAATCAGCTAATRATAGAGCATTGGCAGAATAGGTCCTTTTAATCAACAAGATCCTTTGATTTCCATTGTAAGTTACATTATACTTTGAATRTTGAATATGCAAATACTCTACCTCCCACTCAAGCTATTTTCAAAATCTTAGAAGGAGCTATGGAAGTGAGGAGAATAATAGTTTACTTTCTATCCTGGGATAAACTGACAGAAAATCACTCAATTTGATAGCTGTATGTGGTCACATATGAACTAAATTTCTTCCCTTACATCATTCTTTTAGTATATTGCACTGGTCTAGTGAAATATCCCTGGAACAAGTCCATCAAGACAGCAAACTCTGCTTCCCTTAAATTATCTTCAGTCAGTTGGAGAGAATGTATTTATACTTTTATAATCTCTTGAAAAATCACAGAAAACGTGGAATTGTCTAAGGAAAACAAAAGAATGTTTAACTAAGAGAACACAGTTGAATTTGCTATAACATTCATATGAACATTTGCTAATTCCTTCTGGTATTAATGTATTAAATGTGCCAATAATGTAACAGAGTGTGACAGTAATGCTGCCTGGCTGTGCAGTGCTGTGTCTTAGGTGACCTTGGCTCTCCTTGTCCTAGGTAATACCCACAATGTCAATGGTATTGAAAGCCACACACAGGCCAATCTGCATAGAGCACATTGAGTAATTTGTGGGTTTGTTCTTTCACCAAAAACGTTTATAGCTTTTGGCTTTAAAAATAGTTCTGGAGCATAGCAAGAGAGAAGCGGCTTTGGCCTAGATATTGCACAGGATGGCAGATGAACAGGGTTGATTTCATTTTGGGCATTTTGCCCAGGACACTTTTTATAGAACATACAGTTACTCCGGGGGGTTCTTYGGCTCTGGTCACACAGGATTTGGGGATTTATTCTTCAGAAGGGAGACGCATAATTTTATAAAAAAGGAAAATTCATGTACATTTCAAAATGTATTTCAAATGTACATTTCAAAATTTCTGTCGTGTCGGAATTTTCAATTTCTTTCTGGGGTTCTGGGACTCCGGCGCTCTCCCTGAGGCTGCCTCTTTTAGGCTCCTGCTGCACATGCGGGTCCCCTCCTCGACTGAGGAACATTCCGAAGCYTGTTCCTGCACTGTTGACTCTAATAGATTTTATTTGTTTTCTGTCTCCTGCATCTGAATACATTTTGTAGCTGTGACTGGCAATTGCCTCTCATCTCTCATGTTAAATATCAAAAGAACTAAGCCTGTCTGGCAGATGGGGACAAAAAAAAAAAAAAAAGGCAAAATAAAATATTAGTTGTGTGTTTCAGCACCTGGTATTTAAGATGTCTTTTAAATTGCGCACACAAGGATTTCAGATGTAAATTAGCAAAGCCTGTTGATCTTTCAGGCTGTGAATTATTTTGCTTAGTTTTTAATAAAAATGTAAATTCTCCATTACCTTAGATATCATGAAAAATTTATTTATGGTAGCTTTCCATTTCTATACAAGGATTCTAATTTTATTATCCTGATGAAAAATTAGCCAGTAATGCTGTTAAGGTCTGCAAGAAGCACTGAAGGAGAACAATAAACTTTAACTATTGAGAATCAGCATTTAAAAACAATAATCTTTTCCCATGTTCTCTTCTGCTTATTTTTCTGCACCTTCTTATCAAGTTTCTTGGTCTGCAGAGCTCTTGGGGGCTGGCACAGCTGATCTCCTGTTCTGCTACAAGTGCAAATTACTGTTACATTAACTTTTTTATTATCCGTGATTCTCGGAACATTTTACAAATACTAATTACATTTGCAACTGTCAAATGGGGGTGAGTGAGTGGAATTGAATCATCTCCCTGTTACAAATGGGTGAGCTGAGACACAGAGCGATGGAGCTGCTGCTTTTGATCTCAAACAGTGAGCAAACGCAGAACTGAAAATAAATGGGAATCCTGAATTCCATCCCAGGACTCTGGGAATCCTGAATTCCATCCTTTGTTCTAAACACTTAGTCTTCAGTTCGTAGTCCAAGTAGGATAATTACATTGTTTATAGCAACAGTCTATGGTAAGGCCATTTTTTCTCTTAACTTAAATGACAGATATTTCTTTCTCATTTCAGTTCAAACACTATGTTAATAAGCTCCGGAGCAAAAATACATATTATAAAAAGAAGCGACTAGAGCTAGCAGAAATTACAGCTGAGTATGGTATCCTCCAGAGGACAGAAGAACTGCTCAAACAGCGCCACGAGGCTCTTCAGCAGCAGTTGGTAATACAAGCATGTACCACTCGGGCAGCTCATCACCCTGCTCCCCTGATAACTAGCTGGGTGATGAGGTGGATGTTATTTGGGTATTTTCTAACATGTTTCATCCTCAGCTTTCCTGCCTTATTGGTAAAAGACTAGCGTGAAAAAAAAGATTTTTGTCTATTGCCTGTGTTAGGCTGCTGGGATTTTTGTGCAGCATTTGCTTGCTTCCTACAGGCTGTCAAATATGTTCTCCTAATTTTTTGATTTGKTTTTTTTTTTTYAGACTGACGGGTTTGACCCTGCTTTCTGAAGTCAATGGCAGTCATTGTCTAATTAAGAATATAACCAGAACTGCTGCCTGAGTACCAAGAAGTACCTCAGCAGTAAAGGATTTACTGCTGAAGGACTTTTCCTCCTAATTTTTACTCAGCTGAAAGGATTCTGGATATCTATGGATGTGTGTTTTCACTTAAGAAATTGTTGTTTACAGCAGTATAACCAAAATACACTAGTCATCACACAGCAAAATCACAGCAGAGGAAAAGCCCTGGAAGTTTCTCTGTGAAGTAGCTGCATATGCTCACTGGTTTATTCTTGTGCAAGTCTGATTTCTCTAAACTATTTTACTATTTTATAGTAAAATTACCTAGCATTAATTTCGTGAAGTTCTTAYCACCAGCAAAATAGCATTCACTTTTTTGCAAAGCTAAAATATATATTTTTTTGCCATGGGYATAGTGACCTATCAAACTGCACACTGCTATTAAAGTCTACAAAATGGTGCCATCATAGTAGCAGTAGCTATTATAAGACAAAATATTTTCTTAAACATGTGCTTGTAAAAGGGTAATTTGAGGATGATGGACATGGAGTTCATAGATATCTCTCTGAAGAATGAATGTTTTCCTTTTTAGCAAATTGTGGATGTTTAAGTCAACACTCAGCTTTCAGTTCACACAAATACCCCCTTTGCATACTCAATGAGCAAGCATTGCTAAACTGCACATTTACAATTAAATGTAAAGTTTTGCTAACGTTTGGTAAGAAGGCTTTAGATGAATCTATATTCATCTATAATGAATATAGATTTTTTTTCAGTTTAGCTTGACAGTTGTATATGAAATAATTAGACATTACATCTTCAGATAGAGCACCTGTCCTTTACAAGTTTAACTTATTCAGAACCTGACCCAAAGCCTGTTTTATTGGATGGAAATTTTCCATTAATTTCACTGGGCATCATATGACCAAATTGTGGTATTACAGAGAGTTGTTCCTATCCTATGATAGGAGAGCCAGATAAAGGTTTTGGTTGATGTGGCAGCTAGATTATTCATTACTTTCAAAATCAGTTTATTGCAATACTTACCTTTCCAGCTTTCTTATAGTATCTCAGCGGTATGAGAGAATTCACTGTTACTGGAGTAATGAACTTACTTTTTTTTTTTTTTTTTTTTAATCTACAGCAAGCTATTGAAGAAAAGAAAGGTATTTCTGGCTATAGCAACACACAGGAGGAGCTGGAAAAAGTATCTGCAGTAAAAAGTGAAATGGATGAAATGAAAGGCCGAACACTAGATAACATGTCTGAAATGGTGAACTTTTTCATAATTGTTTTATTTTTGAAATTTCAATGTCTCTACAAATGATTCTCAAAGAGAAAGTTGGATAAAAATTTTATCTTCAGTATAAATACTTTTAAGTGTCCCTGTTTTGCTTTCAGTGTTTTAAAGCATTATTTAATCTGTACTGTTTTTTTCTTACAACTCTCTTTCTTGAGAATATAGATCAGGCCACCTCTATTCAATTCCTTAATTTTTCTCAACTCATTGAGCTTCCGGGTGCCTAGCACATAGGCTGTCTGCCGCACTCCTGTGTGAAGTTCTCTGAGCTATGGGAGCAATAGTTTTCTATTTTGTGGTAATGACACTACTGCAATATGGGCTGTTTACCTTATTAGCCCTGAACTTTTATATATAGTCCCATCTTCTTCTATAACATCTTTTTTTCTCTTCATCTTTTGACTTCTTCTCCTTCCACATTTCTCATAATATAAATGAGCTATTAATATCATATTATTAATGTCTATAATTTGTCCCTCTACCAGGTAAAGAAACTGAATGCTATGGTGGCAGATAAGAAGTCCAGTCTAGCTCCTGTTATCAAAGAACTGAGACAATTACGTCAGAAGTGCCAGGTTGGTAGAAACACTTTAGAAATACTTTGATGAGAGCTTCTTCATGAAATTGTAGGTGATAGGACAGACTTTAGGAAATGCTTGTCTGTTTTTCTCTGATGTTGTGCAAGGACATAATCAACTCCAAAGGAAAGCTGGAAATAGCAAAAAAAGTCAAATGTGATATGCAGAAGGCAACATGCAGGAGCCTGGAATTATTAAAAGCTGGCAGTGCAGGCACAGAGTCATGCTGAATATTTTGCCCTTTACTGTGAATTTTTAAAAGTTGCTGCTACAGGAGAAAATTTTTTAAATCGTGGCTCAGAAATAGAGCAAAGTTAGATTCCAGATGACTGAGAGGTGCTGACTGGCTTGTTTCTCATCTCAGTTAAAGCTCTCCTTTTAAGGTGGATCTCGGGTAATATCTGAGTAGTTGAACACAGTGCTCTGCCTCCTTTATCAGTGTTGTAGGAAAGACTGATTTATCCATTTGCTTTCAAGATTTTACACAAGTATGAAAAAATCATTCAGGCCCTCAGCTTCTCTAAATTGGCTGCTCATCCTCATAGTAGTAAAAAGTGCTATCCATTTATCTCTCAGCTACATTTCCAGAAAAATTATTTTTACTGATTCAATTTAAGGTGTCAAAAAATGAAATCCAGCTAAGCTGTTTGTTGTGTACAACTAGAAAGTTTGCTTTTGATAGATGGCAAGTATAATAATCCTTTCTTAATCTCTAATTTTATAATTACCTTTCCTTTCTTTTTGTAAAYACTACTCGGGATGTCACTATAAAATGGATATATGTTGTAGTCGGTGTGTACAGCTGATCCTGCAGCATGCAAGCAGGGGCTAGTGGCTTCCCCATGTGTAATAATAGCCGTGTGCCTGCTTGGTTTATGTAAGTGCCTGCGAGTGTGCCAGGAGCTGAGGCTGATGTGCGAGACTGACGGGAACACGCTCTGCCTGGATGTCACATGCCAGTCAATTGAAGATTTCATTTACGTATCCCTTTGCCCTTTTCACGTAAGGAATTAACTCAAGAATGTGATGAAAAAAAAGGCCAGTACGACAGTTGTGCCGCAGGCTTAGAGAGCAATCGCTCTGCACTGGAACAGGTAAGGTAGTGACCTGGTCATGTACGCTAATAAAAACTGTGCAACAAGTTACAACAAGTTATTTAATACGGTATAGTTTTTTTGTCTTCCTTCAGGATATGGGGAAGTCTAAATTCACTTCAGGGGAAAATGGGTCTGTGGTGATCCATAGCCATGCAAATGAATGTGCCTAAAGCTACAGTCCCATACACATCTTGTGTTTCAATAGCGACAGGCACACACAGCGGTACATACAGTCCGTCCTGGGGAGTCTGGCTTTGATTAGTGAGAATGTTGTGAAAGATGACATATCTGCAAGAAATCTTGCTGACCTGTATAATATCTGTTAGGAAATGATTTGACAATAAAATGTTAAGGACTAATTTATGAAGACAATTTATCATGATTTATTAAATTAGCAACTGCAGTTTAATGAATAATTAATACACTAAAATTGGTGGTGAGTATGCCTCATTCAGTATTGTCTTGCGTTCTTGAACATTATCAACAAAAACACAGTAGTTTTTTTAAAAAATGCAAACATATGTGAGGCTTGTCTATATGTAATTTAGGTATTGCTTTTGGGAAGGGATGTACCTAAGCCAGTGCAGTCYTCTAATGTGGGTACAGACATGTGGCTACAGACATCACTATTAGTATATTTATGTGAATTTGCTTTAATTGTCTAGATAACTTTCTATGAATTTTGACTGGACTTGATTTTCAAGAACTTAGACATACATGCAATATATTTCAAAATAAAAAGGGTGTGCATTTAAAAGGCAGATGGATATACAGCTATTCGTTCTCTGCAATAAAAGTTCTTTGTATGGCTTAACCCCTATGAGATAAAAGAATCATGGAGAAAGCTAATATTAAGTAAACCATCCACAAGAACTACTTTGCAGTAACTACTCGAGGCTTTTACAGGACAAACCTCAATCATGTTCTAACCCATCGTGACTAGCAAGTCTCCAGAGTAAACTGCACTTAACCATCAGCAACTACAGAATTCATTTTTTTTAGCTGGTGGTCTGAAGGTCACATGGTGACATGGCTTTGAAGTTAACAACTTCAAATACCTGGAGTATTTAAATACCATTTGGATTATCGCTTGTCTTGGTATAAACTGTTTAGAACAGGAGAACCTGAAGGGGAACGTTAATCCACACATTTCACAGATGTGTTCCGGGAAATGCTTCTTCACAATTGTGTTTAGCATCTTAAGATGTGCTTAGAAACTAGAGTCACTGGTCAGCATTTGTGAAAAGTCTGCTAGAAGTTAACATCCTATTAGTGAATGCCTATTAACACTCAGTTAGCATCTCTAGCTGAAAGTGCAAATTAAAAATAAATATTCTTTTCACTTATTAATTTTAAAGAGTCTACTGTAAAGCCCAAAGTGTGTGAACATTTAAGAAATGATTAATTCAGAATTATGCTTGTTTTTGTTATGGACTCTGGTGGTTTAATAGCAACAAAGGGCATCTACTGTATACCTTCAATTATGATGTCCATTGACATATTATTGATGTACTGCAGGAAGTGAAAGGACTTCTTGAGGAGTGTATTCAGGAAGAAAGCAACTACCGATATATTCACTGCATGAAGAGGGTAAGATCAGAAGGGAAACCTAATTGGTTTTGGTGAAATGAAATAGGAATTATAGGAATGTTTTAAAAATATATTCTATATTTCTTTGCAGAATGTAGAAGTACAGCTACAGCGTGCTAAAGAAGAAATGAAAACATACGTTTCCCCAGATCCACAGGAGAGACGAAAAGCAATTCGGTAAATATATTAGTGTATTTCTTTTGTGTTAACTCAAAGGATTTTCATAAACGGAGATTGAAGTTAAGAATTTTCTCACTGGCATTTGAACTGAAGGAGTTCACCTGATAAATTTAGAAACACTATAATAATCTAAAAATAAGCATCTTGAATCCCGGCATGTACTGCTGTAAATCTAAGAGTTCTCTCAGACATACCAGAAGATTTTCCCTTCCTGCTGGAGATTATGGGCCCCTGATGGTGCTGTTAACTTGCAGCCCCTGTTGGCACGGGCTCAGGGCGGCCGTGCTGCTGCTAGGTCCTGCAGGAAACGTGGCTCTGCCCCACGCAGTGACAGACCCAGGTGTCCCCAAGACTCCAGCATGCAGCAGAGGGAGGTCTGCCACCTCTCAGAGGAGCAACCATATGCTGCCTCCAGATTTGGGGCATTTTATTTGCAAATCTTGCAGTGTTCTTTTAGGTATAATAGCTATCATATTGGTGCTGCAGGAAGAGAGGACTGCATATTCTTATCCTAAACTGATTTTGCTTTGCCTTTCTCCCTGGAAATAGAATGTCACTAACCCTCAACTTAACACCTAGTTTAATAGGCTCATTTTAATAAGGTCACTTGCTTCAGCCTATGATTTTTAAGGATCTCATATCTTTATCATGGTAGGAAGGGAAGCCTAAAAGGTGATAATTGATCTGGTGAACATATTTATGTAATTTTCCATTTTAAATAATACAGTTCTGTATCATTTAAATAATACAGTACTGACAGAGCATCAGTTTTGCTTTGTACCTCTCCACCTCACTACAGGCTGCATCAATGAGCATTCCTACAGTTTGCTATATTGCTTGGACTGTAAAAAGCCACTACAGGATAGGTCTTGGATGTCAAGCCTCTTAGATTTCTGTATTTACATTTCAGAGACATGACAGGCTGTTGCTTGAGATCTTTATAGTCTGCCACGTCAGAGCTATGGTTCATGTACAGTCTTCTATGAAGTTTGCCAAAATGTTTCACAAAACTGTTCCATTCATAAAACTCGATTTAAAAACGTGATTGAGTGGCAAAGCAAAGACAGAACTGCCTAATTAGATAAATAATAGGCTTTCTATGTATCATTTTAAAACTTCAGACCGTCTAGCTGCTGAAGTAGCATCAGGAAAAAAAGAATCAATAGTTGTCTATCACTTTCAAATGACATGGAAGAAAATTCATTTCCCAGGATACCCATCGTTTTAAACTCTCTGCCTTTGGCTATGTCTTTTTGTTACCAACAGTGGCAACTATGGAAGCAACAGTTAGTTGGTAGCAAACATAGTGAAATGTCATTCAGTATCACCTGAGACAATTCCCTCTCTCATTGAGGGGTAAAAAAATGCTATTAGGATTGACCACTTTTGACAGGAGAATAAGAAGCTTCTTTCCCCATCTCACAAAATAATGGAAGGTTGAAAGATATAGAAGATTTATCAAAAAATGAAGCAGAAACGAAGCAGAAGGATAAAAAGAAAAGTGAAAAAAAAATGAGAAAAATCGTAGTAGTGATGTGAATGTTCACTAGTGTGAAAGGCAGCTCAGCCAAGCAGCCCAAAGGAGATGCAGGTCAGCCAGCAGGCACCAACCTTTTATGGCCTTGCAGGGAAGGGGAGGGTTCAGTTTATACACAGATGCTGAGCAAAAATTTCTCCCACTCAAGTCCTTGTGAACGTCCAGGCAAGCTATCAAAGGCAAATGCTGCCATTAAAGTACGAGTCCAGTTGTGGAATTCCAGGCCTGGGGAGGAGAATGTGAAGGGAACATTCCTGCCTTCTCCATGGGCTCTGCCTCACTTGCTAATTGTGAGCACCAGAGACAGGGAAATGAACCCTGTCTCTATGAGCATGCACATTTTGGCCTCCTCTCACAGAGCAGTCACATTTAAATGAATTACAACCAAGTTCAACATCCAGAACTTTACACAACATGAAATGAGGAGATAAAATGTATTTCTAGACATCCTTTTAGAATGTGTATGTATTTTTCAGCAAGCACTGGAATGTAAACGGAGCAAAAATGAGCCATAAATAGAACAGCACTTTCCTAGTAACGTATTGAACAAAAAATGTCTTAATTCCGACCCTCTTTATTGAACATAAACTCGCTGTTCCGTGTGGTCATTTCTTAGGAATGTGAAAAGTTAATTTTGTTCTCTAAAAACAGAAAGTGTTCTCCTTAGCTTTTTCTTTTCTTAAATTAAATTATTAAGTTGTATTCATTCCGATCGTAATTATAAATAGAAAAGAAAAACTTACCAAGAAAGATATCTAATCTTCTGATGATTATTTTGAAAACTGTACTCAGAAAAAAAAAGGCAAAAAAAGGCAAAAAAAACCTTCTTGAGGCCAAATGCTTGTGAACGTTTACATTTTACAGTGTGCCGAGGGGAAATCAGAACATGCAGGGTAGTGGCTTTGCAGCTCTCGGCCACAGCAGGCAGGACCCGGTGCAAGGCACCCAAGTGCACCGGCGCAGAGGCTGGAGTAGCCAGCAGAAGTGGGAGAAACACCAGAAGTTCTGTTTTTCACTAGCAATCAAACTCTCAGCCTCTAAGTCTACCTGTTGCACACAAAATGTAGTGCTTGATTTCATAAAAGAGAATCCAAAGAATCAAAACTTAAAAGAATTTCAAGTCGCATTTAAAGCAGATTAAAGACATCTGTAGAAATGTATCTCAATTTTGTGTTACAGTTTGCATATTATATTGCAGGCTTCGGGTACTGAGTTTAGATGTGTCAGAAGGTAATCCCTCCACTTGTTGCAGACAAGYGTAAAGCCAAGATTTTTAATAATGAATGTCAACAGTTATGCTTCTAAGTCTATATTTAGGCACCTAAATGTGAAGCCTGGTTTTCGAAAGTGCTGAATGCAGAATGGTTGCAGTGCAGCAACTGGATTTGTCCAAGCTGCAGTGAAATGCTGCTCCCTTTCATTCCTGTGTTTTCCCACTCATTCTAATGCTATTTTCATAGCCATCAAGGGCTGTGGATTTGTATACTCTGACGTTTGTACAAATACAGGGTACTGGGTAACCTCAGAATATCATCAGTATAAATGCATTATTAAAAAGGCATCATATATGTCTTGCCTAAATGGTCTTGCTGTCACTTTCAATCTGGTAGCAGCAGTAATCATACTTGCTTTGAAAAATGTAAGATATTCTATCCAGTAATACTTTAGCTCACTGCACAACTGAGCAAATCAACGATATCTGATTCCTGATATGCAGCAGTATGTTGTCCAGGAACAAAAAAGCTTTTCCATTCTTCCTCTCTGACTGTCCCATCTACGAACCTCCCAATRCTTTCATAATTTTCCAGATTTGCATCATTAATATGTCCAATTATTTAGAAACAATTAAAATCATAATAAAAATGTTTTGCATTTCTTTTAGAGAACAGTATACACGAATCATCCTTGAACAAGAAAACCTTGGGAAGGTAAGAATGAGGTTTTTACCTTGTGAAAGCATTGTACAGTTCAGTTATTTGCAGAATTTATTACAGAATGCTGTGGTCAATCTTTTATAAAAAGCGAATTGCAGTCCACAAAGAAAATTCCATTACTGCTGGCATTGGTAACTAATACCTTGAAAAGAGATCATGTTAGCTCTTCGGAGCTTGATTTCCTACAGAGTGTAGCATGAGCTGCTGTAAAGGGGAGTCAAACAGCTGAAAGTGACGGCACATTCCCCGTAAACCATTTGGATAACAAACTGAAACAGGGATATAACAAACAATGCCAGCTCAAATTTTAAGTTGTATATAAAGCAACCTGCTGAAGACAATAAATWTTCAGCCTGTCAGCCCTATCACTGTTATTAAAGGCCAGAGGATCATCAGTGCAGTGGTGTTGAACAAAAGCAGTTGTCCTTTTTTAATCTTACATGAATCTCAAATCAGCAGGGAGAAGGTTGGTCTGACTAATTCACACTAAACATCTTTCTTTTATTAATTTTCTTTTTGTGAGTCTATCTGTGAGTATTTTTTTACACATTTGGGCAACCACTGTTAATGATTAATAGTGGATTACATAATAAAAAATCATTTCATGTTTATATTATGATGATGTGAATTCATTGTAGGTCRCAACCTGACACTGTTAAGAGCTCTGTGTGACCATCAGCTCACATTTTTAGCATAACTTCCCAAATAGATGAGATTATTATTTAGAGAGTTTTAAAACATTGGAATAATTGTCAGTCCACACAAAGCACATGTGTAAGACCACAGATGCTATTGCAGTTATCACTTGCAAAGTGTGTTAATAGCTTAAACCAAAGGTAGTAACGTTTCAGTAGGAAATAAAAAATTTTGCCCATTCTTAGCTGCCTATGTAAGAAACTTCTGCGGTGGAAAGTTGTTCCAGAAATCTTTTTTTTTTTTTTTTTTTTTCCCCTAACAGAAATTACGAGAGAAGCAGAAAGTTGTACGGGAAAGTCACGGGCCGAATATGAAGCAAGTTAAAATGTGGCAGGATTTTGAGCAGTTAATGGAATGTAAGAGCGAATGTTTTCTAAAACAACAGAACCAAATAGCCATTGGTCAAGTTATTCAGGAAGGAGGTAAAGATAGGCTTGTATTATGAATTCTTCTGTCTTTATACCAACATAAAGCAGGAAAAAGAGTGCGTTGGCTTCTTTAAAGTAATCTTATACTAAACATTGTTTSTTTCATCATTTCTGCATAAATTTGTAGCAAATTATTTGATTTTAATCCATAAACAGAGTGAAACTAGCCACCATACGAAGCTTTTCCTCCGTTGTTTAAGAGACAACAAAACTCAGTTAGGAAGATCTGTTATGAGATCTGCACTAGCGTGAACCTTGTCGTAAATCTTTGCTTTATGAGGCTGGGAACGGCATGCATGTGCAGCGAGATCAAAGGGAAAGAAATCCTTTTCCAGGGTCACCGAAAACTTACGTAATTGCCCGKCTCCTTCTTCTGAATCACTAAGGTTACATTTTTGCAGCGCTTGGGACTGGATTATTGTGTAGTGGTGGCACCTCCTGGCTTGGCAGCCGCCTTCCTTATTGTCTTTACCCAGCCAGTGTGACTGGCAAGAACGGAGCCGTTTTCGCTGGGCGCTGCGCAGCCCTTGCCTGCACGCTCCTCCTCAGACTTGCCTTGCACRGTCGAGTTAAAGTGATTGCGCTTGCAGGGACACTTTGTGGTACAACACCAGGAGAAGGATCTGAAAACAATTACTTGGATTCTGAGCTTTTTCCATTATCTTTTGTTGTTTTTAACAAATGTGCTTTTCTTACACATATACCTTTTTCTGCTCTCTCTTAGTTACTCATGTTAAAGCATTAACTGTTGGCCGTTAAAGGCTTTCCTTAGTGGGGATATTTTGTGCTGTTTAGCCAATGTGATTCCAAAGTGACTGCAGTTGCCCAAAGAGGGACATCTCATGGCTGCAGATGTGGTCCCATGGTTCTTGCATGTGTTCAGGTATGCAGAACAGATAGCTGTGCAAGGCTACCCGTGCTCAGCCTTTGACCTGTGAGCCACCAGCAACTTTCGCTTTGCCCTAAAAATTGCATCATGAGACCCAAAGCTGACCCAGGTGAAGAGGAATGTGGATGAGGCTTGAAACTGTCTCTCACGCTTCATCATTCCTGATGAGCACCTCTTAGCCACAGTCAGAGATCAGAAGCAGAGAGATAAGTCTGGGAGGCAAAATTCTTGCTCTTCTTTAGTCCCATAGCTAATTGAATTTCTATTTTTTTCTTCTGTTTTCCTGCCTTAAGTAGAATGGACTTCACTGATAGTTCTTTAAAATGTAATTTGAACATAATTTGATTTTCTCTGATACCTGAGATCATTCACTGTTCTCTTTATCAAGAGAAAGTATGAGAGTTGCATAGTTCCGTGTTTGTCTTTGCTTTATATATATACTTGTTAACAGAACTAAAATAAAATCCGATGGCTATATTTTGACTGTATTTTGTTTTACAGTTCAGAGGTAAGAGAAGTAATACAAGATAAATTGTTAGTGAAAAGCACTTTGCTGGGCCACAGGAGAAAGACTTTTGAAAAAACTCAGGGCCATTTAATGGAATTTCTCTCAGACGGTCCCAAAGGGTTCAAAACGCCGGYGGCCGCCTGAGGAGTGGGTCCCGGCTCCAGAGATTCCCAGGGCATCCTTGTGTAAGCCCTCCCACACCACGGAACAGCTGAAGATAAGTCTTTCTCGACAGCTGCGTGCTAATCTTTCCCAGGACAAGGAGAAGCAGCAAATTTTCCCCTACGCARATTTTCCGTGAGTGCGGCGGAAGGCGGTTGTGTAGGACAGGGGCTCGGGTTCGGCGGAGCGGGGAAGCCTGCTGCATTGCCACCGCCCGCGGCTTCCCCCATGTCATTATGCTGTGGTGTCCATTGAGCTGAAAAAGTTTATGGGAGTTACATACATGGGCTTTTGAAGGAAGGTTTTACAGAATACTTGTCAGCAACAGTAAAATAACAGTGTCATCTCTATGTGCTAAGGGAGAGCATGGCCTCATCACCAGAAATGGGTGTTTGGAGTCTGTGCAGAGGGACTGTCTGTGGTCCAGAGCTACCAGGAGGGGTGAGAAGATGGGCAGGATTTATACAGTTCAAGCCAAAACTTTCAACAAAACCCTAAAAACCCCATCCAAGTAGACTGTACATGCAAAGATTTATAACATGRATTAGCCTGCTGTCCAGGAACAAGAGATGCTTTTGAAATTCACGGTAATGATGTAGAGTAAGATTGAGTATAACCATTTTTTGTTTTCCTGTTGAGTTACCCTAAAAATAGTTGGTCCTTCTTCCTTGTAAAAACAATTTATTGCTAGTTACTCAAAGATGACGTGATTGTTGTTCTGATCTTAGCACTCCATCATTCGTACTGCACCAAGAAAGGGCACACAGATTATACAGTACAGCAGCATCAAAATGACTTTCTGCAATGAAGCAGAAAATCATAATAACTGTTATGAAAAGAAAATTGGAAAAACTCAAAAGCTATTTTTAGATTTTATGTAAGTGGACATGTAATAATGCAACTTTAATGGATTCTGTTCACTGGCTTTTCCACCCAGTTACAGATTTGATGGGAGAATTCAAAAATTTTTGACTCCCCTTGGCAGTTATTTCTTTACCTAACTCAYAACAAAATAGCTAGCTTTTTAKTCTTTTGCTTTGTTATTTTTGATAGTCGAGGTGGTTAATTAATAAGATTAAACATGCCATGTGGAAAATGCCTGCTTGTGGAAAATGCCTTCGGAAGGTTCAAAACGCATTGTTAAAGCTGGGGCCCCAGCACTTAACCAGTTTGCTTCCAGTTGGAGAACGGATCCCGGCCGTCGCTCAGGACAGCAACTCGCCTTGTTTCCAAARGCTGCTCCTTATCTTTGCCCGGAGTTGGATGAGGAAATACCTCAGCTATAGGAACTGCTGTAGCATTCCCAGCTTTGTGCTCTTCAGCCAGGTTGACCTCAGCCGTCCCTCGTAGAGCTACAAGAAGGTTCCCTATGGATCTGAGAGGTGAAATCAGCTACTGCCCTCAGAAATGGGCATGGGAAAACAGAGCAGCTCTCTTGTTATATGACCAATCATTTGATCATTTGGATATCAGATCACARTGTTTCTACTAGCAGTTCCATTTTACTCTTCTTTGAACTATAATACATAAATTCTCTTAGATTTCCTCAGGTGACCTAGATACACTTATAGATATAGTACAGATAGCATGCATATATCTTTAGTCACATGAATATTACTACTGATGAAGTCACATGTATCTACTTGCCCACAAGCATAAACTTTTGACCCTGCTGTTTTATGTTTAAGGATACTCTGATTTCCAAAGATTTTTTGCTAAGTCATTTCTGTTGCTCTGATGCTGAACGTTGTTATAAAACCCAGGGCAGCAAAAGTATTTAGCAACAGTTTCGTATCTAAAAAATGTCCTTACAACGAAGATGTCCTGAGTAAGGAGATGGGATAGCAGAGTGCCCAGAAAGCGATGGAAAAATTGTTCTGTGAATGACTGGCTGCTTTTGGGAATGGAGGGAGAGTACAGAGCTTTTCCTCCTTACATCACTACTTCACATCTGAGCCAGTTCAGTGGTGATGGAAAGGTTATTACTAACTACCTGCTGTCTTTTCTGAGCCTGGGATCTCTGTGGAATGATTTGGCAGCGTTGGTCCCGTTCCCAAGTCACCGCTACATGGCAGCATTTGGCAGCTGGCACCTGAAAGCGGCCGGGTCGCTGAAAAGACCGAGGGTGCTGAGCGCTGCCACCCAGAAGATGTCACCTTGGGAGGAAGGTTGTGACACAGGGGCACAGCGGAGTTTGGGGAACTTACCCCGACGTCTCTGCTGTGCATGGAGCAGAGCCTGCAGATCTGCCTTTGCTCCTCAGCCCCGGAATCACTCAGATAGAAGTGGAAAAAATAACGAGCCCATTCCCTGTGTGTGCCCTGTGCTGTCGCCTGCAGCGGCGGGTTCTGCTGTTAACTCTGCAGCTGCCTCTCTCCAGTGCAGGCAGCGACGGAGACGGGACATGTTCCCATGGCCTGCTCAGTGCTGCAGTGAGGAAGGATTGTGAGAATCTATGTTTTATCACATGCTACCACCTGCCTTGGAGGGTCATTGTTGTTTGATCAGAATTTGTCCTCTTTTCAGCTKGTTTAACGGGTTCTTTAAATTCTTGACAGGAATTTAAAATGGGTTCTCAAAATTTGCCGTGTCTCTCTCTCTATTGCTATCAGTTCTGCAGAAGCAGTCTTCAAACTCCCAAGGCAATCCATTTTTATCCAAGGTCACTGGGTGAGAAGGGGCTTTTTCATAATTGCGTTRCACGGATTTGGATGATTCCAGTTTCCAGAGGAAAACGCTGGGAGGCACCGGGCYATGGCAGGACCGAACTCGGTGAGAAGCACCAGGGCTCGAGGAGGGGGAACAAACGTCTTCCAAGTCACCTGCGAGACAAACCAAGCAGCCCTCCCGGGCCAAAACCCCCACTGCCTTCAGYGGGAGTTTTGCCAAAATAAGGTCTGCTGGATTTAGCTCTGTATTACTTCTCTGGACAGAACAGCAGCAATCATAGTATTAGATTTATAGCAAGCATATTTTTTAATAAAAGAAATATAAGTATAGCTAAAATAACAATTTTCATTCAATGTGAATTGACATTCTATTTGAAACTTTTATAGCTAAACATATTTTGTAAGTTTTTCTCGGTAAAAGCAATCATAATACACAAGCAGTTAGGAATATGGATTTAGTTTTATTAGACATCTATTTATTTAAAATTGAAAGTCTGGATTAAGACTTTATGCAATTAAAATTATTTGTATTTATGCTTTTTTTTTTTTTACTGGATTGTTTTTAAATAGCAGTAGAAACTTCCTAGAGTTATAAAATGTGAAAATTGCAGTAGCCTGCTTGGTTTATATTATTGCAGTATTTTCTAGMAAGAAAAATAGAGCTTAGACATTTCTTTGCAGAAATGGCATTTGTTTCTTTAAACATAGAAATATCAGAGTCATAAACAAAGAATTATCAAAATGAAAAAGGACTGATTAACTTCAGCATTTCTCCAGCACGGTCTTCTAAGTCCAACACTTAGAATGTTTCAAACTATTTATAAAACATTTTATCAACCTCCCTTACCCCATGCTTTAAAGCTTGCTGTGTTTTTATAGCATATTAGAAAGAAAACAGAACTGTATCAGAACACTGCACGTCACCCACAGACAACCTGTTCCACTAATATTTTACATTCGCATTGCGTCTTTTGTCCTGAAGGGTTTCTCTACTTCATTTCCATTTTATGTAGGCTGATTAGACTGTTCAGGTATCTGCATGAGCGAGCCAGGAGACTGTTAGAGATCTAGCTAATGTTCAGTGGGCAGCAAAGTGATGAAAATTGGGCATTTATTATTTCRTGGGCAATGACAAATAGTCCTGTGAAAATTCAGTCTCCTTAGGTAAACATCTCCCACAACTTGTAACTGTAAAACAACCTGAATTCTCCTGACATGGAAGTGGAGTGTGGCATCCTTCCTAACGCTTCCTCACTATTGTGCATACTGTGACTTTGGTATTTTTTTATTTACTACACTATGCTTTAATGATTTCAATGTGGAATAGATCATTTTAGAGTCTGTATACACTAAAAGCTCTTTTCTGCTTGTTGATTTAATTGAATGAGCTATAGGTTAATAATAAAAAAAAAATGAGGGACGGAGAGAGCTCTCACACTGGAAAAAGCACTATAAATATTTTCCCGGCATCATTAACACTACCTTGTAACACCACCCCGTGCAGCGGAAAGAATTGTACAGCCCTTTTATGAACTGTCTAAAAAGTGTTGACAATTCCATCTCAAACGAACGAATGTCTCTTTTTACATATAAATAACACATTCTATATCTCGTAATTCGGTTATAAAAGTTATTTTCAAGCTCTGAAGGGATCGCTTGCTAGCGACTTGACAATGTCAGACAAATGTTCGACTTTTATTCTGACACTTCTTGAAGAATTTGATTGAAACTGTATATGTCTAGATAACATCCAACAAAGTGCCCCTCTTGCGTTTGTTTCAAGATATTTTTGGAAACAACAGAGGCGACCTTGGATGGAGCTGCTTTTCCAATTTAGGACTTCATTTGGTCTGAGAGAGTAATTAGACTCTTCAAGCGTGTTGTATACTTGCAAACAAGATGGTTTTAGTATTTTAGCTCTTGYAGCACTGTTTTTCTGCAGTAGGTACCTTGTTACCAATGCCAGCCTGTTTAGGGCAAGAACATTATTTTAAGCCATCAACAATCTATTTTCAAACACACCCAGAAATACTCCTCTAGTTGAGCACATCTCCCTTAAAAAATCCCATGCAATCTAAATGAACAGGAGTCCTTTACACCATATCTTCCTTTCTCTAAAACTAGTTATAATAACTAAGCGTTACCCTTTCTCTTTGCTTATAGACCCCAAGAATCTGGTTTGCAGCCAGCGCTCGCGCGGACTTGATGTAAAGTCTAAATGAGGAGAGTGGTAATGCTGGCGAATGCTCTCTGCTGGGCCCGCCACCTGTCCGGRTCACGGCAGAAATATTGTTTGTCGAGCTTCAAGTTTAAAAGCCAGGGTTGAGAGCCAGCTTCTCCATGCACCCAGAGTGGGGTGATCGTTTTCTGCTGACCTCAGTTTACCAGCTGCGCTGCTCTACGCCAACTACAGCCAGTCACTAAAGAATTTTGGAATATTTTGCCCTTGGTTTTTATCTAATCAATGCATTTTAATTCATTTGTGTTCAGGTCTGTTACAGGCTTACTGCAGTAATGAACTGGAATTAGTTTGTTGCAATGGTAATGCAGTTGCAGGGCTGTAAATAGAAACAGAAGTAACAGTGGTCTGGTCATTCCTTCTGTAGACTATTTGCTCAGCAATAATTTTGTCTGGTATCATTTAATGATTGAATTATAAGAAATAACAATCCTAAAACTAAGTTAGACTTGCCAGTGGAATCAATTCAATATAAGTCATATATGCAAATGTAGATATAAATATATATGTGCTAGCATATTGTTTATATTATTTTGATTATGTTTCTGTGTCAGTACATATTTTTATATCTCTTAAATATTTGCTGTGACTGATGGYCTAGGTATTAATTCTAGAATACCCCTTTTCCTGATTTTATGGCATTGTCATGCACAGTAGTTGTCAATAGCTTAAGAGAATCAGCTGCTGATTGTTCCTGTGAACCCCTGCGTGTGTGAGCATGGCTACACTGCACACCTGCACAGATCAGGTTAAAACAAACTGCTGGTTGAGCAACTTTCATCAGAGAATTAATAATTTACAATCATACCTCAGTAAATCTATTAGCAGCCCCGTCAAGTAAACAAATTACTCCTGTCTTTATTACTTCTTTATTGTTTTCTAGGTGAACAAACTCTCATACAAAATAAAAGAGGAGAACTAGGAATCAAGTCCATATGCCTGTGCTTCCCGAAGCCAGTGCGGAGACCTCAGTGGGTGTCCAGGATCCTGAACACCCCCAGAAACCCCTTGAGCCCTGTCCTCCACCCTGCCCTGACTTGTCAGCCAAATGAAACAGGTAAATGCTCATATTGTTTTTTGATTTTTAAAAAATATAGTTTTCAACAACTGCAAATTTCAGTGAAAAGGTAAAAATTTCTAAGGCAACTGGAAGTAGTTTAGCAGTGCAATAGCCAGTGTCCTGGCTTTGAGTATCCTCATCTGACCTCTGCTGCTCCACAATAAGTAGTTTATAAATAAAACATCTGTACATTTGCCACATGGTAATTTGTTGAAATGTGTGAATCAAGGGTCATGACAAGTTCAGAAAAACATGTATGCGATACAGGCAAACATAAAGCCTCTACATTCAATTGAAACATATATAAAAGGAATCAAAAGGATAAAAAAGTCACAGCAACCTTCACTGGGTCAGTCATRTCAACAAAACTAAATGGGATTTTCTCTTAACTTGAGAATTTTTTATAATCCCAGAAAGATAAATATCCAGAGAAGCAGTCCTAAATAGAAACAGTGTGTGCATGTGCATGTGAACAAAGACCTTCATTGCAAAGCAGTCAACAGTGTTTTGGGGCAGCTTTCTATGTGTATTCCTGTCCTCTGCACATTTACAGTCTTTTACAAATACCTGTGTTGTGTCGYACTTGGAACACATTAATTACATAATCCATAGTAGAAACAACAGCAACGTTCTTTTCTTTTCTAAAACATCTACAGGAACTGAAGAGATTTTGAAGATCATTCAGTGCTGTCTTTAAAAATGTAAAGAAGTATGAATGACAGAACAGAGAGAGAGAAAAACTGACTGACTTAAAACATGGTAAGAGGCTGAAGTTTGTACCTCTGGTTTATTGTCTAGGCCAACTGTGGTCAAAGCTGCTTTTTCTATTTGCTAGAGCACTCTGTTCCTRAAATGGCATTGGTATTGGATCCTCTCAGATGCAAAAGCACCAAGTTTACCACCAGAATACTGAATTTTCCTTTTGTGTGTGCTGATGTTCTCCTTACCTGCAAGGCATACATCTTGGTACTGTGCACTTCCATTAGAACCAGATAAACCCTCCATACCAGGCTCAGTAGCACTTACAGTATTTATATATGGATACTGGAGTTTTGTCACGAGGGAATTTTTTTCTGATGCTGCTGAGTCAAAGCCAACTTTACTTGCAAATACACGGTGCTGGTACAATTTATCTTTCTGTAACAGTCTGTATAGGTACATGTAGTTTTTAGAAAAGTGCATTCAAMAAACAGAGGGGGATCATGGCACTGCTGCTTTACTGATACATAAATACTGAATACCTAAACACAACTAATTAAGTTGKGATTGATTATTGGCCAGAAATAAAGTACACGGTAAGTATGAATTAAGCCTGCCCTCTTACTGCACATGCTATGCTTGCTTCCTGACTTCCCCGAGGATGTGGTTTTCCAGGAAAATCAATCCAGCACTGTGCATCTGCACAGCCAGAAAAGATTAGATGGAGCTGCTTAATATACAGGGTGCTTCATGAAAGGTATGGAATTTCAGACAGAAGCTGTTCAGAAACAAAATCTCTTCAGTAAAATTGTAGTGACAGCTGCAAATCTTAGCTTTCTTGGATACGATTTTTCATTTTAATCATTAAACTCTTATTTTAACTGAAAGTTTGACTTGGARTATACTAATGCATTCAGTAAAATCTATCTTTAGAAGGCACGGATAGTAAAACAAAATTTCCAAAATTTTCTTTCTGTTTCAAAAGAGAAACCACACATACACACATGTAATACTGCTCCAATAGACCTCATCTAGCAGCAGTCCTGGGCAGTGTGTCCAAAGCAGAGCCACCAGAAAACATCTTCAATTTAGGAGACTTAATTTTCCTGTAGGACTGCTGTTTCACAGACATTGCTGCACCGACAATAAAAACGCAGTCCCTGCATTCATGTTCCTCTAGTTGCAACCACCCTGTGTTCTGTCAGCGAACTGCTTGTGGGACTGTGTTTTTAGTGCTTTGAAGAACTACCCACCAGAAACCCTTTCTGAAGTGCTGTTTTCAGCCCAGTGTTGTAGGCACACACATGGCTCTGCCTGCACAAGAATGGGGGAGACATCAGAGTAAAAGCATGCAGCACTCTCTAAAGCTAATGGTATCTGCAGAAATATTGCTATATTTCATCAATACGTTAAGCAATCTCTATGAGATGCTATATGCAACCTTAAGCTGCCCTCACTGTCAGAGAAAACATTTTGTAGAACAGCACCTGTGTCTGCAATTTCTGTTGTCCTTGATGTGCCTGGCTGATTTGCTCTAGAGAGTCTGAAGACAAATTAGAAAAATAATAACTTTTTTATTAAAAAGCTCACGAGCAAAGGTGAAATCTCCCCTTCATCGGMAGTTCTTCCCCTAATAGGATGATGAATGAGCACAGAGTTAAAGGGCAAGACAGAAACTCTTTTTCATTTAACAAAGGCTTACCAGGTGATCGGTGTTGGAGGTCAGGAAATTAAGACTCAGAACTTTTGATGAGGCTTATCAGAGGCTTTATATGCTCCTCTCCAAGAAATAAAATAGAAAATTACAGAATAATATTATTAGTTCCAAAATTCCRAAGCTGACCAGGGTGTTTCCCTTTACAGACTCATTGCCCTCCCCYCACAGAACATATATATCTATTGAATTAGAACTTAATGTTCTGGGAATCTGTTTTGCTAACGACTTGCATGGTGGTATAAATTGGCCTAAATCGCTTTCCTCGTGTAATGACTTGGACAAATCTTTTCCAGTTTCGTGAACAGGATTTTGGAACAATGGAAAAGAAAATAGACTGACCTGATTAGTGTATCCCAGCATTTACATGGGGCCTTGCTCATTCTAGGGCAGGACTACATGAGTTTTAGTGATTGCTGCATTAGTGACCAAACACACTGTGTGTATTCTGTGTAGGGCTGATGATGCAGCAATAGGCAGATCATAAAATCATCTGCTTATGCAAGAAAAAAAGTGTAGAAAAATTCAAATGACTAAGTTATAGGCTATTTTGCAATTGAGGTGGGCAAGATATTTTGCAATCTCTTAAGCAGTGAAAGTTTTAAATATGTAATAAATGCTACATCATCATGTGTCATGGATATGATCACTGTAATGTATTAATGCCTAGGTGATCATGCATTATGATCATGCATTATAACAGCATGGCTTTCATATATACCTTTACAGTTCATAGAGATACGTTGCAAAGGAAGCACTCGAACAGTATTTTACTGAGTAAATATTTTCACTGTGAGCTTTATTTATAAAATACATACCTAACACAAGTGGATTCACAGAATACATAACCCCAGCCACTCATGTAATATCATTAAAGTAATTCTAAAAATGTCCTAAAAATCAGAATGTCTGCCTATAGGAAATATTAGGCTATTCTGAAGATAACTAGGATAACAATTATTAGGGGATGATTCACTCATGCTATAACCCCTGTGCACTGAATGAACTAACCTCTTTTAAGTCAATGAAGTCACACCCAGCTACGAGAAAAGAGTCCGACCCAAATAATCCGTAATTAGATCAACAGCTACTAACACTATCGATCTCTTGAGATTCAAGTGGCCTCAGCTGCCCTCATTCACCAGCTGAAAAACAGAGAACAGACTTTCTTTCTTGAAAGTAAAGAGAAATTTAAAACTGACATAGAGATACTAAATAAATCATGTCAGATATCCATCTTTTGGAAGTATCTTAATCTGTTCGTGTTACTAGATAATTGTGAATCATATTATGCCATGAGGAACAGCAATTATATTACTGCTTATAGAACAAGGGAATCCACTGCATTTTATTATGCTTTGCAGGAAAATTCAGGTGCTGTTCAAATATCTTTAAGACTATACAAATGGGTTTTAAATGTCAAAATCACTACATGCAAAAGTCAGTCTGTAAAGACATTGCTTACATAAATCCATTTTTAGAAAGGCAAATAACTGGATCAATGCTGACATTTATAAAAGAATGAATTTCTGTATTATTCTCATGTACTGAGTATTTATCTTTCATGTCTAATGTTTTTTAAAATCATTATATTCTTGGACTACTTCAAATTGGTGTGCTATATTTCTAGTGCTTCTCTTCTAGTGGTCAGTACATAACTGCAGTGGGTCACGTGTGGCTTTGAAATTTCATAACATTATCTATTAAATATAAATATTTTCATTGTAGTACCTTGTGATGGAACTAAATAAAAATTTAAGTGCAGAAAATTTACTTTTACTTTGACTTACAATATCTGATTCACCACACAGCTCTGGAAACTATTAAATATGATTGAAAATCAAACCCTTATTGGCAACAAGTACAAATAAAATCTCTGTCCTTTCCAAAACCTCCAGACTAAATTCTRCCACAACAAATGAGATACATAAGATCCTTCAGAAGGATTGAAATGCCCTCACACTTAACTGCATTTTCCCCCTATTTCTATGGCATATGTTCTACCAAAAATCACAGTAAAAAGAAATTTCATTCTCAGAATTGAAATCTTTTCTCACATTTAACTCAGCCAGAATTCCCATCATGGCAGAATTAAATTTGGGGTTGTTCTTAAACTGTAAGGAAGCTACAATATGGAACGATTACCATTTTTTTTCTTACTCCTAACTACAAAGATTGCTAATTCCTCTGAACGTTTATAATGATCTTAAAGAGTCATCTGTAGCTGTCAAATAAGAACATTATCCTTGCCCAGAAATTGTTAAGAGTTTTGTTAGAGGTACTTTAGTATTTACTGGTCTGGAAGAAATGATTAATCTTCTTTGGTTCTACAAGAWGCAGTGCATGGAGCAGATGGGAAATGATAGTCACTTACAAACATTTAAATACAAGCAACACATTCAGCTCGCTCAAGACTTTTTCCAATGACAGATAAAAAGGTGGACTGCTACCTTAGAGACAGCTCAGGTACCACATCTGAAAACTAAATTCCAGACTGGTCAAACTCAGAGTGAGGAGAGAACAATTTCAGTGATTTAAGTGTCATTGTCTTCTGCCAATATTTTTATTTTCCTGTGGTAAAAATATCCCTAGAGGGAGAGATCTCACTGAATGTGACTGTTTTTTTTGCTGTTGAGTCATTCAGTTAGTGTTTGCATCCTTTGTCGAGGTGTATTTTCACAAAATGCCTATTGCCTGCACGAAAACCTCCCCTCTGAACATCTCTACCTGAGCATCAAGGAAAAGAGTGAATCTATAATTGAGGACATTTCAAAGGCAAAGGAAACTACTGTTCAGAGAAGTATCTCATTTGGTTCCTGCTTGTTTTTACTTACATCTACCAATCTGCTCTCCAACAGAAGTTGCTTATTTTGGGAAAAGAAGTCTATCTCCTCTCTGGACTGACGCCCAGTCTGAAGGAAAAGTGCCTTTGAGGACAAGAGGTATGTTGTTAACATGTGCTAGTTAATATAATAAATTCCTACAGTCAGCAGGGCAGTTAGTATGGGTCATATTTGTGAGCTAGGTAGGGATAAATCTTCAATTTCCTTGTATGCTTACACAGGCTTTATAATTTCACAAGAAGTCTTTTACTTTCAGGAACAATTTGGAGACACTTTTCCAATCTTAGTATCCTATAATGAAGCTCTGAATAACTAACCATAGGTTGCAAACCAAAATAAAGGGGGTTGCAGCAGACTGCTGAAAAGGTTAAGAAGCAGAACTGGTTTGTTTGTTTGTTTGTTTGTTTTGTTTGTTTGTTTTCTGCAGTTGAATAACTTAATAAGAAAAATGCCAAAGAATGAATGCAACTTCCACTTGCTAAATACTCCACTTTTATTTCCAGTTTGAGGTATTTTCTACTGACTTTTTTCTTTTGATTTTTTCTCTATAAATTGTTGTATGTAAGATATTAAATAATGCTGATTTTCTGATGTGCTAGCTGTGATATCTGGTAGTTACTGAAAAAAGAAGAAAAAAAAAAAAAGGACCTTTCTCCGAGTCTGTATCTCAGTAATATCTTTAAAAATAATAGTCTCTGCCTGTTGGCTTGATTTCTCATGTGGAGGGTGACAGAACATTTTGTGTTCTCTTATCTTCAATAGCAGTGAAACAGGAGGAGCTCCACAATGCGAAACCAAATCTAGTGCTATTAATACAACATCCCAGACACAGAGAAGAGATTTGTTTATTTACCAAAGCTAGAGATGCCTCTCTCTGACCTTTCCAGAGCTTTGTGTGCTTTAGCTGGGAATAGATCCCCCAGAACTGGATGCTCTTTTTAAAAATATACRGGATAAAAACTCCCACCATCCCTCAGAAACCACAGAGCTAAGGCTGTGTCCCAAAACCATGAAATCTCATATAACTTTGAATATTTAGATTAAGATTAACCAGGACAAGAGTCCATATTCAGCTCCGATGGCTTGAACTTGTACTGCACAGGGATTACTTAACTTTCCAAAGCCCACTTGCTTTTCTTACTGCCACTCAGAGGCACGCTCAAGTGACTATAACCATACATGGGCCCTCTTTCTGCCTGTGGCCTAACATCAGTCTGCAGCTAAGGAACYTGTCAGTAAAGAGGTTTTCTTTTTTTTTTCTTGCAGAATAAAGAGTGTTTCAATTGTACAGTGTACGATTAAAAAAGAAAAAAAAAAAGAGAAAGAAAAAAAAGACTGATGAAGACTTTCTTCTGGAATTAACCCTGTGTTTAAACCAGTGAAAATCATTACATGGATAAATCAAAATTTAACTCTGTTTTTCACAGTCTGCTTCATTTAGTGGCTTGCCTGTGCAATGTAAACTATAGCTGCAAGAGTTAAATCTTGCAGTAAGGATTTGACCTGGTTTAACCTGATAGACTTAAAACCCTTCTCATTAAGTTGGTACGTCTTTAGGATAGAAAGAGCCTCGGAGCCTGAGGGTAGCTTTGGTGATCCGTGCTGGATGATTTTAAAGTTCAGTTCCCTGCCTGAATCCCTGCCAGAAGTCCCTCTCTGCAACACAGTTGGCAAAACTGATTGTGGGCTGACTCCTCTAGTCCTCTAGCTCAGCATATTAAATCAAATCACCACAGATTTTGGTACCTGCTCTCTGGATTATTTTGGATTTTAGTCTAAGGAGACAGTTTATAAATTACAGAAGCATATCTGGGAGAAGGAACTGGAAATGAGAGAGGGAACTACCCTGTGTGCCCTAATTCCAGAGCAATAATCACTGAAAAATAAATATACCATTTTCCCCCWACAGAGTTACAACAGAAAGTAGCACCAGGAGCCAGCGTTAGCTGATGGTTACCTAGCTGTGCCTGAACACTGAACGTGGCTGGTTAAAACCAAACTCTTTTTCCTGGATAACTTTCCTGCAAGAGCAGTTCCCTGGTCCTGGTGCCTGTGGCAGTTAAATGAGCTTGGGTCCAGGACTGGACAGCAGCAGTGAGCCCTAGGGTGGGAGCGGGACTGCTTCTTCTGGCTGAACCACCAGATTTGGGRCTGCTCAAGTTGTCTGTTGAACTATGAACTATGTCAAAACCTCCCACCTGTAGGGTCCTGTGGTTTGTCAAAAAGAATCACCTGTAGAATTCAAAATAAAGGCCAAGAGTCCAAAATTATTTTCTTCCCTCTGTAGCCATTGGGTAATATTATTTATAAATAAAATCTTCCAAATATTGTTCTTAACTGTATAGCAGCTTGGAAGGCCAAAAAACTGTCTTCAATTACTCCAGAAACTACTTCACACTTTTGAAGGAACTGGTTTAGCAATGATGCCTCCCCTCACGCTCCGACCAGCTTCACACTTCATTTTTTATCTAAATGCAAGTTAGAGGCTCTGGGGACCTTGTCAGTGTTCCTTCCTACTCAAGTCTGTTCCCATCTGCCTGCCCCCCTCTGTGACTTTATAATACTTTCTTTCTGTTACCAGAACTACTGCTGCCTCACAGTCAAACTTCCCACACTGGTCTCTAAAACTGCACTCTCTGCTTTCGTATATTCAGTTTTTTATCAGTAAGTTCACAAAGAAGGGCTTGTTTGTATGCACAAAATTTACTACCACCATTTTACCATTTGAGTTGAGCTGTATGGAACTCTAGACACATGGCAAAGTTCGGTCTCCGTGGAAAACTGCCAAAGAGCATCTGATCCCAATAATCAGCAGGAGGTTCAGCGAGGAACCTGTGCAAAGGGGTCCGTGACCGGGTTCACAGCTGGGCTTCCTCGCTGCCAGTTGAGACGGGTGATGTGAGAGGTTACTCAAGAGCGGGAGCAGATTCCACAACCGTGGGGCTTCACCAGCCAAATTCCTATCAAGCAAAGGTTGCTACAGCAACTCGGAGCCTCCCGCGACACAGAAGTTACTGGAATGGCTGCTGGAATTGCTCTCTGCAGCTCGGAGGCAGAATGAGGAGAAGCCTTTGCTTGGATACAGAAGGGTTGCTCACTGCCACACTCTTCCCATCACCTCTGAACAGGAACCAGGTTTCCTGAATTTTCAGGAACTGATGGTTGCCCTCAGCCTCCTTAACGTTCATTCCAAAGCAAGATCCAGTTACTGGCATCTAATGCATTTGCATTAAAATAATAAACCAAAATATTACAGGATAAGTACTCTACTTCCAACATATTTTTCTTGTGGAAAGAATGAGAGAGAGAGAGAAATAAAAAAAATACACTATTGAGTGGGCTAAATAGAATATAGAAACACGTACAAAACATTATATAAATGTCTCTTTTCATGACTGGAGTTTGTAGTTCTCAAAAAAACAGATAGATATGAGAAACCATAAACAGAGGAAAACAGGACAAAACCTCTCATAGCTTCTCAATGACTATCCAGTAGTTTTTCTGGCTGCCTCCAGCCTTAGCATGTTTTCCTCTGGCATTTTGCCTGCTCACAGGTCATTCAGTCCACTGGACTATGCAATAAATACCAGACAGAAATGATGCTTTGGACAGAATGGGAACACTGACGACCTAAACAGGACCTTAGTCTAGAAAGGGGTGGACTAAGGGTAACTGGGGCATGAATCCAGCAGATATAAAAATATTCCACAAGGACAAGAACTTTAAGTTGCTCCCATTTCCTTCCATTTTTCCCCTGAAAAACCCAATCTGTTCCAGAAGCCCAAATGAAAATAGCACAATCAATTATCTAAAATAGTACCTGTATATACTTGAGAATAACTGAACGACTTTCAAAATTATTTATTTCAAAGAGCAGTAATAACTTTTTAACACCTCATCTAGTTAATCCTGAGCACTGTATTCTGATCACAGCAAAAAGGACACAATTATTTTCTGGGTCAAAATACAGTAAAATTGATTCCAGATGAATTTGGCCCAACATGCCTAGACTATCCTTTGGGATTGTTCAGCTCTAAGTATTGGACTAATAGAATCCCCTGCAGTTGCCAAATGTTGTAATGTTTGGTATCAGCACGTGGCAGTTCCTGAGTTTTTGACACAAGCTGGGTCTCTTCTTAATAGACCATATCACTGGTTTCTTAGCTTTCGCCAGGTCTGTGAACTTTTGGATTAACCCTGAAAAGACTGGGAACAAACTATGCTTTCAGTAAATCGAAATATCTTGCTCAAGTCAGAGGAAAATATTTCTGCTTTCCTCCATTTAGTGAAGTTTCCTCCATTTACTGTGAAGATGATTTTCAGGGATCGAGAAAAGCATGTAATTTTTAAAACAAATGATTTGTTAACTAAGGATTTCCTGGATTTCTCTGCTTTGTTATTTACACTATGTTCTGGACCTTGTGAAATCACTGTTTAACTTCCAGTATTATTTATGGAAGGCAGCCTGTTGCTCTTTCCAGGTCTTACAAAGAGCTTTCAGTTTGCAGYTGCAATACTGGGTGCATAGTCCTGGCTTAAATTAATCAGCTAAAAAGTAACATACTATAAGTATTTAACCCTTTCCTMCCCTTTCTGAATCTCCACAGGTAAATCTTTCCTCAGTTTTTCCTTAGTTTTGCTGCCTTAGTAAAATCAGTTTCATAAGTCCTCAAAGCTCCTTTTCGTCATAATTTAGAAATCATGATTGCACAACTTTCTCAGTGCATCAGGGGTAAATACTTTTTAGAGCATATCTGTTAACCACAGAGAGGAATCTGAAATAATAACATCTAATTTTTCAATGGAAAAGACCAAATACTTAAAGTGTGCAAATAAGATTTTTGGAAATGGACAGTATTTATGGGCTTTTGCCACTATGGATCAAAACTCTTCAATCCACAACAGAAAGAAGCAGGCAAGAAGCAATGATTCAGCAAACTGGATCCAACCTCTGTGCTGCCACTGTGATTGCTCTTAGCTCCACGGTGAAAAATGAGTTTAAAGTGTAACAYTTCTCAGCCTGCAACCCTGGCTTTACATGCTGTAGCACTATGCGCTACCATTTGGAAATACATAAATTGAGTATAAAGCAGCTTAAATATACTAGCAAATCAGAAAACGACTTTTAAAATTCATTTTGTATGAGTAGAAATGACCGTGCATATAGTGCAAGGTAGTAGAGAATCAGGGTGATGGAGTTTACGTGACTGCTGTCTAAGTGAGGTTGTTAATGGTTGCACAATACATGCTATCAAGGAACAGAAGAGGATGAGAGAGCACAATAAGTAACTTATTTAATACTCACATCAGGTTCTCCTTTCACTTACAGCCCTCCTGTGTGACAGGCACGGCAGAAGACACGTGGCATCCCTGCACAAGCTCCTCCATCACATTAACACCCCAGTTACAGCCGCCAAGGAATCTACTTGTAGGGTAACAGGTAAATGTCCCAATCTGCTCCTGGGCCATGAGGATGTCAGTAGGATGGAGTATAATCAATTGCAAACACTATTTGCCAAACCTGCAGAAATGTATCTCCAAGGGCTTTTCTCAGAAAAGAAAGGATTATGATTGCAAAATCAAATACTTGCTGAAGTTAGAAAATTCACAGTTAGAAAAGGAAGCTAGAAATGATGTAATTAAAGATTACTGTAGGGCATATGCTTGGAAAAGCAACCTTTATTCTGGCATTTTCTAACTTCACTGTGCTTGATTTTCTAAATTATTCATATTTTGGCAGAGATTTTGTATATGTAAAATGTATATGTTATATATAGAACTGCATTAATCTCTGATATATTTTTGCCTCATAAATACAATTTTCTGTTTCTGTGTTAGAGCTGACATATTCAGAGGCCAATTGCTAGATTTATTAATTTCTTAATAATACAAAGGCAGGAACTAACAAACTATAAATGGAGACTAGATGTATTCTGACTCTCCAAATTTCAGCTTTACTTAAATGTTTTTCTAAGCCCCTCGGTAAATTATCTCAATGTTCAGAGGTAAAGAGATTGCTAGATTCTCTTGTCCAAGGGGTCTGGATTACTCTTTTTTCTTTTTTCTTTTTCTTTTTTTTTTTTTTTTTTTGCTTTCTTCTGCCACAAAATTAGGAGGTCATGTGTTAAGACTGATGAACAGATTGCGTTTTCTCTATTTCACTAATTTTAATTTAATTTCTACAAAAATGCAATGTTGCACCACAAATTTCTAAATAAAAGAGGTAGATTTTGTGTGGAAAGAAGAGTGTAGAAAGAGACACACTAATTCTTCTTCTTCTAAGTCAGATAATAACAACATATGTATTTGCACYTGAATAGATTATTTAGTTCCTCAGAATAAAGCAAAAGAAAAAAAAAGTTTCCTATAAACTTTCCATGTAAATGCTTGAAATTTTTTTCCAGTTAATAAATTATTGTGAAAGCGAACAGAATATTTTTAACTTTTATGGCATTCAAATTCTGAATTATACATGTGTTTTAAGATTCATTGGCATTCAAGTTCTGTTTCTGTAATTTAGATGATCTGAGAAGGTAGTGAAACACTGCTGCTCTTTGTTACTCTGTTATTGTTCATTATCTCAAAACACTTCAGAAATAATTTTCGCTATATCTCGTACATACACTTAAGTCCCAGGCACTGACACTTCTGTTAATCTGAAACAGAGCACAGAGCCTGTATATTTATTCTTAAAGTTTTCTTTTTTTGCATATATACCAGAGAAAAACTAACCATCCTAAGTGACCACTAAGTGACCACTAGTCATCCTCAGACACATTTAAGAAATAATGTGCCCAGAGACAACACATTCAAAATGCCAAGAATGATCAAGGTGTTAGTATCAGGAAACCCTGATTGCCAGTGTTGAGAGGTTAATGAACAATAATTGTGTACATTTGCTGTTCGATACTCAAATATCACTTCCTTATGACAATATACGGTATTTAATCTGCAAAGGTCAATGACTTACTCTTTAATTCCTTCCAAATGCCTGTGCAATGAACTTTGCCATTTTTAGTAGAGATTTCTCAGTGGAGAACTGGTGGTGCAGGTTTGAGGCTTATAATGCCTTTCAACCTGCAAACACCTTTCAACACAGTGTGTTTTTAGTTTTACCCATATATCTTCATAGTTATCAAACCTAAGCTGCRGCTTCCCTATAGAGTTCATTCCCAATTTGCACAGGACCTAGCACACAGTAAGTACATRGAGATTTGAATTATTGATATTTGAATCCTCTTGCAAGGAGGATAAATATCAATATCAATAAAGGATAAATATCAATAAAGGATTCAAATATCAATAAAAAATATAAATATGATCAATCAATGTATTGATCCCCAAGCACAAAAACAAAAAACTTTTTAGGAGAAGTGAGATCCGCTACCATATGATGTGTGATACTGGTTAACCGTGTTTTGGGTGAACAACCTTCTGCATTGTCAGCTGGATCACCTAAAAAAAGAGGACCTAAGATGGAGATACTGCAGATAAACAACTTGTAAAAATGCATAAATGCATAGAGAATAGTATGAATAAGCACAGTCAAAATGTTGCAAGCTGCACTGCATAGCTGCTGACTTTCCCGCATGTGATGCTCCATCAAAATGAGTCGTGTTTGTATGGATGCTCAAAATAACATGTAAGTTTGAGGCTGTATTCTGAACCAATGTGGATAGTTGGAATAACATTAGAAATCTCTGTACAGACCCATGGACAGCAAGGGTTTAACTTAGCAGGTAGTGGAATGTACAAGCACAGCACGGAGACAAGACAGGGGAATTAGGCTGCTGGCAAGTAGCAGCTGAAAGCTGATTGAATACAACAGATTGGGCTTTCACATTGGACAGATAGGCAGCAGCTACTTAAATGGAATATTAACAGTTTTGCTTTTCATTATTTCCAATCCTTCCAGCTCATGCAACTCAACATGACATGTATTTTGGCCTCAATTAATTATTTGCTGTTTCTGGATCAACCCAGCTAAATGAAAGCTGAATGGTTTGTTGAAAATTCAAGTCCATTTAAATTCATTTTCATCTACGTATTTGGCTTCTTTCTTCAAACAGCTGTCATGTAAGTAACTGAATACATGCCTCAAAAAATGTTTGCTTTCTCTATTACAAGTGGAATTTCTTTCTGACATGGCACTGTCCTGCAAGCCAGAACAAATGTTAGTTACTGTGTCCCCATGGCAGGTGGAAGGCCAGGAAACCCTAGAGCTAGAAGTGGAAACTTTATGCCTTCAGGAAATATTCCTGTCTTCCCAAATAGATATCATTTACTTCTTGGGACTTGAGACTGTGGCAATGCGATGTAAAGTTCAGCTTTTTCTATAAGTTACTGAAAGTATATTAGTTATAAAATGTATCTTTGATAGTTGTGTAGGTTAACTTGTGATAGTGTAAACAGCTGATTTACACCTCAGAGGATAAACAACTACTAATAAAAATGTTAGACCTCTCTGAAACATTGCTGAAATAATAAAACGACCTTGCAGAATCATATCTTATCAGTTTTAATGCAGCTACTTCCAAAAGCAAACACTTGAGTCTCATTCTCGTATCTGTTTTTCTTTTACATCCTCCATGATACTCACTTTGTATGAAGACTGGGATCTCTCATCTGTGCTAATCTGATCTGGATCAAGGGTGGACATGCGGTAGCATTTGACAAATGGGACAGTACCTACTGCATGACATTTATGCTGCCTGTGAGAGGACAGACACATAAAGATTATAGCAGCATGAAGTAAAAAAGGTTCCTGTGGACCACACACAATCTAGCATAAAGACTGCCTGCTGGCACAAAGCTAACCCATCAAAGCATATTTTTACTGGTAGAGGGAATTTATAGCCTGAGATTTTTATATTGTCTTTATTTAAAAAAAATCTCAGTATCTACTTCTCATTTCATCATCATCAGGAAGGGGAAAATGTCATGAAACTGCAGTGAGAATGAATTTAAGTGATTTTCTTTCTTAATCTTTATAAAGGAATTGATTCTTCTTTGAGTAAAAATAGCCAAAAAAGTAAACTACTAGTACCACCTCAGTTTACCATGATATTTAGGTCTTTTTTCTTGGATGATTCAGAAGGAATGAAAATATTCAGAAATACTAACAAATCCCGATCTCATATGCGTCATCCAGGATCCAGAATTAACTGGAAAAAGTCATGGTTTCAGGTAGGAGCCACAGCTTTCCTAGCAAAACTGTAATGTAAATGTCTCCAGTAAATGTACAGGAGACAAGTGATTCCATCAGAAAGTGTGACTTGCCACCTGGCAGCAGTGGAGATGAGTCGCACACCTCTCTAGCCACGCAGTAAGAGGCAGATCCTTATCCCATCAGCCAGGATGTCTGCACAGAAAGAAGAAACCCAGAAGCAACATGGGAAGTTAGTGGCTCCAGCAGATTATATTCAGCACAATTTGGCTCTGAAACGGGCAGATCTCAGGGCTCCAAGAGGTAGTCCATGTAGAACAACGCTAAATTTGTCTCAGTATATAATGGTATTGAGCGCTGATCTTGACTCCCAAGTTTTCTTATGGCAGATGGGTGTCTACAGGCTTTGACAGAATTCCAAGCGTGGAACGCAGCAAGTATGCAGCAAGGTATGCAGCAAGTGTGATTATGATGATTCACTTGGTGTGAATGTTTTGAAGAAAAAAGTTACTTTCATGTCTTTAAGGGTCAGTCAAAGCAGTCAGGATCTTCCGGCTTCACACAGCAGCATGGAGCACTGCATAGCAAATATGAATTAGCTCATGTGCTCATCCCCTCCCACAGCTGTCATAAACAGGTGCTATATGAATATGGGCCAGAAACAATTCATGTATTTCTCATTCTCAGTGGGATTTTCCTTCTTTCTTATTGGTCTTCTCCGTGACATTTGAAGTGTGAAAGCTCTCTCATGTGCAGTCATCACACTCACATTTGGGAATACTACATGAACTCGAGATTCAGCCCTAAGGCTTAGGCCAGAAGGAATTTCAATCGTTCAGAGCTGACAGAACATGAAAAAGTGAAGAGAGAAATATGCAGAACCTGTTGACATTGGTAAATGTGAGTGTAGATGGGCATTATTAGGTTGATAAAAATAGCATGSGGAGGTAGAGGTCCTTGTGAAATGTGAATCGTAACAATGATTCGCACTCATTTTGCACAGGTGTGAAGAGCTACATACAAATAGTTCTAGCTAAACCTGCCATAAGACTTCCCAGATGAAGGCAGCACCAACCAGTCCAACTGAACCCCTGTGTGGTGGCACCAATGCTTGCTGTATTTGTTGAATAACCGCTGCAGACATTCTGGCTGTCCCACCTCAGTTATTCCTGGTGCTCCTCCTCCACCGACTTCATGGCTGACTGAAGCTACAGCCTGGCCCTAATTTTGCAGCTAGTCTGAACAAGTACAGTAAATAGTTCAAAGCATTCCTGGCACCGTGGAGCAGACAATAGTAAGAAATGTCTTTTGCCTGTTGATATCCAAAAGAGTCAGAATATATTTTGCAGTTATGAATTCCAGAAAAGAATGAAGAATTATATGTTGTGAACTCCAGATAGACTTTACAGTCCATTTCAGATTCTTCAGTCAGAACAAGGTAGGAGCACACTTGCTAATGCTTTTGCTCTCTATTTGTAGAGACTGGAAATGAAAATCTGTTTTCTTCACAGTGGAGCAAATTTTAATCTAAGCTGCATTTTACTATTCCATTGAAGACAATGTAACACAGATACATCCAAAGAGCGTAACTTGGGAGTATATATATTTTTCACTTTTTCTGTACTATAAAAAATTAGATTACTTCATTTTTCATTTTATTAATCATCCTCTTGTATCTCATATTTATCTGTATTTGTCTGTATATCACTATGCCATCTGTGAAGGTTGTAGCTAAGTGCCATTATTTTTGTTTTACAAGTAGGGCGCAGAGAGACAACATGCTTGTCCACATGGGCCAGGGATAGACTTAGAAACCAAACTGGTTTGTTAGTTCTAAGCCAGAATTTATTAACAAAAACTGCAGTTATAAATCATGCAGCATCTTCATCTGCTATGCACTTAGATTTAAAACATTATCTCGCCCCCATTCAAAGACACATTATTTTTCCAGTTAGCTTTTTCTCAGAGCTATGCAGCTGGAGTACTGAAGTGTTCTGAAAAGTCCCAACTGAATTTCAGATGAATATCAGAAATAGGCAAGGATATACATGATACATGCAGAATATGTATCTAGGGAAATCACAGAAGATCTAATTTCCACTAGTTGGTTATACATAAATTATTTAGGCAATCTTAGCAGGCCTGTTTAGCTGGAGGCAAAGATATCTATTTTAGGTGCACATAGGTTCGGGATTAACTCATGAAACTTGGCTGGCATTGCTCATAAAACAGCTAGAATCTTACAATGAACCTCATTCACAAGACAGGCAGTCTCATTTTTGTTATCATCTTTTTTATTTATTCTATTTTTCCTTACCTAAGAGGACAAGGATTTTTTGAAAATTCTGTGAAAAATGCCTTACAAAACTAAACTAGAAACTATTTAGGGTGACTGGTGAAGGAAYAGGACTGGGAGCCAGGAGACTATTTCTATTTCTAGTTCTGCCGTAGATTGTGTGACTGTGACTTTGAACTTCAGTTCCCATTTGTGTGAAATGGGAATGATAAGACATACTAGTCTCTCAGGGATATTGTGTAATATAATTTTCATTAAGATTTATGAAATCTTTGAGATCCTTGATTAGAAGAAGTTGCAAAAGCAAATTATTAATCAAGKTATAGTAATCACAACTAATATTAATAATAATAATGTTCAATAATCTCATTAATATTAGATTGTAATCTTGRTAGCACATTTCTCTTAGAAGCCCAACCTGCTCATGGCAAGAAGATCATAGAAGCAAACTTCTTAGAAGAACGCTRCCAGTATAGTTTAAAAATGAGAGTGGAAAGGAAGTCTTGAAGTTCTCAGCTTGAGTAGGTGGTAAAATTGAATGCCTTTTCAATAATGCTTTGTGACACAGGAGCAGAAGTGGCTTTAAGAGCTTAACGGTATTTTTAAAATATGACTCAGGAGAGGTGTTTCTTTCCTAAGGGAGATGGGAAAAAAAACAGAAGACCGGGAGTTAGGACTCAAATAATCTTTTTGAAACCCAGAACCTTGAAATAGAACAGGTACTGGAGATCAGGATAGTTTGAGTGATCAGAGAACATGCATTGACTTAGGAGAAATCTATGCATAAACAATAGCGAAAAGTATGTGTCTTCTATTAGAAGCCTTGAGTTCTGACACATTCATAGCACAGATGGTTGTTCTTTTAGTGACCAAAAACTACTACAGCTCATTTGTGAGGTTAAAGCCTCTGCAACAATGTGCATGAAATCACTATATTGATTATATTGAATGGTAGAAATGATGTGAGGAAGGAGAAATATGAATATGGCAGTTATTCCACTAAATAAAATGTATTCAGACGTGGGTGTAGTCACGTTTTTGGAGTGTGAAGGCAGCCCAGCAGTTCCTCTTTTCCTCTTGAATACTCATGTTAGGAAACAGTTGCAAAGACCTTAAGAGAGGTAGGGGAAGGTGACGGGTACAATGTAATTGCACCCATTAATCTTACCACAGAAATACTGCCTTTTCAAAAATAAAACTCATGTGTGGTGAATCAACTTGCACAGATGGTCCAAAATGGAAGCATGGTAAACCAAGCACATTTGGTTTCATCTCTAAATTTGTCTTAGTTCATGGGAGGGGAAAAAAAAAAAAATTTAAATATTTTGGATTTTTTCAATGAATTACATAACTAATAAAAGAGCTTGTTTGATGGTATAGGAGGATTTTATCAATGTGTGAAAACCCAAGTGTGTCACTTCACTATGTCAGTAATAACTATGTTCTTAAAAAGTATGCATTTGGAGGAAATCCTCCACAAGATACACAGAAACTTCAGCTTGTGTCATATCACAAAATGTCACAAGTCTAATAAAAGCGGTAATCATGTTCCATTAGACCCCAACAATGGTTGAAAATGAAGTAATCTCTGTGACTAAGAAAGGCTTTCAAATCATCCCTTATTTGCTACTCACCTACATGGAGCATATATGGATGTCTTCCTTTCAGTGTTGGAAAGCCACAGTCTAACTTGTCAGCTTGATTCTGTAAATACATGAAATGATAGCCACCCTTTGCATAAGGGAGWTGTTCGTTATACAGTACCATAACACTGAAATGAAATAAATATATATTATTTACAGCAGCTTGACTATAGTCACYGAGTCACTGATAGAATCAAGAAATGTAAAAATGAAAAGTTTTAAAATTCTGATAGCTCATTCTAATCTAAGAGCCTTAATATGCAGCACCCAAGKAAATAGCTTATGTGCTCAACAGCTCTGTAGAAGGTGAAAACATAGAAAACTGCCACCACTGAGCAAGTTTGTGGTTGCCACTGATGTTCACAGATGTATATGGACATGCCTTATAAGCAGGGCTGTTTATGTACTTTCCTTAACCACCACCTTTCCTTCATCCATCCTATCACAGACAAAGTGCATGAGTGCTTTCCATTTTGTTTTCCTTTCAGTGCAGAAGACTTTGGTTCTATTCCCACAAATATCTATGAAGCAGAAAAGGAATTTGGATTTATTGTGCCTCTAGACAGAGATACAGAGTGGTACCATAAATCTACAGTAAGTATTGACCTGCCTTGCAGCTGCTGGTTTCCAGGACCTGTCATTATCCCATTAAGTAGCAGACTAAGTCAGTTGGACCTAATGAATGTAGCATCAGTGTATGTTACATGTTCAGGGGACTGCAGAGTCTGCAGAGGACTGCATCCCTTTGCACCATGTGAGCATTTTGTGTCTAATGTCGGACTCAGTGTCCAATAGCTACAAAAGAAACCATTCTATATAGCTAAATGGCATTCAAAAYTATAAGAATCTTGGCTGTGTTATATGTGTGTGTATGTGTCCAAACTGGAATCAGTGCTGTTCTCCTGAATGCCAAAGACCGTAAACTGATAGCTTCAAAATTGGATTTTCTTTACTCAGGAAGTGGCATTTCTTGTCCTGTAGCAAGATAATCCAACTGTCATTGTGCTACTGAATTCCAGGGGGAAGTACTCTGTTGTATGCCTACAGCTATGACATCCCAATTAGCTATCAATTTGTTACAGATATGAAACACAGGGCAGTTCTATAACACCTTGTCAGCAACAGTTATTTCATAAATATCATTGCTGACCTCACACATCCCTGCAAGCTTGCTGGTATCCCTAGCCCCTT
>NW_020455204.1:7998687-8003174 GCF_003342845.1 Nothoprocta perdicaria | reverse complement strand
AAAAAAAAAAAAAAAAAAAAAAAGACAGCTGGCTGCAAAACTAATCAGAATTAGACCTTAATTAGATGGAAAATTCAGGTCAGGATGAGAACAGGACTCAAATCTCAGGGGCACAGATCACTTCTTTATCTCTAGAATTGTACATTTTTTAAAATAGCAGTTAAGCTGATTTCCCTCTAAGAGAATTGACTTGGACATCGAATAAGGATACAGTTATTTTTTCAGCAACATGTGAGGGATCTTAGTTCTGATGCTCTCTCCTATATTTCTAGATCTCCCGTTGAAGTCACTGCTAGGATAGACAGATTTTTCCAAACAAGGGGACAGAGGTGATTGTGGCAAATATTCTAATGGAGTCCTCCGTGAGAATCCAGGTGACTACCACTAGGACATGGAAACAAAAGAGGAAAATAAACCTACCGAGCCAAACAGTGATCTGTTACAGCTAGTGTGATCAGAATCCGACTCACTGCCTCTTTTACACCGTCAAGGCGGCAGGCAGCTTCTCCGTGCAGGAACAGAGATCCACTTGTAGAAATCTCCCGGCTGCCACCCCAGCCTTTGTGTTTACCATCTCCGGGGCTCCGTGGCAATCAAATTTTACCTGCCAGTAGATAAAGGATACAGAAACACACATTGCCTAGGAATAAAAAAGATAAAGAACAAAGTCCATCACTATCTAAATTCAAACTTCAATTTAATGGCTGAATTTTCTACTGGGTCTGCATAACTGCTTCATCTCAATATTTTAAGCATTTTGCTGTTTGAGCTATAAGCTTCTTACAGAGGGAGAAGGGAAAAAAAGCCCTTGACATAATACCATGAAATCAAAGAGCAAGCTGACTGGAAAAAACAGTTGCTATATTTAAACTGCATTATCCTATCACAGAACTGCAGTTTTAAAACCTTTCCACTTTGATATAGCACTTCTGTGGTATTTTAATACATTTTAGTAGATTTCAGGTAGCTGAAACATTTTAATAACTGTAATTTAAGAGGAATAAAATAGTACTGTAGGAGGAAGAAGCAATGCCCTCATTTGKCATTCATGAAGCCTTGTATGTGAAATCAGCTGGCATTCATAGGAGCAATGAGTTTCCTGGTCTTAGCCTAGGTTGCATTAGGCAATTAGCTAATCTGCAAGAATCACCTCTTAATTTGGCACAGTCAAGCAGAATGGTAAGACTTTGTCTATGACCTCTGAAAGAGATCCGGGCCCGACATACGAAGGATAATGCGTGTCAGGACTCAGGTATATTGGCTCAATAAACCCACATTTTGTAGTTTTGTAGTGACCTTCTGTGTTGCTTTAGCTGTAGTAAAATCTATTAATCTTTCTGTGAAACTGGAGCTACAAAACATACATTTTTTCTGTGTAGCAAGAGACACATTATGACCAGCAATGCTGCTGTGAATCTGTTTTGCAGCAGTACGGATGAAGTAATATTACTGCAATTTGAAGGACCACATCCTGCAGTCTTCTTGCAAGCCAAATTCCCATTTACTTCAATTAGTAAGCATTGCAGGAACAGTTTTAATGCTGTTGCCTGATGTGTTGGCTTCTTATTCTAATATATTACAGTGAAAAAAGACAGTGGGCCAAATGCATGAATAGTGTACTTCCATTATGTGAATGGACTTTCATGAAGGACAAAGACAGCCCATTTTGTTGTGTTTCTTTCCAAGGTAACACTCTAAAAACAAACTGCAACTTCACTTGGTAGCAGCAAAATAAATTTATTTATTTATTTATTTATTTTTCTGTCCTTACAGATGGAGTATGTAAAGTCATCTGCACCTGCTGGAAGCATTCATCTCCTTGGAAGCTTTCATGGACTTGTGCTGCTTAGTAAGAGTTGAGATGCCTTCATTCTGATTTAGGTCAAGATAACCATATTCTTTAAGAGACAAAGACAAATTTCCTAGGAAACTTTATGAATTCCTGGAGAGCAACAGGAACTAACACTTACTCCAGTTTACAGTTCTACATTTATGTGATATCAAATGATGCCAAAATAACCAAGTACTGATTCTGGTGCAGTATCTGCACGGATATTTGTTATCCATTCTGCACTATGCTGTCCAGGCCAAGCTATCATATCTGCAAATGTTTTTTTCGAAATGCACAAGTGTCAAAAATGATTTGGAGGGTATCACCTGCATAGAAATCCCAGCTGGTCAACTAACATCAGTCTTGCACATTTATGGGAAGGTTGGGAAGCGATCCTGAGGGAAATGCAGAGCTGCTTCCTGCAGTGACACTCTGGAGGAGAAAGATCTGCAGAACAGTCCTCAATTTAGTCATTCTTCCCCCCACACTCACTGACCTGTAGCGGCACACACGGCAGGGGAAAAAAAGTTATTTTCAGTTTCATTTAAAATGTTCAAAAGATGCAATACAATGGGAGGAAAGGTCTCTGTTCTCTATATCTAAGGGAAAAAAAAGAAGGAAAATGGGATTGTTAAACTGTAGCCAAACTAGTGAATCTCACTGACTCCTAGAGACTTCTAAGAGTTCCCCGGTGTTTGCTACAATGCAAACCATTTACCCTTTGAATTCCTAAGAGCCTTTCCACCTGTTAACAAGTTAGACTTGAAGAACACCACCTCTACTTTATCGTACACTCTGCAAGTTCTTATTGCACGTGCCATGGTTCTGGCATGCTTAAAATAGATTTCCACAAGCCATTGGAAGAACCAGCACAAAAAGGAAACTAATATAAAGTATATAAAACATTCTAACCTCTTACATCTGRTGTTAGACATCTAACATCTTTTGTACTATCTAAAAACTATACTTTAAAATGATAAGAAAATGAAGTGCAGGCTTGTCRAGCATGCTTTTATATGCTTACAAAACCGTTGCATTTAATGCAGGCTGCATCTTCATGTGCCAGAAGACAACAACCTGTAAAGCAGATAGATAAATATAGACATAGAAACACTGTGCTGCTCACTGGTGAGATGTGTTAATTCAAGAAGGTAGGATTATTGTACATACATTAACATTGATTGTGAGGAATTATGAATTTTTAGCATTGCATATGCATATAATAGGATTAACGTGATACACATGGTGCACGTGCACCTTGCGATTTCATACATTTTTGGGGTTTTGGTCACACGAGTCACACAATTTCAAGAAAATATGAAATCAAGACAAAAAATATACAGTAAGCTGTACATAAACTGTCATGTTGACACTCTGCCTCTGTAACATGGGTTGTGTCTAGTGATCTACAATGCTGTGTAATGGTACCAAACGCAACGCAACGGTATTCAAGCAGCATTTGGTCATGCTGATTAATCCTGCTGATAGGCAAGATATAATTAACATGTGCAGAAGAGGAATAAGTAATTTGCATATCTGAACTAGGTCATCAGAGCTAGCTTAGCATTTTTTGTTCAGCACTGTCCTGTGAAGTGTGGACGTGCTGTCAGCTTTTCCTTATCTGTTACACAAGTTTCTTTTGGGGTAGTCACACTATTGCTGGAAAGCACCATGGGCAACACATCCCTTGGCACTTTTTGTGTTGGTTGTCCCTTGTCCCTACCCCTTTTATCAGTTTTGAGGTAAGAAAAAGATCCGTTTCTTCCAGATCAGAATATAGTTCCATGCATCAAGCACTGTACTGTGGGTGGCTTGTAATGGATGCTGTAACTGTGGCTTGTAACTGRTGGATGCAGGGACTGTATGTAGGACTTGCACTTATGTAAGTCAGGATATAGGTGCAGATCAGCTTTTGTATATGCATATGCACACATAAAAGATGCAGAACAGTGGCTTGCAGAGCACTTTTAGGGRCAGTATTTGGCGAGCTGTGCTGGTGTCAGTGGTGTCACTGTGCTGATCTCTGCACAGCTTGTGCCGCATTCACTGAAGCTGGGAATTCACTGGGAATGGAGAGGCCCCACCGGCTTCCTCCACCCTTCCCCGGTTCGGGGTCTGGATGGGTCCCGGGTTCGGTGCCGAGGGGAACTCACGCCACACACTTTATGTCCCCTATGTTGGCACGAGCCCGGCCGGGCRCCCGTGGGGCAGCCAGACGGGGCTCCTGTCACCACAGTACCCTCTGGATACACAGGGCTCCTGTCGCGACAAAGTGGGCAGCTCCACATCACCCTTTGGCTACACACAGCCCCTGTCGCGACAGCGGCGGGGCAGCCCCACACCCGCCGACAAGSAGGAGCCCCTGTCGCGACAGGGAGCAGCCGCCGCCCCCCAGGCTCCGCCTCCTGTCACGACAGGTGCCGGCGGCCGCTGCGCGCCGCTCCCGCCAGGCGCCTGTCGCGACACGGCAGGGACTGACGGCGACAAGGCGGCCTCTCGAGGCGCGYGGGCCGGCAGCCCCGGGGCGCGGGTTGAGGCCGGGACAAAGGGCGGTTCACGGCGGGGCAGAGCGGGAGCGGGGGCCGGGCAGGCGGCTCCCCCCCTCCCCGCCACAGGCCGCTCCCCCGGCGGAAGCGGCGCGGGCGGCGCGCGGCGG
>NW_020455204.1:7909848-7998547 GCF_003342845.1 Nothoprocta perdicaria | reverse complement strand
GCCGCCGCCGCCGCGCGAGGGGAGCCCAGGCGAGCGGGAGGGCGGCGAGCGAGCCCGAGCCGTGTCGGGCTGCGCCGGCCAGGGGGAGCCTCGGGCTGCCGGGAGCGGGGACGATCCGCAGCGTTCCCGAGCGAGGCGAGGCTGCGCCGCCGCCGCCTCCTTCTCGCCGTAGTCGCCCGGCGCGGGGGCGGCTCTCGCAGCCTCGCGCGGCCCCCCGGAGCCGCCGAGCTCCCGCCGCCGCCGCTGAGGTGAGCGCGGCCGCCGCTGCCCTCACTGCCGGAGGGCGCCCGGAGCCCCGCTGCTCGGCGCCGGAGAGGCGGCTCGGCTCCCTCGGGGGGCCCCTGGGGTGGGAGGGGGGTAGGGGCTTTTTTTCGCCTTTTGGGMATTTTTCGCCTTTTTTTTCCCCCTCCCCCTCTTTTTTTGTGGGGAGAGCGAGGTGCCGCGGCGGGCTCGGGGGGCTCCTCTCTGCGGCCGGAGGGGTCTATGGTGATAGCACGGGGGCGGCGGGGCAGAGAGCGAGGCGCCGCGGAGGCTGAGGAGGGGGCTCGCCGCCGCTGAGGAAGAGCAGCAGCAGGAGGAGGAAGAGGAGGCGAGGCACCATTTGCAGCTCCGTGCCCCAGCCATGGAGAACGCGCACACAAAGACTGTGGAGGAAGTTTTGGCTTATTTCGGCGTCAACGAAAGCACCGGGCTCAGCCTGGAGCAAGTGAAGAAGCTGAAGGAGAAATGGGGCTCTAACGGTAGGTCCCCCCCACTGTCCCCGTCCCCCCCGGCCACGGGGATGCTGCGCCCGGCAGCCACCGCCTCGCGCCCCCAAACTTTAAAAAATAGTATTTTTTTGTGCTTTTTGGCCCGCTTCTCATTTCCTGTCGGTCTCCTCGGGGCCTGAGGCCTAGCGTGGCGTGGCGGGCGAAGCCGGCATCTCTGCAGGGCTGGAGCGAGGGAGGCAGAGAAGATGGCTGACTGGGACTCCACCTCGTGGGGCGGCGGGCGGGCGGCGCGGGGGCCCCGCGCAAACCCGCGCCCTCCGCCCTGCCTGCCTTGTATTCACCGTTTTTTGGTCCCTTTTCACCTTAATTTTCTCTCCTTGCTTTCTAATACCCTTATTTAATCTTCTTCCCGCTTAGAGTAGGGGCACAAAATTCATCTGAAAAGGGTTTTTTTTCCCACCTCCTTTGAATCTTTGCTTAGCCTGCCTAGTCCCTGTTGAAGCCACCCCCCCTCGCCATGATGTTTAAAAAAAAAAAAAAGGCTGTGAGAATACTATATGCTTTTCTAAATTACTTTTTTTTCCCTCCTCCTTTTAACATGCGTTTTGTGTAACTAAACCTCCTTGTGGGGAAGTAAAAGGTGACGAGCAGAAATAAGAAAATATTCTCAAATTGAGAAAGGGATTTTGCACGGTTTTGAAGCAAATTACGTGGCTTTTTTGCATCTTTTCTCGTTTTTTTCTTTCTTTTTTTTTTTTTTCCCTCCATGTGGAGGAAAAGCCTTGTCAGAAAGGCTTTGAGACGCTCTGAGCCTTTGACCCTTTGTGTGCAGCAGCAGCGGGAGTCACGCCGCTGCCCGGAGTGATGACTTGGCTGAATTGTAACCCTTAGCACATTCCTCCTAACCTGTATGTTAAAATGCAAGATTACCAGGCCTGTTCAAATCTCTTGGTTAAAAGAGCCACCTTAGTGGGGCTTTTAGTAGGGCTCTCCAATCCAAACGAGTCAAGTGCATGATTTAGAATCAGTATCTTCTGGGTGCCTTACAAATGCTGTAATATTTTTCTTTTTTTTTTTTTTTTTAACATGCTTCCTGGAAAAAAAAAATCTGTGATTGACAGAATTACCTGCCGAGGAAGGTAAGCATGTTCATGTGATCTGCAATTCCTATCAATAATTCATCATATTTTTATGTGCGTAACTAAGTGGCTTTATTACTCGTTGCAGGAAAGACCTTACTCGAACTCGTGATTGAACAGTTTGAAGACTTACTAGTTAGAATTTTGTTGCTGGCAGCTTGCATATCTTTTGTAAGTATGAATTGTTTTTATTTCCTAGGCGCTTCTGTCTCAGGCTGAGGAGAAATGTCTGTTCCAACTTGTACAAATTATACACCGCAAAGTTATTCTGCCCCTCAAAAGATGTATGAGGTGCAAATTAAAATGCATGCTATGTCTTAAATTATTTGCCTCGTGGAGGATTTTTTTTATATGCTGAAAAGGATCATTTCAGGTAATCTTCCTTTGTGTGAGTTGAACTACGTAGCTATGCTAGACAGATATTAAAAAGTATTTCTCATTCAGCACAGCTTATTGACTTGAGGTGGGATTTCTCAATGTTTTTGTTGGCTTTAAAAACCTAACCTTGAGTAAATAAGCATTTAACAGGTCACTCTTCTTGCTGTTGAGTTAATCGTTATCATGCTCAATGTATAATCATTGGAAGACATTTTTGGATGCAATGCAGACTGTAAATAGAATTTACATGGCGAATATTCCAGTTGCCTTCCCTCCCTGATAATAGCAAGGTGACAGTTGTTGCTTTTGACAGTGACATGAATGATGACGGCAGTGATGGCACCATTGCTGACCAAATTTGGTAACTGACCTTTGGACAGTCTAGTCATAAAATGGACATCTTGCCTTACATATGGAATTAAAAGAATAGGAGCACTAACTTAATTTTTAAACAGCATATTYAGCTAGCCTGTTTACATAGTGTGCAAAGGATGCACACTTGCTGAAAAACTGGAAATGCTGAATCAAAAGTGAAGTGTAGAAACAGAGGTGAAAGCTTGTGTGACGAGGAGCTGGAGAACAACAACAACRAAGTGTAGAGCACTAAACTGTTTAGGTAGAACTAAAAGTTTATAGGACTTTACCCTTGAGCTGTAACTGACTAATAAAATACAGGAGCTCTTGGGGGTTTGGGGAGGTGGGAATTGCACTGGTGCTTTTGCCACAGGTGAAGTGATGGATGGACAGAGTGCTCTGAAGTTGCTGCCTTTGGCAGGGAGAGCTAGAGGAGATGGAGCAGGGTCTGGGCAGTGGTGCCTCTGGTTACTGCAGTAAACTGTGGTGCTTGGTCTAGAGCAAGGGAGGCTTCAGCCCTCACGTTGTTCCAAAGGGCTGGGGTTTTGGTATGCATATGCTGTTACCGCTGAGCAATGATTGGTGGCATTGATCTTGGCCATGGATGCAGATGTGCTTTCCTTGCTCTGCTATTTCCTGGGCAGGAAATAAGGCTGGCCATAGAATTTGAATAAACGGGTTACTCAAGTGCTTTTTCTCTCTTTCCCATTCTTCCATTCTAGCAGATGAAAAGAGGATCTGTTTTTCTTCCTGAAAACCTGAGAATGAGTCTTTTTTTTTTATAACTAAACAAGTGAAAAATAATTTCACCTATCTCTAAGCTTTGTCATATGAATTTGAATAGTCAGTGTAACTGACAGAGGTCATACAGCATACAAGTGCTGAGCACAGTATTAGCAACTGGATTAAATTCCTTTCTTCAATGTGTTTAACTTGCCCATCCAAGTAAGGGGAGACTGTAATCTAATGGGCTAGGGTAGATCTGAATTCTTAGCTTTTCTGCCAGTTATCTGTTTTGTGACCTTGGGCTGCTTTCTCTTTTTTATGCCTCCTATTGAAGTTATAGCTACCCACTGCAACAGTGGGTTGGGAGAAGTGACCATTTTTTTCTTCAAATATATTCTTAATCAAATCTAAAAGAGGAACATGACACATCTTAATTTTTGCACTTTGAGAAGAGCTTTCCTCATTGAAGGTGAACTTCAGTGTGTGTATTGTGCTGTCCGTTAGAAACCTTAGACAATTCAGTTTTGCAATTTGTACTGTTAAAAAAGCATGCAAAACTCTGTGTACCTTAAGTATCTTGGAATGAGTAATTAGACTTAAAATGGAGTCAGTCAAGCTTGTATTGGCTTTGGATATTGAATACTAGCAATGTTGAGCTCCTCTTTAAGCCAGAAGTTGGGACCTTTTTGGCTCTTTTTGAGGGTAACATCAGATCCTCACAGAACCATACCATGGAATTTGGTGATGGTAGTGATTTTTATTTTGATGACTGCTTTTTACTGTAACTTATTATTGGATTTTGAACCATAATATTGGAGTAGAAGRTGGGCATTTATCTTGTAGTGATAGAAGTAAGATTGAATAATGCCTCTTGTTGGAAATAACAGAAAAGAGTAGCTCAGGTAAGAGAATTGGATGTTGAAATTGGGTGTGAATATAGCATTGATTTTAGACGTGTCGGTTTTCTGTTTTTGAGAATGTCAGTGAAAACTTATCCTAATTTGAGTTTGAAAAGTTGAATTTTCTGAAGATTCCATGGAGTATGTGTGTTGTGATGCTAATGGACATAAACTTAACAGTGCACATTTGGAGAAAATACACTGGTGCACATCTAGTCTTCACAAGCTTTTTTGCCGTTGTTAATAGGACAGTGAACATAGAGTTTTCCACTAACTGTATGCCTTGAAAATAACTTCTGAGTTGAGAGGGTCAGCTGTAGGAGCTATCAAGGTATGTAGTTGACTGTTTCGTGACAAGGAATGTTTCTCTGGTAATTGTTTCTGTTAGGATCTTAAATTGCATTAAAATCTTACAGTTGTGATCACCTATCTGTTGAAGGACAGACGCTTTTTTGTGTGTGTGTGCGCACAGTCATTCATCTGCATTTCTGTAGAAGCCTTACCCTTTTCAATCATACAATCCTCTATGCTTGAAGAGCAATCTGTTCCCTCTGGCCCCATGCCCCTTGTCAGGTACGTGTTGGTAAAGTAAATCAGGCTAATGGCTGAATCTGTCATCCTGATGGCAGGGATCATGTGCGTGGTCAGCATATTTTAGCTGTAGATGCTGTGTGCTACATTCCAAGTCAGAACTGCTGTTGCTAGCTAGCAATTGTTTAAATTCTTAGACTGCTTGGTTGGTTTTTTTTCTAGCATCTTCATTGACCTTAAGTATATCTTTAAAAGGGAAAAATTCTGTCAATTGTTTCTGATTTTATAAGTGGATCGGTAGGCTTGGACCTTCGCTTCGTGCTTTATTGGAATATGTGAAATGCCTGCACAGTGCAGTAGTTGCTGGGCCTTCATAGTCTGGCTTTTAAAGATGTTTTAATTTTGCATTAACTCCAGCTTTAAATTTTTCCTCTTTTGTAGCRTACTGTGGCATTTGTATGAAACATGCGCCTTTGCCCTGTAAATGGCTTTGTTAAGTGGCAAAATACTACTGGTGCAACTAATATAGAAGAATACTTTGATAAATGATTTATGTACGTTATGTATGTATGATGTATGTATGTGCTAAACAGCGTGGTGGATGCTTAGCCTTTGCACCATTCTTGTGGTGAACTTCCTTTGGATGATACAGTAAGATTAATTTTCTGGGATATTTTTCTACTCATAAATATATGTGTTTAGGTTAAAACCCTGTGCTGTGGTCTCAATACGTGCATTATAAGCTTGTAAATTAGCATAAGTATAGCATAATCTGTTATTGTTGAAGAGAATAAGGCTTGGCAGCAAAAAAAAAAAAAGTTTGCAGACTTTGCCCTAAAATCACCCCAGAGCTGCATATTAAGGTTCACAGCAGTGAGTGTGCAGCACAGGATAAGTATTGCTGTAGTGCATTGTGCTGGTATGCTCTTAGCTAAGCTCTGAAGTCTCAGTAGCATCCAAGATGCCRTCTAATTGGCAAGGGTGACAAAACTAAGAATCAATTGTGACTTCCGTTTAATGGTTTTGTAGAAATTATTAAAAAAAAAAGTGTGCCATATGTCTTTATTTTCCCTTTTTGCTACATTAAGAGCACAGCAAGCAAGCATTTGTCTATTTAGAAATATGGAGTAGCAAATCTGATGGGTGCTTCCAATCTGCTAATTCAATAAAACTGTTTCCTTCTCATTAAGGGCCAAGCTCTGTAACAGAGAGTTGCTTAATATGCAGAAGTACAAAAAGCTAAAGCGATGTTTCTGTTTTCTTAACTGTATTGATCATTAATTTAATTTATTGCAGGCTGACTTCTGCGTTTTACCTCTACCTCCTTTTCATAGATAGCCATGAAAATCAAGYGCTTTCTGCCTGTCACTGCATGCTCTTTGGCTTAGTGTTCTGCAGGTCTGTCACATTACACTTTGATTAAAATAGGCTTCTGCAAGCTGTAACTCTAGCAAAATAAAAGTAACCCTAAATCGAATAGATAGAATGGAAGTCATCGTCTAAGCTTGTTTATTACTGTATCAGCAGTTGGAGTAGTATGACTTGCAGGTCGTTATTTTCCTTAGAATTCTGGCTTGTATTTCTTTTTATTCTGTTTTAATAATTGCTACTGACTATATTTTTCTGAACAGTCCACTTGAGATCAATGATCTGGTAATTAAACTGTTACACATGCCAGTCTTAACATGGTTACAACTAATACACAGTGAGGCTCTTCTGAACAGTAGGCAAATAAAAGATCCCACATCATCAGCGTCTCCAGGATCTTTAAGTATGCCAATGAAAGCCTCTGGTACAGACTTCATGCTTTTCTGGAGTTGTTGAGTCTTTACTCATGCTTCAGTGTATGATGATCTATTGTCAGTAAAAACACCTAACTAATTCTCTTAGGCTTAAATGGCTTACTATGTATTCCTTGTTCTACTCTCTTTTCGTATTTGTATTTTTGATTGTTATTTAGGGGCTGCTGTCAAATATACATACAGTGGTAAAAGATTGTTCGTTATTACATACACATTACAACTCACTTGTATGTATGTTGTTATTCATATGATTGTACCTATTAAAGAGCTCTAGAACTAGAGTGCAGGATTTTTTTCTTGTTTGTTTTATTTGTGTTTTTAATTTTAGTCCTGTTACAGGTTGATAACTTTGCCAAGACAATAGTAAAGATCTGAAACAACCTATCAGATTTGTGCTGACAGAATTTCTGATTTAACTTCTTCTGACCTCTCTAAAATAATGCATGATTGAAAGAAAAAGCCTTGCAAAACTTAATTTTGGTGGTTCTTGACATAGCCAGATCTGGTGTGTGCAGCTACTTTTCTTAACTCCTACTGTTTCGGGCTTTCTCAGTGTTGTTTTACAGCCCTTGTGGTCTTCAATCTGTAAAGACTATAGAATATTTTGTAAAAGCAAATATTTTATTCCAATGTAATGTAGCAATACCTGCTCTGCTAATGCTACGAAATTACTAAGTTTGCCTGCTCTTCTGTTAGCAGGATTGGCTGTGCAGAATTCCAGTAAGAAAGGGGAGGGAAGAAGTAGATGCAAAGCAGCTTTTTTCATGTGCTAAAGGAACTAGAGTACCACTAACCATTTCTGTGGCTCTGGCAGAGGCAACAATGCTGGTGTAGGGTAAAAGCTATTTATGGTATAAGGAGTAATGCGTAAAGTGAAAAGTACAGTGTAGACGGTACGATTGCTGAATTGTTCCAGCAGGTCAAATGGCACAAGCTGTTACTGTGGATGTGGTGGATTAGTACTGCAGGGGAGGAAAGAAACATTGGGGTGTAGCAAGCGTAAGAATTCCTAACTAAATCTCTTCTCCAGAGGGATTACGCAGACCCTCAATGTTGCATTGCCAGCTGGAAAATTTCAGTTATATTAATCATAACCTGGATCTTAAAGTTTATTCTGTTGTAATAAAATTTGTTGTTGCACTGGGTTTGCTGGACAGTTTCAGCTTCCTGCTTGAGGCTTTCATGCTGCTGCTCCTTCTTCCTTGTAACATCCTGGAGCATCTCACAATTGAGCAATAGCTCTGCGCAGCACGTTAGTGGAATTACGGTGCTTGCTTTAGTAACGGTTTGCTTGCTGCTGTCTTCTAGTGATTCAGAGTGCTGTTGCCTGACTACGAGCCCTAATTATCTCAACACGTTGTTCCTATTTACTGTCACTTTCCAGGCTTCCTGTTGCTCAACATGCTGACAAAAAACCTCTTCCTCTCTGGCCATGTTAGCTTGATTTCAGTAACTGTAGAACTTTTTAGAAGTATAAATGTCAAAGCCTCTGCAATCTCTAGAAGTTGAGTGCATGGCAGAGGCCTAAAACTTACAAGTGCGGTCCTGAAGCAAATATATTTTAAAAATACATATATATTAAGCCTTCCATGTGAGTTCAGGGGTTGATTTGCTTAAAAAAAATCACACTTGAGTTTTATCAGCTACTCAGTTCAGAAGTCAACTTCTAATGTGTGCACCCAGTTTATTTATAAGGTTCTATTTAAATCAGCAAATGCACATCTTCTGGATCTCCTCACAGGAAAAAATCTATAGCTGCATTCATCAATGTACCCAGCTACTCAATACAGAAGTTATTTTGATAAAGAGCAATTAATCTAGTTGATTCAGATTTTGAGCAGACCTGAAACTCAATCTTGCAAAGCTGTGCTGTTTTAAGTACTTGCACTAATCAAACTTGAGTCTTGTTTTAGACATAAGGAACAATTTTTTGCAACTTTTCAGGGCTGTAGCCATTGTTGCTAGTTTCTGGTTCATGAAGGAAAGCAGAAGTTGATGCGATGTCCTTTCAAAATAAAGAGCTTGTTTCTTTAAAAGAAAAGGAGGCTTGTGAATGAACTCTGCACTACTTCAGTAAAGAGTTTTTTTCATTTTTCCATTGCGTATTGCCAACTCATTCATGGACTACCCCTTGGAAAATGGAGGATTTTACAAAATCATTCAAGTCTGAGCATTTGAAGCTACTGCTGAAGTTTATTGGGTCTTAAATATGCAAGCAGTCTCTGTAAATTCTTCTGGTAATTTAAATCCTCATATTTTCTTTCACAGGTCCTGGCCTGGTTTGAAGAAGGTGAAGAAACAATCACAGCATTTGTAGAGCCTTTTGTAATCTTACTTATATTAGTAGCCAATGCAATCGTGGGAGTGTGGCAGGTAGGCAGATACCTTTACAATGTCAAATCTCAAATGCTTTTTTTTCTGATTTAATAGAAAGGACTGTACAGTGCAGTGTCAGATATCTGTACAGTTAGGGATTTTTTTCTATAGTTGTGTACCTTGCTGGAGGAAATGGCTAATTTTGCCGACTTGATAAAGTGTGCAAAGGAAAAAGCACATACATATGCATGCAGTGAACTTAATTGTGAAACAGTTGTACAGATTGAGTCATTCGCTTGCTTTAATGGGCATGGAAAATTAGTTGCAGTACATAATCTCCACCCATGAATGTATCTGTTCCTACAGGTACTAGATGTGAGCAACTGTGAGTCATGGTCTTAACTCTGGCCTTGCCTTTCAAGTGCCCTTCTCCCAAAACACCATCTCCTTAATATTCCAGTGACTGGCAAGATAATGTGTTGCAACTACCTTGATTTTCAGCAAATGGGAAGCAGCGTGATATGGCCCAGCACCATGAGTGGACTATCAAAGCTGGATCATGTTTAAATCTTTTTTTATTTCTCTTTTTAAAGGAAAAATCCATTTCAACTGTCTTACCATTTAAAGAGACTTTCTCCTGTGTTAAGGTTTTGCCTCACATTAACTCTTAGTTAATCTAGGTAAGAGTGTTATTGGCCTCCTTGTGCTGAGGAGCAGAATTAACTTAACTAGTGGAATATGAGGGTAGTACTTGAGGACCTGAGCTGGTATCTCTGCACTGCCTGGCACTGAGTTGTGCCATGTAAACGTAAGTCCTTAGAGGTAGCTTTGGAAATATTGTGTGAGCTGCAGGGTTATAGGGAAAAACCTAATTTCTCAGCATGTGAATTTCTGAAATTAAGTGTCTGTGTGTACCCATAATTTTATCTCCAGTCATCAGAACTGTGATGGCATTTGTACCTGTCATTTGGTTAGTCAGTGAGAAATAAGCTCCTTTTCTTTGAGCTGGAGAAGGAATCATGATAAGTTGCCAGTTTGTTATGCTGACCTCTCTCTAGGTGGCATCAAGATGTTGACTGCAAATCCAATAGCGCTTAGCTGAGAGAATTGCACTTGAGAGGGTTATTGCGTTAATGCTTATGGAAATAAAAGGTCTTGTGGGGACTCATCTCAGTGTGTAAATGTTGAAGATTCTCAGGAAGAAACATGTAATCTGTATGATCTAATTTCATCCAAGTGAAATGAAGTTGATAATTCAAAGTCCTCACAAAGCATATTAAAGCTGTTAATGGCTAGTTCTGTGGTAAAATCTTAACTCACCTTTAAATAGCTTGAGATTTGTCTTAACTTACTATTTGATTTGATACCTCTAATTTTTATCAGTGAGTGAACCTCAATACTGCTAGCCCATTCCAGTCTGAGTCTAAGATACTCCAGCTAGTAATTTGTGATTAAGTTTATGTCCATTAATTCTAAGTGTCAGTGCTTTTTGTGTGTGTATATTAAACTATCCATGTGAAGCTTAGAACTGTTGTATGTCTTTCTCCCTAACGAGACACAGTGAATGTTCTTGATGGGAAACGCTACGGAGTTTGAATAAACAGCTTCTCGATACTGAATACCCATTAACATCTGAATTATGTTGTAATGATTTCCATCCTCGTAATGGGGTGGGTCATATCATTCTCGGAATAAATTTAGCTGAGCAGCCAGCAGTACTTGCATGGTGCTATGCTTGGAAAATCAGATCCAATGTACTTATTTTTATGTGTCATGAGGGTTTTGAAAATGAAGCGCTTTTGCTGTCTTTCAGGAAAGAAATGCTGAAAATGCGATTGAGGCTCTTAAAGAATATGAACCTGAAATGGGCAAAGTATATCGACAAGACCGAAAAAGTGTACAGAGAATTAAAGCCAGAGACATTGTCCCAGGTGATATTGTAGAAGTAGCAGGTAAGGATTACTTATGTAGTACATACATGCRTGGCGTGTATTTTAAAATTGCTAATGATACAAAGCCCTAGAGGGGCTTTTCAAAAAAGCCTAAGTGTATGCTTTACTGGGGAGCAATCTTGCTTCTGTTCACCTGTAATTACCTTAAATGTGCATTTGTACTGAGGGATTGCTTTTCAAATTGCTGCTTTAATTGGTAGACACAAAAGCAAATAATCTTAATCGTAGTACAGGTATTACCATTTGTCTCTATCCTAAAATTTTATTTTCTAAATTAAGGCTTCAAAATATTTTGTTTAGCAACGTACCTCTTGAAAATATTTTCCCTTGTTTTTAAATGTGTTCACTTTAGTTGCAGGATTGCAAAGATTTCTTGGACTTTTGCACTCTACCCTTTATTTCAAAAAACAAAAGCAAGAAAGCAGCTGTTCTTTTCAGTTTCTTTACGAACTTCCTCCTCTGTCCTCTGAGCCAGTATATGGCTAGCATTTGATGTCATTATATTCTCATCATCTTTCGTAACTCCTCAGTGCATGCCAGTTGCTCTGTGGGAAACCACAGAGGAAAAATGGCTGTACAAAGAAGAACTTATATTTTTCAAGTATAAGTATTTGAAATTGTTATTCTTTTTAAAAAAAAAAGCCTAAATGGGGCTCTTGCATCATGATTTTTAGTAGCTTAAGTCTGCCCTAAAGGAGGTGTCTTTGTATGGAGTAGTACAAAGATAAAGTTATTGATTACTTCAGAAACACATGCTACTATATTTTAGTGGTATTGCCGTGACAATAGCTTTTCTCCAAACTAAACTAGTCAGTGACTTTTATATTGGAAGGAACAAACTAACAAAAACATTCAAGTAGATGATTCTTGTTAAATGTCAGGAGTAATTGCATGCTCATATTTTGTAGGTCATTATCAACTATTAACTGAGTGATTGTTCCCTTGGGAGCGAGTTAGGTTGTACATCAAACTTTCTTTTCACTGGTGTCACTTTGCTTTTAGAGGTGGTAGCTGTCTCAGGAGGAGATAAATATATATCCTTAAACTTGACTATCCTGCTATTTTAATTAGCAGGCAAGAGAGTATGCACTCAAAATGAAGTTGGTTTTGGCTGTCTGCCCAGCTTTCGTTCCCTGAGAAACTAATGTTCCCTAACCCTGTCCTGAGCCTCAGTTTTATACATAAGATGATTCAATTGCAGCAACCCTGGCAAGGGTGAGTGAGTGTGAATCTCATGAAGGCTGAACCTAGTTTCCTCTTGGTATCTTTTGCTGAGGAATGAGTACAAATAAAAAGTGCTGATGGCTGAAATGAAGGGTGAATTATGATACCTTGTCACTTATTCCACTGCTTTGCCTCTCTGTTTGTACACCTGGAATCATGAAATCAGTTTTACATCCATGACTTTTGCAATGTCATTTTGCTTCAGCAGCTGAAGCTTTCTGTCGTCTTGAGGCAATCAGAACTACATGAATTTCAGATTTTTGCAATAAGCTTCTAGTCCAAGTCACTGTCCTGTTTTTAAATGCCACAGAGAATGGCACTGGAAACAGTTTCTCTGTTTCGGGGAGTACGTTGATTTCTTGAATTTAAAACGGTTTCAATAGAACAGCAATAATGGTGTTTCATACTGGTTTGGGATATCTCACTAAGGGGAAGAAAACCTGAATTTAGCTCTGTAAGGTGGCTAGAGCACAAAAAGCATGTTCTGGTTGATCTTCTGTTTCAGGGAAAAAAGTTTTGGCTTTTTCATCTTAAAGAATAAAACAGCTCTTAGTTGTGTGTTGAACATCTCGGGGATGTACAGGCTTTTACTTACGTCAGAGTGTGTTGTCAGTATCCATAAAAATCAACTGCTTGACTTTAGACATCTCTTTAGAAAGCCTCAATCTGAAGGCAAGAAATGAATTGAAAGCAAAGCACTGACAAGCCCGTCTATAGCACTAGCTTGTCTTTAACCAACCAGGCACCAAAATTCTAAGGATACTGTTGCATTATTTTTAAATCTTCCCATAGAACAGTACCTGATAGTCCAGCATTTTTGAATTAATTGAAAGGGCGTATCTTAAAGCTAGCATGCACAAGTAGAGAAATTAAAATAATTTGGCTTGTGTTGCTGTCCTTTCTTAATGTAGGTGGTCTAGCCTAGAGCAAGTGTTCTAAATAACATGAGCTTATCCTGGGTCCAACAGTCTAGTCTTAAGCACTCTGCAGTGATCCTTTTTCGAACAGTCAAACCGTTTCAAACAAATACAGCTTCAAGTGAAGGTGACTACATAACTGTTATGTTTAAGGATGAGTGATGTGGATATTTAGTACAGCAAGTAGGTCATTCGGTGTAAAACGAATGCTGGTATTGATATGATAGGTTCTAACTTGAAGACAGACGGTGATGAAATTGTTTCAAACTCAGAGAAGCTCCTGAGTAAGTAGAGAAAAGCAATGCAGTTCGTACCAGCGTTAGTGTCAAGACCTGGAGGTGAGAGAGACTCTGTGCATGCCTCTGTCTCGAGCGTAAGAGTATTGTGATGGCCTTTGACATGGCGTTCGCAAAAAGATGACCATGTAGGGAAGTGACAGAGCACTTCATGCTAGGATACATATCTGGGTATGGAATTCTAGGCCAAGTGCCAATGACATTTGTGTGTCCAGGCAAATRTCTTTCAACCAAGTGGTGTAAATAACCAGGTGATGGGTCTTTTCCCCATGCTGATACCTAATGTTGAGCTTTCTGCAGGTATTCATTATAGAGTGATTGGATGTAGCACTTCATTAATTTTAAGAAACTATATTTGGAGCTGACAGAGAATGCTCTTTCTTGTAGAAGTCCCACTGTGGACTGGTATTGCATTTTACTAGGAGATTGACTTTATTCTTTAAATACACTGTTTAATCTTTCCTGTGGACTTCTAAAATAAAGGTAGTAGAAAATATATTTTTTAATTGTTTTGTCAGGGTCACCAAATGCTATGGCTTGCTAGTGAGGTTTTGATTTGTTTCAGTTTTTTTGGATGGGAATTAATAAGGGAAAACTGCAAGTCCACGAGTACTCTGTGGCTTCAAACAAATAAGACAACTCCACAAGTGACAGATAGTCTGTTCTTTCATATTGGGGATCACGGTGCTTACAGGTACTGTAGAACATTTAACAACTGTTTACTATGCCTGGTAGCCAACAAAACTCAGCATAACTGCTGCCCTGTAGCTTTACAAAGCACATGCACAGGTTCCATCATTCCAGGCACGGGCCTCAGATACTATTTCTTTGACCGTATGTCTTTAGGAAGACTTTATTCCATGTCCACATAAGCAGAGTCGATAGAAAGCATACCAAACAATCAAGAAACTCTTTGGGAGTTGGGGATTAAGGATCTGAGATACATGGCTTGAGTTTGTTTGCTGACCTCTGGTGGGCATGGCTTTCAGGACTCTGCTGTTTAAGGGTTCCTAAGCTACTCTGTTTGTATCTTTAGAATTGATGAACTGAAAAAAAGTCTAGACACTGTCCTCAAATGGCTTTCAGTTTGTCTATCTTAAAATGGATTACATCTATGCTATAAAAATTTAGTTTCCTGGAGGATACACTCTAAACCTGYTGTTAGTGACAGTCTTAATAGATGAAAGATGTCATCTGATGTTTTGGTTTCTCTGTGTGTTTTTGGTTTTGTTTTTTCTTTGTCTGCCTTGGTTAGAGTGATGTTTTTAAAGAGAAACTTGAAACAGCTTGACCTTAGTTCTTAAAAGTTATATGTTTAGCATGACAAGGATATACTAGTATTAAATCACTTGTCTTTAAACAATGTATTTGAGAACTGAAAAGAACTTTGTTCATTTTCACTATATTTTGCTGTTTAAAATGTTCTCTGTTTAGATATAATACAGCTACGTATGTAATTATCTTTATAAATATTCTCCACTTGTATTCTGTAAGTGAACGAATTGGAGTCACAAGAGTCCCTCTTTCCCAGAAGTGCTGAACAGTGATTCCTATCATCTGTTGTCATGTGTGGGTACTCAACAGCTTAACACACGTGGAGTTCCCAGATCCTGATGCTTATTAAGTTGGCAAATGTTCTTGAAGATTTAGTTTTAAGTTTATATCTAGCATAAAGTATGACCAAGCTACTTTAGAGGGTTTGGTTTTCAGTATTTAGTGTTCTGACAAATGTTTTTTCCTATGTGCTTTTATATCTTTTTGTTTTTCATTTAATTCTAGCTGTAGAGATCTTCAAACCTCTTTCTGAAGCATAACTACTTTTACAGTTAAGGTATATTTTGAGGTGAAGAAAGTTAGGAAAGAGTACTCTTAAGCTAAAATGTGTCATACTCCAGTGTGGCTCTTGAAGAGCTATAGATTTTCCCTGTTGGCATAAGCAGCAAAGACTGTTGTGGAATTTGCTCCTCAGCACCTCATTTGGTGTGTCTGTGTTACTTTTTAATAAATCTGTTTGCAAACTTGGTGCTAAAGGTAAAGATTTACTTCTTTTGGAATAGTACTTAATTTTGAGGAAATGAAACCAACCAACCAAAAAAAGCGTATTTTTCAAAATAGTGGAGCAAGGGGGAGAGTAAAGCCTACAATATTGACCTATTTGCAGTTTTCTAAGAGCATATGGCTGAAACAACCTCTGATATATATTTTAAAAAAAAAGTGAACTGCAATCAGAGATGATTAAGGTTGGAAGAGATCTTTGGAGATTCTCCTGTCCAACCCCTTTTCCAAGTAGGCTTACCTGGAGCATGTTGCACAAACAGGTATTGAAGATCTCCAGAAGAGACTGCACAACCTCTCCGGGCAGCCTGTTGCAGTGCTGTGTCATCCTCACAGTCAAGTTTTTCAGGAAGTTGCGCCTGAATTTGAGCTGCAGTTTGTGGCGGTTGCCTCTTGTCCTAAAGCTTTGCTTCTTTCTTACTGTAGACTGACAGATATGGGTTTTTTTAAAGAATTACCTTTTCCATAAAGTACTGCTACTGAGTAGAGAACAAACATCAGAGGGCTTAGTGGACACTACGTACATGTGGTGCGTTAATCTCTTTCTGTGAACCCCAGTGAACATTTTGGCTGTCAGACTCGTCTAACACCTCAGAGGCAGTTTTGAGATAACTGGATACAGTCCAAGCTTCATTCCATAGTCCACTGAAGTCAGTGGAGTTATGTGGAGTTCAAGCCAGGGCACAACCTTAACTTGTGTCACCCTCAGCACATGGTCGAGAACTTAGGAAAGGCATCTCAAATTATATTTCTCTTAATTCTTTTAGTGTTTCCTGTTAAAGCTACCAAAGTGTTTAGCTGTAATAGCGAACCTAATTCTACTTCTGTTGTTGGGATTCACAACATACCTGTTGTTATGTTCTCTGAATAGAACTGATGCTTCATTGGGAATTTATTATCCCCACACAAATAGTGCTGAGCAAAATGCYTGAACATAAAGATAATGTTCTGTTAATACTATATCACCCTGGCAAGGCAAGCTTTTCGGTTGGGAGAGAGTGGGGGAAAGGTAGTAAAGAAGAGTTGCTCTTTGGAGCTAGAATATTGTCAAAATAGTTGCTGTTTATTCCTATATTATCCAATTTCTAATTTGGAGATAGGACTCCTGCTTCAATGTGAAGATTTCACTGTCCTATGCTTCAGTCTAGCAGACCAAGGCACTCTAACAGTCCCTCAAGAGGGAATAATAAATACTTAAAATGTCATTGCAGAAGGGAAATTAAAATGTCGGACGGTATAAAGAAATCAAACATTATTGCAAGGCTTGGGTACATACTGGAAGAGGGAAGAAGACTGAAGCTCAGCCATGTTAAGGAAGCTTAATATCAAACTACTGTGCTGTAATATATTTTAAATAGAAGCAGTCTGTATATTTTGACTCATATGAATATGGTATGGATTTGGATCTGAATTTCAGTCACTGTCCCCCAGTGGAAGCAGTGTTCACTTCTGGTTGATCAAAGTGCTTGGAGAGAGATGTGTGGGATGCACTGTGTTGCTTACTCCTCCTCATTTCAATATTTTAAAAAGTGTAACTATTGCCATAGGGCTTTTAATGTAATTTTTTGCTATTTCATTTGCTTTAGTTTTAGCAGTCTCAGTTGCAAAACCAGTTCAATTAGTAAATGTCTCCCCAGTTTTTACAGAAGGTAAGAAACTCAGTTCTGGGAGGGATGGAGGATTTGGGCCTCTTGAAGAGGCCAAAGATCTTGTGATCTCTTTAGAGAAAATAGCTTAGATGTGTATCCATAATATGTAACGTAGGAAAATCTGCAGAATAATTGATAACACTTAAAACTCTGGTAAAAGAATTCATATGTCAGCAGAATGGTTAACATTTTAGTCTAAAGATAACTTAAGAGTGTGGTAGTATGTTATCTCTCCTGAATTTGATAAGATGCTGCAACTCTAGGCCAGGATGGAAATCCTAGCAAGAGGAAAGAATGCAGTGTCTTGGGAATTAAAATACATAGAATGGTTTTAACAAGGAAACTTAATATATTAAAGTATTTTAATCTAAAAAGGATGGGAAAAATCATGTCTGTGCACTCTCCACATGATGTATGCAAGCTGTTCTTTAAGGGATATTTTCAGGAACTTGTCAAATCTGTGTGTGGAAACAAGTATTTCATTTCTTGCCTGAGAAGTCTTGMAAACAGCAGCCCTCGTGGCAGAGCAGTTCAGAGCTGTGAGGCTGAACTTCATTTCCGAAGTCCAGTTCTACCTCTCTTTTCTTTCCCCTGTTGCCKCCTCCTTCCCCCCACCCCGATGTTACAGATAGCAATTACAGCCCATGCGAACTTGGTTAATGTTAAACATAATTGAGGAAGAGCCAGATACAAGCTGTCCCTGAACAAGTTTTCTGAATTCTGTATGGAAGTAACTGCTATTAATAAGAGTGATTGTTCTTTGCAAAAAGGTCATTTTTGTTGCAAAGAAGTGAATTTGTTTTGAAGGGGGGGGGGGGGTACCTTCAATAAGGTACCTAAGTCTAAAGGYTGCCTCTTAGCAAGTCTTCAGCTGTGGGAGGGATCAGTCAGTTAACGGAGCTGATAACAGTGTCCAAAGTGCACATTCGAAGCAGTGGTTTTGTTTGGGAGACTCTTGCACATCAGAGTGACTCTTTGGTGGTAAAGCTAGTGCTGCTGCCCGAGCCTGCTCTCATCCATGATTTTCATTAGGAGATTTATTAACATCCTTTGAGGTYTGGAGAAGTAGCATAGTCATCTGGGAGTCTTCTAAAGTTCTTTGACTCCTAGCTGCRGCTGAAAACGTAACAGAGACTGAAATTCAAAGAGCTTTAATAGTTTACTGTCCCTCCAGTTTCAGCGTTCATGGAAAAAGTGCCCAATCACGACCTAGATTCATGGGCAGGTTGAATAAATGTTTTGAGTCAGAGTGTTTCTACTCTAGAGGCTTTTTTCACTGAATTTCATGTTTTCTGATGGGAAATTCTGCAGACAAATGTCTGAAAAAGACCAATTTTTAAGCTACTGGAGTCATTTCTGCAAACCTTTGAGGTGCATGTTTTACTTCAGGCACRCTCCATTGATGATATAAGATTGTTCCTGACTTAAAATTAAACTTAAATGTAAAGGAACGCAAATGTCGAGTGGCAATTGAGATGTAATACTGCCATAAAAGGAGGAGGAATAAGGTAAGAGACAGGGAGCTTTGAACTTGAGAAKAAAGACTCAAAATAGTTTTGTAACTGACCCTGCTGCAAAACTCTCCTGCCCATTGGAAATGTCTTGAATATTTTCTTAGAGCCTTTTAAACGGGAGATGAGGGAACAGCCATGTCTCAGATTCTTGAGATAAACTTGCAAGCTGCAGTATTGTGACAAATTTAACTTCTGTTCTGCTGCTTTGGGCAATTCGTAGTGATTACAAGTAACTTTCAAGGAAATACTGTCACTTAGGTKCCTGTAGCCAAGTAGAACAGGGCTAGCTGCTGATGCTTTCACTTACTAATGTTTAATCTCACATTTGAGCAATTCATAGCTACTTGAAAGCAGTATAATAAAAGATGACTTGCAAGCTTTCCCCTAGGTTGTGGACAGTTCTTTGAAAGTTTTGTGGTATTTATTCATAGCTTCTCTTGTGTGTTGTAAAGTGATTAAGTTTTTCACATAGTCTTGTCAAATGTAGGAGTAATTTTGAAATGACTGTAGACTTCCAGCTGATAGAAGTACAGCAAAAATGCATACATAGAGATTGACAGGCCTTGTMCCACATGGCACCGAGGTCTTAGCCGGTTGTTCAGTGATAGCTGAAAAACAGCTGCTATTATATGTCTACATAAAACCTCCTCGCAACATCACAAGAGCGTATTGAATAGTTTWCCCATTTTTGGCCTAGGTCACTGTTTGTCTAATGCTATTTTCTCTTGCAGCTCAAGGGCATTGTGGCTTAAATTAGTTTTCACATGCTATAATGATACAAAAAGGGAATTTGTGGCTGTTCATTGGACTCCCTCCGTATGCATAATGGTTACAGGGAGATATGTATAAACCCTGAAGCCAACCTACTTGGTCTTTTGTTGGTTTTGATGCTCGTTGGAGCTTTTTGGGGCCTCGGGAAAAGCTGCAGAGAGCAAGTTTACTTGAAACTCGCTTAATGCTCCCTGTCAGCTTTCTGTACTACAATTTTCCAGTCTGGGTGGTTACATGTTCGAGGGTTGTAGCACYGCTCCTGATGTTCTCGTGGCATCAACAAATACTGTGCATTGTTGCTGATGGTTGCATAAGCAGTTCCTGCAGGAATTGCAGCTTGTTTTCATTTTATTGCCGGGACAAATTAGAGTCCATCTACTGACAAGATCGGGTCTTAATAGCTAGTGATCAAAATATTCTCTCTCCTTTGTTTKTATGCATTATTTCATAATAAAACTGAAGTTGATGTTTAGATACTTGCATGGCTAAATCCACTGTAGGAATAAGATTATACTCATTTGTTAAAAATATGAATGTGTAGGATGTAAAAGCCCCTGTGTAGTTGCTTGTGAATAAGCATGTATTTGGTGTGGAGCTTTAGTTCCTCTACTGCTTTTCTTATAAACCCTRAAGAAGGAGACTAGAAAGATGTGGAAGAAGTAACTTAGTGATAATAGAAGTGCTACATTAAAACTGACTGCACAGCTCTAGCAAGAARTTCTCTCAACTCTTTTCCATTTTGAGGAGTCTCCTGTCAGCTTCATGTTCTGGCTGCTGCCGTGGTGTTGAGAAGCAGCTTGAACACTTGCTTAAGCGGAGGGGGCTCTTTCCTCTGTGTTCTTGGTGTTCTGCAAAGTAGAAGTAAATGTCATAAGATAAATGTAGCATARAGTTCTGCCAAAATTTTAACTGGGATTTGGACTGTGAGTAGCATTACTGAAAATGAAGATAATGTATGATTGGAACTCAACTTCCAAATACAAAATACATAGCACTATTCAGGGAATAATAGGAATAAAACATGAGACTTGTGGAAGCATGTTATTCTTTCAKTTGGGGCCAAAGAGGAAGAAAGTACAACTTTTTTAGTCTTTAAATACAGGTGACTTTTTGATCTTTGGATAGCAGAAGGCTGACTTGTATTTGACACAAAGGACACAAAAAGATTTGTCAGGGCAGTCCTTCTGAAAAGGAATTTTTTCAGTATGTATTCTGAAGTTGATACTTTTATCTTGAGAATATTTTCCTTTTGCTATCAAATGGAAGCCATGTGATACAAAAACAAGAGATCTTGAAGACAGATCTAAAAGCCTAAGCAACCTTGGACATTCATATAAGTAAATTACTATAATCYCCGAAAGATATAAGAAGCTGTTAGTAATCTTACTTGACTGAACTAATTGAAAAATGATTTTCCTGGCTAAAAGAGGTAATGTTATCTCTAGTTTGAAAGCTTCCAAATAACTGCATTTTAACTTTTTTTTTCTTTTTTTTTTTACAGTTGGAGACAAGGTTCCTGCTGATATAAGAATTACTTCCATCAAATCTACCACTCTAAGGGTAGACCAGTCAATTCTCACAGGTAATGGGTTTTTTTGGGGGGGTTGTTTTTGAGGTGGGGGTAGGAAATTATGCACATACTTGAAAATGCCTTTTTGCTGTCTGTTTGGAGTTGTCCCTTGGGGACAAGCCTGTAGCTATTCAATGTCTGGCATCCCAGTACAGTACGCCTCTAATCTGGTAACCTAAAGTGCTTGAATGTTTCTTGGTCATTGGCTTTATAAGCTCACTTTTGTGGGATGAACATTCTTACATGCTTTTTTGGGTGCCTTTTCATTAGACACTAGTAAGTTGAGGAATTAAAATATAATTTCCAGTTTATGAAGTCTTTTAGATCTGAACATCTTGTTACTTCTGAAATACGAAAATATGGAAATTTATTAACAGAATTTTACCTTCTGTGATGGTTATTCTTGTGAAGCAGAAATGGATAACATATTAAAAGAAGGCAGCTTTTGAGTTGCTGTTATTAAAGACTGAGTACACTAAAGCCTTATTTGCTGAAATTCTCTGTGTACACATTGATGTGTTTGTGGTACTAGCTCTGGAATACAGGAGCTATATTTAGAGCACTTTTCAGATTTGTTGAAAACAAASCAACCTCACACTGCTTGTAAATGTAGGAGAGGAACTAAGCAAGCAAGCTACAAGCATTCTGTCAGCTGGAGCTCCATGATCTGTCTGCCTGTTTTGGTAGCTTAAACTTAAGTAATCTAGCCCTCCTATGTCCACTCCAAAATATAGTTCTCTATTTCCAGACTGTTTACAGTTATTTTTTAAAATTTTTTTTAATTTTTTTTTTAATTTTTTTAAAATTTAAGAAAAAAGAAATGTAAACTGCTGCTAGGAAGTTTGGACTATTTCGCCTTGTGCTCTTAGCTTCTTTAGTCACTGAATTAGCACCCTCTTGAGATCTGATGAAGTCATTAAAACCTATCCTTATAGAAAAGGAACCTTTCTATTCCTGTGTGACATGTGTATAGAAATTGATAAACATTTAGGATACTTACGCAACAGTTGTCTGAAGACAAAATTTCAACCAAGGTATTAACAGACAATTGACTACATAAGATGGTAAAAAAAAGTAGAAAAAAATTAAGATTTGCCAAAGAGTGTGTAGTACTGTTAAGATCTAATAATTTGAATGAGAATACAGCTCTTGTAGTGCATAGGAGACAGAAGTACTTGTTACTGCATGAAAAGCTCACAAAATAACACTCTAGATTAAAAAGTCCTTGTGAAATACTCCTGAGGGTTGACTCTTCAAGCAGTAGATTTTGCTGCTTTAAAATATGGATAACAGCTGTTTATTTGACCACTTTTGTGTCCTTTGCAAGTAAAGGTATATGGTTCATTAATTCTAGCCATACAAGATAGTTATGTTAAATACTATCCTTTTTTAATTAAAAGCTAGCCATTCAGATTTTTTTGATCAACAGATATGGTTTATTTTTTACCCAAGTGACTAAGTGAAGTTTCATGAGGAAATATAGAGGGGAATTTATGACATCTTGATTTTTTTTTTTTTTAGGGTGGGAAATGATTTCTTGTTTGAAAGCTAAGTGAAAAGAAATGTGTATAATCTTTTCTTAACCCTATCTTAATTTCAGGTGAATCTGTGTCTGTTATTAAACATACTGACCCTGTGCCTGATCCTCGTGCGGTAAACCAAGACAAGAAGAATATGCTTTTCTCTGTAAGTTATGTTTTTTGGAGCTTTTAAAACAATATAAAATAATGCAGGAGCTAGTACATGAAAAAAGGCAAAATTTTAGATCTAAAATTTTTACCTAAAAGTTATATTGATTTCCTTTCGGTATTCTGTGTGCATATCTCTGCCCTTCAAATCCAATGAATCAGAAATTAGAGGGAACTACTGTCCACTTTATACAGGAAAGTTTGTCTCCTTCACAGGAAAAAAAGTCTTAAAAGTTGATGCTTGCACATAATGTAGAAAAGGATTTTTTTGTTTTGTTTTTCCTTCAGGACTAGTAAGAATGCCCAGCTGAACTGAGGAAAAAGCGATTAAATGGGTTATTCAGATTTATTTTATGAAACTATTTGAAGTATATTACTTCAGATATTAAAAGAATTTCCTTATTGCTGGTAAATACCTTGTAGAAAATCTGGTTTTGCACCTATTAAGAATGTTAATTCAAGGAGTCCCCCAGAACACAACTCTTACCCCTAGTAGATACCCTTATTAGTTTTGTGTCTTACCAGATTTTTTTTTCCAAGTCTTTAAAATATTCCAGCAGAAATGTGTTCTGCTTACTCAGCTGCTGGCTTTAGTCTGCTGCTGTATACAATAGGGCAATGCCGACTCATTTTGAGCCCATTCTTTAAATATAAAATGTGCACTAGGGATTTGAGTGTGTCTTGCAAATAGTGGGGGAATGTCACTCCCTCCCTGTCTCCCCTTTTTGCATATCCAAGCTGAATCTTGGTCTCTGATTTCTGCTTGCATGAGGATTCTTTAAGAGATATGTTATAGACTCTGTGTAGTAGGCTAGGCTTCAAAAGCTTTATTTAACTTCTCTAAACCAAATAAAATTGTGAAAGACAGCAACGGCAGTGTTTGTATCTTCAAGCATTTGATAGGAAAGATGTGTCTTACAGTGTGTGAAGTGTCTTGTCAACTCCTGCTTTCAACCTGCTGCCTCAGTAAGGGTTAGCTTTCTTCAAAGGCACACATTTTGGGAGAGGCCATTTGGGGACAGCTACGTGTGAATATGAGAACGGTTATAATGTGTGTGTATYCAAACAAAAAGCCTTTCAGAAATTAAGAACTCTTAATTGTAAGACATTCTTAAGAACTCTTCAGAATGGTGAAATCTGTGGAGGGGCGGGGGGTTAGTTTTTATTAGACTGATTTATACAGTGTGCAGCAGGATAGTAAGAGTTTTGCAGGTGCTCAAGCCTGACTGTTGCTGTGGGGTATTTCATTATTGATTTCCTTGCTCTGCTGGCTTGGTTCTGTTCCATTTGACCGATCATGTTAAGGTATTGTATTCACCCTTTATAGTGAGAGATTAAAATAGGAAAGAAAATTGAGTTTAATGATGCCTCTTTAAGGCTAATGCTCCTTTACTGTTCTTTTTCCAGGTTTGAAAGAACAATTGTTGAGATTAGACACAAATTAGTCTGAGTAAGAGATCATGTCTGTTTTCAACAGACCAAGTTGCAATTGATTTCAGAATCTGGAGTAAACCAGTTGAAAGCCARTGTGCTTACACATTCACTGAAGTTTTCTTTCTCCTTTCTCCTTCATTTATTTCAGGGTACTAACATTGCTGCTGGTAAAGCTATGGGAGTGGTGATCGCAACGGGAGTAAACACAGAAATTGGGAAAATCCGCGATGAGATGGTGGCTACTGAACAAGAGAGAACTCCACTCCAACAGAAACTGGATGAGTTTGGAGAGCAGCTGTCTAAAGTCATCTCACTTATCTGCATTGCTGTTTGGATAATAAACATTGGTCACTTCAACGATCCAGTTCATGGTGGCTCCTGGATTCGAGGTGCTATCTATTACTTTAAAATTGCCGTAGCTCTTGCTGTTGCTGCTATTCCTGAGGGTCTGCCTGCTGTCATTACCACCTGCTTGGCTCTTGGGACCCGCAGAATGGCCAAGAAGAACGCGATTGTTCGAAGTCTTCCCTCGGTGGAAACCTTGGGCTGCACCTCGGTTATTTGTTCTGACAAGACTGGTACTCTGACCACRAATCAGATGTCAGTTTGCAGGGTACGTAGAGGTGACTTGCTCTGCTTTTCTTTTTCCCAGCCACACTGAATAAGCAGCATTGCTCAAATTCTTTTGATCATGAGTTTTTTTGATTCTTCCATCATCAAAATCTTGCTTTATTTTTCTAAGATAAGCTTCCACTTTAATTCTGTTTTCCACTGTAGTGTTTGAGACTTTTATCTTTTCCCTTATTTAGTCATGGTTAAAAATAGCTGTACCCACACTTGATAGAAGGAAAGGTTGTTGGCAAGCAGCTTTCCATTGGCTGTCTGTAAGCCATTTAGTCTAATGCTAATTTAGCAAGATTTGTCCACTGCTTTAGAAAGGTAAGATAGGTAGTATTATAGAAGGAGTGTGTGAGTATAGAGCACTTTGACCTCTTTACATATCAAGATGATGCTCTAAAGTCTTCCTCTTGAGTTAGTTCAATTTGGAACAATATTCCTCCCATTCCTTCTCAAACTCTCTAGCTTTGAAGGCATGAGAAACAGTATTATGTGGAAATTGCACCCAATTTGGGACTCTTTCGCACAGGTTTTCATCACTCCTGTAGCTGTAGGCTCACTGCCATGCTTCAGTGGTGGAGAACCCTTAGCAGTGAGAAGAGTGGAAGCTTTAATGGAAACAACTTGGACGTCTGAGGTTATTCTCGCTGCTGAAGAGCTCCACCTTAGTTTGGCTAGCTTGTCTTCAGTAGCTTTTATTGCTCTGATGTAGATCAGTAGTGCTTTCAACATGTGATATTGGATGACTAGTATGGTAACTTGGAGGTGCAGTTGACGCCACCACCTGCATTGCCAGGGTTATCTTCAGTGTATGGCGTGTTCTTAGATCAGCATAACAGTCCTGTGCCTCTTTTCTCTTGCCTCTTCTCGCTTACCCCCAGTAATCTTTCTAGTGGTGATTAATTTGGGACTTGTAAATAYAGCTGGTCATTTGGCATGGTGCATGTTCTGTCGCTTCCCATTCGCTTAATGTTCAGTGTAGAACGTAATGTTTTCTCCATAAAATTCCTTCAGTTGAATAATTGCAGATGATCAGCAGCACAGCAACTCTGTGACATCAAATGTTCATTCAGAACCATTACATGGGGCTAGAATTCCAAATGTGTAGATGTTGAGCAGAACAGACCACTKCTTCTGGCAAAAGTTTGTCTTAAACACTTCATTCTCACATGATTGATGGCTTTTTCTTTTTAATTGGTGGTTGACTTGTTCTGCTCAAGTATTGTAGTATTTATACCCACGATAACACAAAGCAGCTGCTCATCAGTATTCTAGAGGAGGTTACTTGCAGTAGAGTTGCATAACTGCCCTAGTCTTTGCAGGGATTTTTTTTCACACAGATGCCAAAAGCAACCAGCTTCCTTGTTAGCTCTCATTTAAAAACCTTCAGATCTGTTTATTTAAAAGCTTAAAATACTCTACTGCTTAAATTTAAAGGACCAAATGATTTTAGCTCTGATGCAGTATAGTTTACTTATGTCCTTGATATCTGTGACAGCTATGTAATAACTTTAATCATATGAGTTTGCTAAAAGTAGCAAAAACYTAACATGCATAAGCAATACACTTACCCTTGGTTTCACATTAAGCAGAAAGACTAACTTTTCAAGTAGTCTTTTCTGCAACAGTATTTATACTGCAGTTTTAACTATTATAGTGTTAAGTAGCCACTCCATATGTGTCCACAGGAACCCTAGGTTAAAACATTGCTGTTGAAGCCCCTTTTTCAGGTAAAGATTTACTGTCTSTTTTCGATATCCTTCTGTGATGTCTGCCTCTGAACAGAGTGCCATTTTGCTGCTTTGTGGGTTTTTAATTTATGTACTTTTTTATTTTTTGAGTTTATTTTTTTAAACCACTTTGAAGATCGAGGTCTCAGAYACTGTTGCAGATCGGTTGTTAATCACCTCATTACACTATATTTTGTGAAGATGCTTGGCCAGGGCACAACRCAGCACGATGAAGTGAAAATGAGACATTGCTGAAACATGGCAAAATGTTTTTTTTACTAACTAGATAGTAATAAATTAAAATAAGGTATTGTATCAGTCATTAGTCACTGTTTCTTCCTAYTGTCACTTCAGCAAGTTGAACAGTTCAACAGTGGCCATTTGTCATGATGAAATATCACAATTTGAGGCACTGTGGGGTTTTTTGGTTTTGATTTGGTCTGGGTTTTTTTTTCCTGTCTTGCCTGATTTGATTCTATCTGCAGTTCTCCTCAGTGGAAACAGAAATAAAGGAAAGATTAAGAGATACTGATGCCTTACGGGGGTACATCCTTCAAAATAACATTTTCTGCACTTGCAAATAACACTCTGGTTTCTGCTACAGGGACACTTCAGCTGTACTAATGGCAAGATGGCTTATGAGCAGAAAACCAAGAAAATGCTTTCACTTAGTGGCCAGTTGAAGTGCTGTTTGCTTTACTTCCTTAGTGCTTCCTGTTTAAGTGTCAGGAGCTGTTCAGACATACATGGAATTCAAATTTGGTCAGAATTGTACCTTTGTCCACTTTGCGTATTGAACTTGAGGACTTGCTCCTTGAACCTGCTTGCTTAAAATTAAGCTTGTTTAAATGTCTTCCATTAAATATTATTCAAAGGCAGTAACACTTCTCACTTCAATTGCAGATGTTTGTCCTGGACCGAGTAGAAGGCGATAGCTGTTCTCTGAATGAATTTACCGTAACAGGTTCAACATATGCTCCCATGGGAGAAGTGTAAGTATTTTGTTGAAGTCAAATATCTGTCTGTTTATCCACTGACTATCGTAATAGATTTGGAAAGTGATGCATGTAATAGTTGATAACGCTTATAAAAGCAAGTTTCTCAGCTGGAGAAAAATCTTTTGACTAAGATTTAGTTATTTTAAGGTACTGCAGGTTTCTGCTAACCCACTCACTTTCACCCAAGAAAGATACGTTCATGTTCTACTTTCTCAGTTGCAGGTCCCTCCTAATGGGATAAGTAGTTCATCTGACAGCTTTAGGAATCTTCTACTTCTAGCAGGAGAGCCTAGTTCTCCTGTGCCCATGAAGCTAGAGTAGATTCCATTGTAAACAACCTTCTGGAGTTTCACATGCCTACCTCTGACTTCATGCAGTCTTTGCCAGCCTCAATAGTGATTATCTCTGTTTAATTTCCATAGCAGTTAAGTCCACAGTATTCCCAGCAGATGGAAATCTTTATTCCACAAGTGTGGTGTGGTTTTTTTTTGTGGGTGTTTTTTTTTTGTTTGTTTGGTTTTTTTTGTTTTTTGTTTTTTGTTTTTTTTTGTGGTGGTGGTTATCTTTTCCAAGCTTATTGCTGTCGAAGCTCACACTTTCATTTCAGGAGAGAGAATTTACTTCAGCAAGATGACGTTCTAGATCTTGTAATATGTCCGGCTCTTATGCCCTAGCTGGTCTTGTAAGGACTCTCGGTAAACAAAATAATAAAATAAAGCATAGTGACAGATGTCAAGTATAAGAAGATAGTCATCAGTATATGTTAATGTTCTGTTTCACTTTCTGAAAATAGGAAATGTGGAAAAAAAAGTGTGATAATAGCACTGCATTTACGTACATAAGGTAATTTCCACAGAATGTTCATTAGAGAGGCTTGTTTAGCGCATTAGAAAAACAAACAGCTAAACACTCGAGCCCTCAGGGCTAAAACACAGATGGATTTCAGTGTTTATGGATGGTATTTTTTCTATAAGTGAATTTGTTAAGATTGACTTCACCTTGGGTAAAGTGAAACTGACACTGAAAATAAAGCCTGTAATGGACCTTAAGAGGACACATAGCTTGTTGCACTGCTCAAGATGAGGATTTGTAGACATACAGCATTCCTGACAGATGCTTGTCTTCCTATACTTCTGGTTGACAATTTCACTAACTTTTCAACTTCTTGATATGTAACTTTGTCTTCAAAGAAACATTTGAAGTATGCATTTTAAAAACTCCACGTTGAAACACTACAGAACTTTAGTGAGTAGTTTCTTGGTTAGGAACGCTGGCTAGGATTGAACATTAAGTCTCAGTTCTTTTGTGCTACTCCATAAGCATACTGATGTTCAAAAAATTTACTCTTTTTATCTAACTGTATTTCCAAAGATGAAAGCTAAGAAATCATTTCTTATCTCTAGTGTTTAAGAGGTGTGTWATCTTGGGAAAATATATGTTCCCTCTCTCCGAGAGTTCAGATATTTATCATTAGGTGTCTGTGACTACCAGAAGAGAGTAATATTTCTCTTCTAGGGCAAATTGTATTTTGAACTGGCTTAGCTTTTCATCAGTTTAGAAGGTTCATATATAGTACAGATTAATCTTTAAGAAATGAAAAATGCCAAATCTGCCTTTTTSATTGTCTAATTCATATGTAACAGTAAATTAATCTTGATTTATCCAGCAATATCCATCTCCTTGGAACTCCACCCTACATGCTCTTAATACTGCTTTCCTGTCTTCATTTGCTAAGCTGTTTGCTTCTTTTCTCCAGTATTGTATAATTGTCACTGGAGGAAATACGGTTTTGTAAGTCAGGTATTGATTTCATTGATAATCATGTAATTCTGTTTATACCTGTTTGCCTGTTTAACTTCAAGTTTCACYTTTATGAAACCAACTCTTCTCAGTAGTTTCCAATAGGAAATGTTCCCTTTCAAGGCAGTGAAATCCTCGGGTGATCTCTAGTGCCAAGTCCATAATTCATAAATGTTGTATTAAGTGAAAATACAATAAAGGAATTAAAGAGTGGAGACAGGTGAGAGGCTGATAGTAGATAACTGACTTTTGAATATCCCCCTTTTCCTTTGTTTGAACAGGCATAAAGATGACAAACTTATTAAATGTAGCCAGTACGATGGCCTTGTGGAACTTGCAACAATCTGTGCACTCTGTAAYGACTCCTCTTTGGATTACAATGAAGTAAGTATATTTATCAGAATAAAGTGTGAAAATGAGGATAAACACTCTCATCTGCCTATGTAGCAACTTTCAGTAGTAAATATTCTGCTCAACAGAGTACTGAGGTCTTTTGAAGTATTACTTACAGGAATAACTTGCTTGTTTAACACTGAGAAACCTTAGCTCTTACACAAGAGTAATCTGAAACTTGGAGATGTCTTGCTGTGCAGAACACACAGCTATTTTACTGCCTGGCCTCCTTAATATTTCTATATATCACCATCACTTAATTCGTGGTAAAACACAATCATCCTTCTTTGCTGCCCTTAAGAGGAAAGGCTTGAGGCTTCATATAAACTGTACGCTCCAAAGTTGCTTTTCAAAAATAGCTTTCATAAACTGCAGTAAGGCTTGTTAAGCACCTCTTCTCATTGTGAAACTTGAGCTTTTGCTTCCAATATGTCTGTGATGAGATTTAAAGTAAGCTCCTGTGGGTGTTTTTTTGTGTGTGTGTGATTTGCTTTGTGTTAACTAAAGGCTAAGGGCGTATATGAAAAAGTTGGTGAAGCCACAGAGACAGCACTTACCTGTCTGGTGGAGAAGATGAACGTATTTGATACGGACTTGAAAGGACTTTCTAGAATTGAACGTGCAAATGCTTGCAACTCGGTGAGTGTCCTTTTTATTTGGAATTATTGAGGCAGCAATTACAGTTTATATATATAATCTCAATGTACTGTTATGCTATTCTTTCTTCATCAGGTGATAAAGCAACTTATGAAGAAAGAGTTCACTCTGGAATTCTCAAGAGACAGGAAATCAATGTCTGTCTACTGCACACCGAACAAGCCAAGCCGCACGTCCATGAGCAAGATGTTTGTTAAGGTAAGCTGCACGTGTGAGAAGTGCAGTTATGGAATGGCTGCACAGCAAAGCTAACTGCAGCTTAAGGATGGATTATGTGAGCAAATATGGTATGACAGTGATTTTTAAAACTGATATGATTCTTGTCTCTGCAGGGTGCCCCTGAAGGTGTAATTGACAGATGTACGCATGTCCGTGTTGGAAATGCTAAAATACCATTAACACCAGGAATTAAGCAGAAAATAATGTCTGTTATTAGAGAGTGGGGAACTGGCAGAGACACACTGCGCTGCTTGGCTCTAGCAACCCATGAYAACCCACCTAGAAAAGAAGAAATGAATCTTGAGGACTCCTCAAATTTCATCAATTATGAGGTTTGTTTAATAAAAACTCCCTTTATCACTTCCCTCCCCATCCCAAACTGGGGAATAGTGGCTCATTATGTTTGATCCTTTCTTGAGCTGGTGGTTGAGAATTTTTGTCTCGGATCATATCATCTTAACTGGGTTTAGAGACTGACCCTGAAAAGTTAAAGTTGCATTGTCATTTCAGCTTTAATGGTTTCTAATTTGACACTGCTCAACTGCAAGACTTTGGGGATTTTGTGATGAAATAGAACTGTCGGTTTRTACTCTGAAGGTCAAGCTCTCTTCCCCTCCTCCATAGTGCCAGCTGCAAAAACTCTGTGCATGATTATCTTCTACAGCTATGCTGTAATTTTCCAATGAGATCTTTATCGAGGATTTAGAAGAGGGAAATGACAATAGTTACATGGGACTTTTGGCTTTGTACACTGTGCTCCTGGCACTGACTGGGGGAAAAGGGGAGAGGACTTGATTATTTGCAGGTTGAATTGCAAGACTGATGACTAGATTACCTGTTAACTAGTAAAATGAGCTTATTTGACGGAAGAGAAACTTGGAAATGGATTATTCCATTTCAGAGTGTGGTAGTGCCATGGGAATTGACGCAGTATCCAGTTGCACAGTGTAGAGCCACTGAAGATAGTGGGAGAAGGGAAAAAGAAATGCTGTTATGCTAAGACTTAACATTTAGCATGCAAGTAGTATCATTATTTCATTAGTTTCAGATGAAAAAATACTGAATTTCCTGCTAAAACTCTTCTTTCTTGTTTCAGACCAACTTGACCTTTGTTGGTTGCGTGGGTATGCTGGATCCTCCAAGAATTGAAGTAGCTTCATCTATAAAGCTGTGTAAACAAGCTGGCATTAGAGTTATCATGATTACTGGTGATAATAAAGGCACAGCAGTAGCCATTTGTCGTCGGATTGGTATCTTTGTGGAAGATGAAGATGTTTCTACAAAAGCCTTCACTGGTCGTGAATTTGATGAGCTCTCACTAGCTGCTCAGAGAGATGCGTGCCACCATGCCCGTTGCTTTGCCCGTGTAGAGCCTTCCCACAAATCAAAAATTGTCGAGTTTCTTCAGTCTTTTGATGAAATTACAGCTATGGTGAGTTACTGAAATTTTACTTAGTTAAAAGACAGGCATTTTGTCTAATCCCAAATTATGCCATGTCAGACAAGTATCTCACTCCATAAAAACACTACTTCTGCTTTTTACCAGCGTAGAATTCCTATCAAGTCCTGCATGCACAAGTCCATATTTGTCTTTTCAACTTTATATTCTTCTTAGACTGGTGATGGTGTCAATGATGCTCCTGCACTGAAGAAAGCAGAAATTGGAATTGCTATGGGGTCTGGTACTGCAGTGGCCAAAACTGCTTCTGAAATGGTTTTAGCAGACGATAATTTCTCAACTATCGTAGCCGCTGTGGAAGAAGGACGTGCGATTTATAATAACATGAAACAATTCATCCGTTACCTGATCTCCTCCAACGTTGGAGAAGTTGTTTGGTAGGTTTAAGACAGTCTTTACCTTGTGCTAGAGTAGTGATGATGGATTTTTTTTTTTAAATTTACAATGTTTCTCACTAAAACTGGAAAGAYAAGTTCTCTAAGTGATTATTCATTTTGCTTATACAGAAGCCTATGTATGTATAGCCGTAGTATTTAAAGAAGAATTTTAGCATACCTCAACAGAATAGAAAATTATGTGCAATGTGATTCTCCCTTAGTAGGTGGCAAGATGCTTAAAATTAGTTTTATCTTTTGAGATGTGAAAGACTTAGATGCACAAGAATAATTGGTTGGTGGGTTTTCTTATAGCATCTTCTTGACTGCTGCTCTGGGTTTTCCTGAAGCTCTAATTCCTGTCCAGCTGTTATGGGTAAACCTTGTGACGGATGGTCTCCCTGCTACTGCTCTGGGCTTTAATCCTCCCGATCTTGATATCATGAATAAGCCTCCGCGCAACCCCAAAGAGCCACTGATCAGTGGATGGCTCTTCTTCCGTTACCTAGCTATTGGATGTAAGTATCAATAGCTTTTTATGTATTTATTTTATAAGTTTAGCAAGTTTAARGTGTGTAGACTTTTTTTGAGATCTTTGAAACTAATTAGCCTGAGCTCCTTGTAGGTTTGTGTCTTGAAAGTTAGAAGCAGATGTGCAGTGGAATCGGGATTTCCCTTGTCCTCGAGTTCAAGTCTACTGCCTCTTCCCGTTTGTGATTGTTGAAAGAGGCTTTTTGCCCAGGCAATAGAGAAATCARAATCTGTTTTACAGTACTTGGAGTTTGGTAGAAGTTCAAAAGTGGCTAGTGGGATCTCTTCTTGCATAGAGTTCACAGCAGTGAAAAAAGCACTTTTGTTTTCCTTAAGGTTATGTTGGAGCTGCTACGGTGGGTGCTGCTGCTTGGTGGTTTATCGCTGCTGATGGTGGTCCAAGAGTTACATTTTATCAACTGGTATTTCCTGTTTTTTTTCTATTGTTGTTATTTTAAAATACTCCTTTTATACTTACTACTTCAAATGAATGTTACCATTTTTTCAGACTAGTTAAAGTAAAATTTAGTTATGAGTGTTTAATACTAAAGCTCAGAGGCGGGATACCTGAGCTTTAAATAATTTGAACTAAACTATGCCGTCTGTAGAAGTCTTTGTACAGGAATGCTTCTGCTGCTATAAATTTAAAGACAGTTTTATGTAAGCTGCATTCAAAAGTTTTGGTTTTACAAAGCTATTTGCCTCAATTATCTATTTAATACTTTGCAAGTCATAGAAGTAATGAGGTCGCATTACTCTGTTCTAGAGCCATTTTCTGCAGTGCAAGGAGGACAACCCAGACTTTTCTGGTGTCGACTGTGTGGTTTTTGAGTCTCCATATCCAATGACAATGGCTCTTTCTGTTCTTGTCACTATAGAGATGTGCAATGCTCTCAACAGGTTAGTATCTCCAAGTTAGAAATCAAGGCTTTTGCTTCGTTTATCTAAAATTACAGCTTTGTTTGTAGATTGATTCTTAATTTATRGATGGGTCAACTAATGAACGATGACATTTCCAAATCCTGGTGGTGCAAACAAAATGACTCCCCTTGATAACTTTYGATCTCTTGTTATAAGGTATATTTTTAAGTATGCTAGTTCATTCTGGTATTTTATTAAGCATAAGCAACTGAAATATTTTCCATTATTTTTAATTTGAGCCTCACCAGTCAGATTATATCCCTCTTATGTTGGTATAAAGTGATATCAAGGAGAACTAAAATAAGAGTGTTGAAGACATGGAAAATAGTTTTCTTGCCCTAGGGGAATGTGGATTCAGCCAGTTAATATTAGATTATAAATGGAAACTGCTAAGTAGCACAATGTCAAGGGTATTTTTCCTCAAATAACTTGGAGGTCAATTAATTTAAAAACAAATAAAAGTCGAATATGAGTGTATGTGGTGGCCMTACATAGATACTGTTCTACATCTGAAAGTCAGGTTCTCGGACTTAATGTAGAATAGCCTAAAAGAAGATTGAGTGTGTAGAGAACCACTATAAAGAGTAAGATTTAAAAAGGTGCAAGTTCCTGGTCCTTTGTGTATCCAGGCTGCAAATAAACTTCAGGAGAAGTGGGGGCCACTGGGGCCCCAGACATCTCTTACACTAGGRCAGCTAGACTAGGTTAGCAATGGAAAGAAAGCACCAAATCTTTCATGAATAAATGAGACTGGTGTGACCTGTGATTCCTTTGCTAAGCAGAGCTTCAAGGTGGTGAATGCAACCTGTTTAAAACCCTTCTTGGCATCATCCTTTCCCTCATGACTAGGATAACTGTGATTTGCCACGCTGCCTTTCTTTGCAGTTAATCTTGTTTTATTTAGTCTCTATTAATCCTAAGAGTACAATGTTTCTGTTGCAGTTTATCAGAAAATCAGTCCTTAATGAGGATGCCCCCGTGGGAAAATATCTGGCTGGTGGGAGCCATTTGCTTGTCCATGTCACTCCACTTCCTGATCCTCTATGTGGAACCGCTGCCCGTAAGTGCACGTGTTTTATACCCATCTCTAAACTTAGAGCAAAAACTTGGTGGAGCTTTTCAGGCAAGGAATGGAGGAGGAGAGAAAAAGTAACACATGGCTTTTCTTTCAGATCATCTTCCAGATCACACCTCTGAACCTGACACAGTGGCTGATGGTGTTGAAAATCTCACTACCTGTCATTCTGCTGGACGAAACACTTAAATATGTGGCCCGTAACTACCTGGAACCTGGTAAAGATAGTGTGCGGCCTGCCACCAAACCATGTTCTCTGTCAGCATGCACCGAAGGAGTTTCCTGGCCGTTTGTGTTCATTACTATGCCCCTGGTTATCTGGCTTTACAGCACAGACACTAACTTTAGTGATATGTTCTGGTCTTGACTGACATGGTGACAGTTTTACATTCAAAGAAAAAGTTTAACTTAATCAATTTTTTTATTGTTTAGAGCAACTGTCTATTTCTGCTGAATTTTCACATGAACATATTTGCTGGTGATGGAGGTTTCATACTCTAGATTTTGTGTTTTTGCTTTCTTTTCTGACTTCAGTGGGGGCAATATATTCCTCTTTTATACACAGTTAAAGTGTCCATTGACATGTACAGAGAACTAACACTATTTTATGCAAATATTTTTTTGTAGAAGAAAAGCATGTACAGTGTTCTGTTCAATAGTCTATTCATCCTGTAAAAAAAAAAAAAAACTTTTTTTTGAGCCAGCGGACACTATCAAACTAAATTTGGCAGCAGATTTTAGGGAATGAATGTGTGTTGTCTAAAACTAAAAAAGCATGTAACTGTTTGTCTTCTGCATGATCATCCAAACTTAATTTGTCATACAGTCAGGTTTTACTCATAAGCCGAACTTTCTGCACTGGGTAGAGAGTACTGCTACCTCGGTCAGGATTTCTTCTCGGTTTGCCCCTCTTCCTGCTCCCTCTGGTTCTTGACTGTCCTTGTTTACACCAGTTTCTGTATGAGGTATGCCTAATCCTGCTCGTGCAGAAAATACCATTCCAGGTGCAGCCTGCTGGGTTCTTCCATACTCTCAACATGCATAGTTTTTTAAAAAAGATTATTTATTTAAGTGTCTATTTTATTTTATTGTAACAGACCTTGTTTTGCCAGTGTTGCCCATTATGCAGGGTTAGGGAGAGCTACTTCAGTCTACTTAAATGAAAAACAAGTCTTTTCAACCAACACAACCTGCTTGAATTCCGAAAGAGGATTTAAGTTTTAATACTTTATTTACATGCATCAGATATCTTCTTTTTGTTTGTTTTTTTTCTTTTTCTTTTCTTTTCTCCCTTAAGATCAAAGCTTTTGTAATTGGACCTGGAAAAATAACTTGCACTGCATAGTTTGAAATTGGATTTCCTACACTTAGGGCACTAATGATCAGTTGTATACGTGGAGTTACTCTGCTGGCCTGTTGTTAGCCTGACTTGAAGTAACAAGCTCGTGTGTGTGTTTTGTAAAATCTGTAAATAGCACATGACCAAATTGAACATATTGTATAGAACTATTTTTATTTTAATGTGGCACTAACCACCTTCATTATTACGATAAATGTTAAAGCATGTTTTCAAATTCAGTCCTGTATCAACAATGTGTAAGTCATTAACAGTCCTAACTGTGGTGTTTTTCTCCAATGCCTTCCAACTTTCATCGACTAAAGTGAGTATTTTTCTTCCATTTCACCATGCCAGTGGTGACTTGCTGTAAAATAGCATATGCTGTATACATGTCAAAGAATAAATAGTAATTTCCTTCATTCCCATGCTGTGTTTTGTCAAACTCTGCTGTGCTACATTATTATCACCACTTTAGACTCTCTGTTCTGTGGTGTGAAGAAATTACTGATTCTGAAGATAAAATGCTTACTATTACTATAGTGTATTTTAAGTCATTCTTTATAGCACTCAGGAGCTTTAGTGCCCTAAGATCTCACAGTTTTCCRTCTTAAGTTCGAGATAAAATTGGACAAATATGTAACTTAAGACAGTGACAGCTGTTCATATAAATGTCTGGTATTTAAACCACTCTGGTACTAGTGGGTCAGGTGTTGATTTATTCTGGGTTTTTTTCTCCCTACTCTGAACTGTGGGATGCCTCTCTGAGCAGATTGCCTTTCTCTGATGTGTTCTGGTATCTGCTTTGCTCAAAATGCATGTGTTCCTTTAGGCAAAGCAACCTACTGGTGAATGGAAACACTTTGTGTAATAGTCATATGAAAAGACAAAAGAGGAGGCTTGACTTAACAGAGCTAGTCAACAGGGTTAGTCCTTGTAAAATTGTACTGGAGTCAGTATGTCTTTGTAGAGCAGCAGCAGGTGCTGTGTTATCTTGTATTGGCTCTAAATCTGCTTTTAATACCCAGATTCCAATGGCTTTTTGATTCCTCAAAGAAGAAAATGTTAGTTAAGTGKTATGTTCTGTTAGTGCCAGTTGGAATCCAATGAGCACAGATAATTCCCTAGGTTTCAAGCTTTCAAATGTAGGTACTAACCTCAAAGTACACGAGCCCTGTTTGAAATTCCAGTGTGTGGCAAATGCTCAATATTTATTTAGATATTCCATTGGCAAAATTGGTGTTTACTTGGTCTGTTTTAGTCAATGCTGAAGTGACTCAGTAGCTGGACCTAATGGTGTGGTGTGTGTTGCAGAATTGTAGGCATTTAGTTCCTGCTGAATGCCCCACTGAGCATGAAGAACCTGTCTTTGCCAAACTGGAGGTTTTATAGACCATAAAACCCATGGCCTTCATCAGTCAGGTGCTCCCATCATTTCTAAATAAGCAGTAGGAGACTGCCTTTGCTTCTTAAAATGGAAAACTAGTATGTCATAGGATTTAGGATTTCCTGAGAACAGAATGAGTACATTGTTAACACTTGTTGGAAACTAATATTAGAAAGCCAGTTCTGTGTGCACCAACCTGGTGGTCAAACCCTTTCTAGGATGGTGGCTGCCACTCAGTCTTAGAGCAGCAGTTCCAAGAATTCCTCTGGACTGTTTAGATAACCATGCAGGTTGCAGGATCTGTCCAGCACACTCAAATCTCCATGTTGAAGATGAATCATGCAATTTTAATTGAAAATTGATTTAAATACTGACATCTGAGAGCTTGCTTGTGTACGACTTCTTAGGGTACTGCATTAGGGACTTCTCTTTCTTAGAGTTTGAACTTTCAAAGCTAGATGACTGGGTTTTTGGAGTGATATTCCTCCCTTCTAACTTCAGGAGCCTGGTCTTACAGAATGCTCCTCAGGAGCCCAAGAAATCATATATATAGACATTCTTTTTCCTTTCATTTCTACTAGTCATGCTGTCCAGATTCTTATCTTAAACTGGAGCAAAAGTCCTGTATGATCAGTACTTATCTATCACTCTACCTCAAGTACTTCTGTTTTCCAAATATTGCCACTACACACAATAGATGTAAGTTTAATGTGGTCTGGACTGGCCAAATGTTGAGACCTGCCAGGAGCTTCCTCCTGGGTCAGTCAAGCCACTTGTCCTCAGACAGCTGGGAGCTCTTGCGCTCCGGAGCTGGAGCACTGAGGATCCAGCCTGGGTCTGTGGGAGACTGTTCAAGGGTCCCACTGCTGTGCRAATAGCATATAGGCTCTGTAAACTTAGAAATACAGTGCAAGACTGGGCAGGCACTGTTAAGGAAAGCATGTGTTAATTAAAACATTTTTAATGGTGTAAATTCTCCTTTTTAAGCTATTGGTACTATCTAGAAAAGTCGTAAAGAGATGGCTTTTCAATCTAAACTTCTTTGCCAGCCTTGAAGTTGAAGCTCTCAACCTAGCAATTTTTATCTTCCCTGCATACTTCTTCCCCAGCCTCCCCACAATACCAGAGTTGGCTGGAGACAGAGAGAGACTTGCAAAAAGAAACTTCCAGCTGTTTACAGGGGGGAAAATGAGTTGATACTACAGTACATTCACTCAGAGGAATCTAATGTTTGTCCTATGGACATAATAACACCATCACTTACTAAGTAGCAGCAACTCAGTTAACCAGGTTTATCTGCTACACTCATTTCTTAGAAATTAAGTCTGTACTTTTGTTTCCTTTTGCTGTCATTTCAGTGAGCTTTTCYATCTGCTATTTTCTGGATTCATTAGTAGTCTTAACATCCTGCTACTTCACCTCTAGGGAGAGAGGAAAATGAGATTGATATCAGCTGTGTGAGCTGGGTGATAACTTTTGTGAAGCTTATGCTGGAAAAACAGTGGGTTTTGGTGTGACAGGAGTGTCCTCCTGAACTAACTGCTCTGGAGGCTGGTCCAAATCGGAGCAAAGAAATGGTCAGGCAGCTGCAGTCTGACAGCAGAAACATTTAGACAGAGGCTTCTSTCTTCCCAGTGGCCCTAGGCCCTCTCATCTCAAATGTGATCAATTCAAAGCAGTACTTGTAAGCTGCACAACAAGCTGCTYGTTCTTGCCTGCATCCAGGCACTTCAAAGTAGTTCATAATAATTTAAAATAATACTTTGGGTAACACAGTATGAAAGATGCAGGGGGGGAAAAAAGCCCCACATAGCATTCTGTCAAAATCCTGCAAGGCAAATGTTTGTAGGGAAATGGTTGTGGAGAAGGCTAATGGTAAGAAAAYGAGTTTTTAATCTGATGATAAAATGCAGTACAGCAGTCCTGTCACTGTTCCAAGAACACAGCTGATGCATAGACTAAATGGTAAACAGCTTAAACAGGAAAGATGGTTGAATTTGCTGAGATGAAGGGAGGTAAAAACTGATAAAGTTGTCTGTCTCTTGCACCTGTCTTGTTTACTTTCTTGCACTTCTAACCATTAATTGTTTCCCTAATCTCTGCTAATTACATCTTTAATTACATTAATATTATGCATTCTCAAATCTTAGCAGGAGAGCCTAAATTTATAGTGTTGAAGCAGGGTTTTTGAAGAGTCAACACCAAGTTCTAGGGAATTGGATACACTGTGCTCTCCTAAACGCAAGGCTAACCTTATGCTACAGTAATAGTTTTACCGTGTTGTACTCTGCCCTTTGCCTATGCATTAATCTGTGTAGTTTAATGACATCTTCAGGGCTTTCCTGTTGCTTCCCAGAATGAGCTGCATAACTTGGAAAAGGGGACATTTTTAGGTCACTTTAGGGCCAAGCTCACAATATATTGCCTTGGTTAGAAAAAGCTTTTTTAAGTTTTGTGCAAACTTTGTGGTAAAGTAAAAATTGCAATTAAGTAGATTCGTCTATTGCCACGAAGCAGGCTGAGAAATCCAAAAACTATCTAAACTTAGCTTATTTTTTCCCAAATGTGAAGTTTTGTAGGAAATGCTGGTGTTGCTGATCTTAGCTCTGCTGAGACTTAATTCAGAGCGGTTTAGGCTTCAAAAATAAAGTAACCTGAGAGTGTCCCTTCAATGACAGAACAGTCGGTTATCAAACTTAACATTCTTTCTTCTGTCACTGTTGTTCTTAGTCTTGCTTTTATAATGATACTTAGCATTCATCCTTTCATTAACTGATGCCTTTTCTTTCTTTCCTTTTCAGCAATACTGGAGTAATCGCTTCCTAAACAATTTTGCAGAAATGTAAGGTTGTTTTGTTGCGTGCATGTGTTTTTAGCAACACATCTACCAAAACTTCTGCATGTATCATGTATAAAAGTTCTTTGCTTTCCCTAAAACAAAACTCATTGTGTTCTCTGTGGAAGAAATGTGTGGTACCATTAGGACTTCATTATACAGATGTACAGATGTGCAATATAGCTTACAGATTTGGGAACTCTCTCCAGAGAAGTTTGGTTTCTTTGCTGCATGGAGAAGAGTTTATCCTTGAACAAGAATTGCGAAGCTGTCAGCCAGTTTTCCATATTTCTGTATGTAAAATGTCAGTTTATAAAATGTATAATATTGAAATAATGCATGCCTTCAGTTGTAGACAGATCTTTCTCTGTATTGTATCATCCAAACATACTTCTATATAACAGCTTATGTACAATGCTATCCTATTTATAAAATTCATTGAAAAAAAATTACAAATGTTGAATGTTAAACTGTAAACCTCCAGTCCATAACTTCAGATTTTTTATCATGTGTGCAAATCAATCTCTTTTGCACTGTAATGTAACTTATTTAAATTTAAGGCAGTAAGACAGATGTTGGTGCAATACAAAATGTTGTGATGCATTTATCTAAAACGCAACAACCAACTTAACCAGTTGCCACAACTGCATGTGTGACCTTTAGAAGTTGTAAATAAGATCGATTGTCTCTTTACATGCTGACAGTAACGAGCATCACACCTAGTTTCATTTGTATCGGGTAAATAAATTTATTCTACAATACGTACTTTGCGTGTTATTTTATGCACTTTGTTTTCTGCAGGTACATATGTACATTCTTCAAGGCTATCTTATATTCAGGCCAGGATGACACTTAACTAGCACCAAGAGCATTGCAGTCTTTCCTACTAGAACTATGCAGATGCCAGCTGCTGTTCCGGCAGTATTGACCTCCTCGCTGGTGTGACTTTTTTTCCTTTTTCTTTTTTTTTTCCTTTTTTTTTTTTTTTTTTTTTTTTTTTTTTTTTTTCTCTCTGTCCAGGGGCTTGTGTGTGTGTTTAAAGGGACACTGTCAAGTACTTTGATCACTCAGTTTTTTTTAAATGCTTCATTGTTTGTAAAATCCCTCTGACAAACTTAAAATAAACATTTTTCCCAACTACATCTTCATTTATTTTTGTCTTCTTTTGTAACTTGTTGCAGCCCTATATACATACGTTTTCCTCCCTGGTTCAGAGGCAAAAAGAAGGTTAACCATCATCTTTGCTGTGAAGTGCATAGCGTAAGTGGTGTTACTCAAAATGCAGGTTCTTCTACCACCAAGTACCCTACACAGKGCAGCTCTAGCAGTAAATTCACGGAGGAAGAGTCTTCATTCAGTGTTATGTGCAACCATGAAAGCTAAGTTCATCAGGCATCATCACGTAACCATCGGCTCCTAAACTGACTTTGGTTTGGACTAAGAAGATGAGGGTTGCATCTCCTTGCAAGGTTACAAGGAGACCTCTGACTATGCAGCTTCAGCCAGTTTTGAACAAGCTTTAAATATAACTTCAGCCACTGTTTTGAACGAACTTTAAATACAACTTAACTGCAGCTCCCCGTTCCCCCGCACTGCTGGCAAATGCTGTTACCCAAATTAGGTGAAGTGTTGGAGAGGCTTCAAACCCACCAGCGTGAAGCTTAAAGACACTGCGGTAAAAATCCATCATTTCTGCTTTCCTTGAAGATGCTGGAGAGTTGAGGTTACGTTAATACATAGGATGGAGATACTTGCCTGTGGCTGCTTCCTACTATGGTAGTGTTGGAGGCGAGGGGAGCTCGGCGCTAGCCTTGGGGCTGCAGCTGTCAGAGCAGAGCTCAGCACTCAGCTTTTATCTACAACTGCAACTTTCCTCCACCTTATTTATAGCCTCTTCAGCGTGCACAAATAGCACTGTCACCAAATAATCTCCCGGGCTGTCCCATCACTGACAGTACCGCTGGCTCCAGCCATCAGCATCAAGGCGCCCGTGCTGCTTTACACAGRATCATTTGTTTGAAGCACTTTGGTAGAAAGTGCCACGGTCCTCGGTGAAACCTGGGGAAAATGAGAGAAAATGAGACTGCCAGATTGCTCACAAGTACGTGCTCCAAGGCAGCGCTATGAAAGCTGCTCCTCTGGTRCCAGCTCTTCTACTTAGCTGAATGTTTTGTCAACAGTAGCGGCGTTTCACGCAGAGATGAGGGAGCACAGGGAAACGTCCGTAGCTTGCAGGCTGCACTGCCGTTAGAGCGAGTCGAGCTTCAGCATTTCTGTTCTTGGACACTGGTGCATTGGGGTGCAAAATAAGAGCAACTGCTTAACTTATTTTTAAACATTTTTTAATCATTATCTGCAAGCTTTACATAATTAGGCACTCMAAGGAATGACCAGCTGTGCTTTTGGAAGAGCCACAAGGCGAGTGCTGAGAGCAGCTCCTAGAGCTGCTGGGTGCTYGGTGCAACAGTATAAGGCAAGAGATGTTTTAGATCAGCAGCTTCATCCGCCTTCCTCACTGCAAGGCCCTGACTCTGGAGCCCTGCAGAGCAGACTTGATCAGCCCCTCATGGAGGAAAGAAGTCCTGTAGAGCCARCCCTTCCAATAGGCACGACAGGTTAGAGAGCTGCAGGTGACGGAGACCTGCCGCTGTGCCCAGAGGCTCTGCYGCTTCCATCGGGCACCACACACCAGTTTAACATCTGCAGCATCGGGAGATTCAGGAAGGCGGCTGAGGGCAGGAACGTTCCTGTCACACACCAGGAACCAAAGGGGCCATCTGTGTCCCTCCAAAGTCAGTGCATGCTCTGAGCGACTGTAGCCTCCAACAAAGGCTCTGCRTGCCCCGTTCAGCCCTGCTTGGCAGCAGAGCAGCTCCTGCAGTCAATTTTAAGAAAGCTCTGAAATAACCCCGGGCCTGCAGCAGCCCCACACAGGCGGCAGGGATGTGCCCACCTGCCTTGAACCCACCCAAACGGGCCCGCGTTCCCTCCTTGGAAAGAGGTCACGGCTCCAGGTGACTCTTGCCTTGCCAATAGCAGATACTGCTCCTGCTGCAGCTCTTCAGCTTTCCGGCTCGGCCAGATGCTCGTCTCGCTGTGCTGCAACTCGCTGTTTCAGGCCTGGTTTACAGCGGCTGCCTTTGGGGATGCGAGTTACAGGCGCCCAAATCCTACCACTATGAAATGGAAGCCGGAAGTGTGTGGCACGGCGAGCTGCTGCTCGGACATCTCTGCGGGAGCCTTTGCACCGGCAGTGACCTGTTAAGCCRGGATCCAGACGGCAGCCACGCTCTGGAGAGCAGGGCTGGGCATCGGCCTCAGCTGCAGTGTCTGACTTTCCAAAGGCGGCTCCTGCCACAGCTCMCAAGCCTTGCAAAGAGCAAAACACAAAGAAATTACCACAGTTGAGGCTCTGTCTCCAACCGAGGACAATGCAAACAAGCCACAACTGACAAAAACCAAGGCCTTTTCCAAAGCATCCAGAACCCGTTTTAACAAGTCCTCCATCTTACAGAGCTCCAAACCTCCCAAAGCGCTGCAGAAACATCTCCCTCCATCCCAGTGCTGTGTCAATCAGATTCTGCAATACAGCAGCAAAAACCTGTATGTAAGGTGTCAAAACCAGCCTCAAGAGAGAACGTGCAGGCTCCACAACACTGACCCGCATCAACACACCTCACTGCACCAGAGGATGCGGCTGCTGCTGCCGATGGTTGGCCACAGGAGCAGGGAACAGGCCGTTCCCTTCGTTCACACTTATGGGCAGAGGTATTACAGGGATTGAAGTCAAACGCAAGCATTCAAAAGTCCTGAAAAGAGCTTTTTTTTTTCCAAGCACTGACCCCCAGAACACATTAGAACCCACCTGGAATTCTTCTATTTTCAGTACTTTTATTTTCAGTTCATTACTCAAACATCTGAAGTTGCTTTTGTTCCTGCAGTCAGAGCTGCTCGGGTGAGAACAGCACTGCAATTAGCCCTTCCTTAAGCCCCCTTGGGTAGAGAACTGTCTAATGAGCATGTGGAAACTTAACCACAAGGGCATCTGTCTTCTAAGTGAAGGCTCCTATGAATTTATGGCATATTTAGCACAAAAGGAGATTAAACTGACCCCATTTCCCCTTTCCAGGCAAAGAGGAGGCAGAAACAAAAGCAGAAATCAAAGCTCAGCACTGAAGGGTTAAACTCTTATGCCAAATCTCAAATATTTTTAGCGCCTGAGTGCTGCTAGGTGGAAGGTGCTCAGGAACTTCGTAAGAGCCCRGTATTTCAGGGAGAAGAGTTAACACTTGACAAAATCCTCCAGCCTTATCGAGCTGGCCGAGCTTCGGTGTGACACTGCCAGAGCAGCGTGACATTAGCAGAGCAGAGGCGGAGGGTTGGCCGGAGCCACCGTCTCCTTCACCTGCGAAGAGCGGTGCCGGGGAGCGCAGCGAAGGGGGAAGCCGCCTCCGCTCGCAAGGGCCGCAGCACTACCGGAACCCAGCGGTTATTCCAGGTTAGCTGGAGCTTCCAGGGATTCCAGGTTAGCTGGAACTTGGGCCCCTTCAAGGAGTATTGGTTCTCAGGGTAAAGCCAAACGTTCCCCTCATTAGTCAAGCGGATACTTCAGCAAATGAGASGTCTGAGCTAACAGAAAACATTAACGCGGGTGCTTTGGACAAATTCTCCTGTGACCTGGATGGCCATGAGGAACTGCAGGAGCTGCAGATAATTCAGTGGGAACAAAAACTGCCCCTTTCTTACCTTCCCTATGGACCGAAGCTGGAAAATAAACTTTGGGTCTATTTGGGTTATCTTCCCACTCAGGCTGATAACACCATCACTGGCCAACTATGACCCCATCAAGTCTTGCAAGGAATGAAAGCTCCTTGGTCACAGACTGCAGTTTCTTACAGGTTTCCTGGCAGAAGGGCTTTGCAAGCATTTATCTCCAGCACCACATGGGCAGCAGCTCACACAGACCAGCRTAAGGAAGATTGATATCTGCAGCCTGTTCCTCCTTGCCCTGCTGAAGTCATCGTGCTTAAGTTTACTGGAAAACTACTTAGGATTCCAGCAAGGCAGAGCCAAGTTACCAGCTTCAACTAATCAAACCATACTGAACCATGTCACGAAAAAAATACAAAATATAATACACCAAGCAGGAAAAAAAAGAAAAAAAAGCAGGAGCAAGAACAAAAAGAATCTCATAATTCGGGGAAAGAGCTGGTATCTTGATGGCCTTTATAACTACACACAAAGCAATGTACCGTCTCCCCAGCAAACACAGGAACAGGCCCTTTGTGCTGCCAGTGTCAACCCAAGTTCTCGRATCAACTGCCAAAGTAAGTAGCTCACTTCTCCCAACTGCTAAAATCCCAGCCCAGGGATCCCGGCCGGGAAGCGTTCCAAAGCGCCGGCCCCATCGGCTAAGCTGCCGCCTCCCCGCCGGCAACCTTCACGGAATTGGACWTTTTGTTCTTTTAGAAATCAGAGCAAGTCTCAGGACATGGTTCTTTCCCCCACCTTTTCCCCCTAGACCTTCATTCTGAGCCTCGCTCCAACACATAGCTGACAAGGGACAAGGACAGACAGTTCAGGTTGGACAGGCAGCTTTTCGGGAGCGAGTTGGTTGTTCCCTGCCGTGTCACGCACTGCTCGGAGATCCCGCAGGCAGGACACGCTGCTGGGCAGCCACACCAGTGAGTGTCACTCGTGGTCTTTAAGAAACGGTGCTGCCTCTTAAAAGCTCAGATATATCAAACTCAACCCTTTTTTCCTTAAATTCCTATGATGTCAGACACTCTACTTCTATTAGTAGCTCCAAGCCATCACTCCACTTAGATGCATCAATATTTTGATGGGATGACAGAGAGAAAGAAGAAGGAACTTAATCTCCAAACTTATAAAGTCCGTGGCCTCTCTAAGGAGCTTCTTTGAAGCTGGGAAGCTATTTTAAATGGAGGGTTTAACAGTGTAAACATCTGTCAGTGACCAACTGCARTGAAAACTTCCCTTGCACATTCCATACAGAGCACTAAACAATTAACATTAATGCTAGCAACTTAAGTGCAAGGCTCAAAACAGTAGGTGAAAATGTACAGATTAGTTTTCCCTTCTCTTCTGTTGTTGTCGGGGGGTAGATAGAGACCAAACAGCTTTGTTTGGCTTAGCCTGAAAAGAGAAATAGAGAAATCATGATACACTTGGAATTTCTGACATGAGCGTTGTTAATTTTTACTGTKTACCAAGCTGTGTTTGTACTTGAGAACCTCTTTCTTTTTGCACCCAAATACCCAACCCACAGGAATCTCCCTGGTCCCCTTAGCCTCCAACTTGCAACGAATCTGCCCATCGTGGAACTGTGAGTGGCCTTTTCCCACCCTTTTCCACACCAGAATTCTTCCCATCGTGTTACTGCTCCTGCCAGCCGTGTGGGTCCTGGTCTGAGTCACAAACATGTTAATTATCGCCTTGGGCTCCAACACAGCATTTCCACAACAACTTTAGTTCCCAGACGTCTGCTCTGCCCCTCGCCAAAACAATCCCGTTTCTTACCTTTTGCAAGGCAGCGAAGCGAATAAGTAAAAGCTTAACAAATATCCTGGCAAAAAGGTTTATCAATTTAAAACAAAAAAAGATGGGAGAGGAATGTGAATAATTTTGAGGCAGGTAAATTCAGGATTTGGTTCACAGGATTACTTTTCAAACTGTTACCCAGGCAAAACAGGTAGTACAGGAAGGTTTCTGTTAGGGGAATAAATCTTCCTGCCTGCATRGAATGCTTTCTATGAGGAAACAGCAGCAAAATTGACTGTGAATAACTGATTCTAGCCAAGTACTACTTMAAGTTGTGTCAACTTATCTAATGAACACATAGATGATATAAAATAATCYAGAATATGTTATGGTCAGCCCTGCTAACAGCTGTTTAATTTGAAATGATAGGCTTACACTAAGTTTAAGGCCATCTAAGTTTAAGACCCCTAGAGAATGCAACTATTCAGTTTGTCTTTGAGAGATAAATGCCAAAAGYTTAAGCAACTGCATAACCTGAAATTACAATGACAGACACAGCTTTTACATTCCCTTACAACTTGGATCCGTGTAAAGAAATAAGGGATTGCCAAATAAGAAATACTCATTGATTTTGCCCTCTATGGCTCAGTTTCTGCATCCCTGAGCACCTTAGAAGTACAGTTGTAAGAATCACTACCAAAAAGAGTCAATGAGAAAGATCTTTATTAAAAGGAAAGGAAAAAGAAGTCCTCTATAGTCAGCAGTAGCAGTAAAAAAAAAAAAAAAAAGCAATCATATGAAGAACATTCACATTAGCCAGTAGTTTTCAGTTCCTTCTATTATCTCACTTTCGTAATTCTTAAGTTCCCAAGATCTGGAATCAGAATTACAAATAGTGACAGTATTTTAGATGTTAACAGTATTTCACAGAATAAAGCATGAGCAAATGACTTGCTCTTAAACAAGATATTTTAATTTATTTAGATTTTTTTAGATAATTCCTAGCCACAAAAGCATATTGCTTTTGCATTCTTGTAAATTAAGATCTTATTAAGTCCCTGTAAGTGCCTTAAGTTTGATGAAATTCTGTCCCTTTGCATCGCTTCCATGTTTTTCCARTCTTAAAGTAGGAAAGAATTCAAGCCTCTTAATGACATCTGTGATTTAAAGTCTGAGACAGGCGAACTCAAACAAACACGGAAACTTTATCCGTTCCCAAGCCCCGGGACTGGCACATTCAGACATGACAAAGAGCGGATAAGCTACCACTTGTGCTGCCCAACGCGACGGGATGGCAGGAGCATTCCAGCCTCACCCCAGAATTGCTTCATTGTGGGAGCTGCCATCATGGATTGAACACGGTCTGAGCTTCAGCTTTTGGCTTCCTGATCTTCCTAGTATGCACAGCACAGCATTAAGGGGCAGAATGAGCTGCTCAGGGGCTACCTGTGTTGTATTTCCTAAACAGAATTTGTCAGTGCAAGATCTCTGCAAAACCAGACTATGTGCCAAAAATAGGTTGCTAATAAATGCTTGTTAATGGGTAAAAAACAAAAACCCTCAGAATTCTGAGGCCAATGCTAAATATATCTCTCTATACAATATAATCTCAAATGCAATCCAGATATGGCATCTTAAATTCCCTTATTCACTTACAGTACAGTTATTAGCAAAGACAACACACAAACTATATAACCTTAACATAGCAGTTGCTTACAGAACTGTTATTTTCCATTAAGCAAAAATTCCCAGGAAAAAAGAAAGGAAAAGAAATATGAATGGTATCTTAGGATGGCTGTTAAAATACAGTGGTAGTAAGTGTAGCTGGACTTGTTTTCTAAAGCTACRTTGGAGCACACTGCTCTTTGCTATGCACCACGCTCAGTTTGAGGGAGTTTCATCTCTATTCCAAGCAAGGGGTTATCAGATCATCTGCAGATCAGTTTAGCAAGACTGTGGTTCTCACGTTACCTGTTCCATGCAACTGCTGTTGCAGAGAAATGCAGAAGGCTGCTGGGTCCCAGCTGCAAAGGCAGCTCTGATTAACGACCTATTTAAAGGAATCATCGAAGTAAGAGGGTCGAGCAGCTGATGGTCACATCTCATACACTTCTCTCCTAGTATTTTAAGTAATGCTGCCCTTCTTTAGTAACATTAAATCTATTAATATTTCCACAAAAGCTGTGCAAGATACAGCTAAGAAGCTAATGAACCTAATTTTCAGAAGCACAATTTTATTTGATGAACGACTGAATGTGAGRAGAAAAGGAAGCAGTACAGAAAAAGGTATTTTGAATTTGCTTGTACAAGTGTGATGTRTGTTTCTGTAATGAAAAGCATGTAATGAGAGGAGATCTTTTTACAGTGTCACACAACAACGGTGTAAACAACTGAATTTTTCATAAGGCCTCTCATATACCACAATGCAATTACCAGAATGTCTGCTCTAATTGAAATAGAGCCCTTTGCTGTACTTAATGAAGTACTAGTCACAGCTTATGCTAGCTCAGTCACTAAGACATGCTTTTAATAACACATGCTTTTCTGTTCTATGCAGTCTTCAAATAAGCACAGCTCTAACTGGTGTTAGGGAAAGTCTTCAAGCCCCAGGAGAATGGGCACCCAGGTGTGCTTTTTTTTCAGTTCTTGGGTGTGTTTGTGTTAATGAATACACTGTGTGGCTGTCTTCTGTGTAAGACATGACACCCTTGACTATTGCCAAAATAGAATTCAACAGAACTCCTTTTTATTATGCATGTAACGTATGGCACAGGGGCAGATATTCTCTATGCTTACCTGTGTTATACAACTACAGTCAGGGGGAAGTTTGTTTTCCAGAGGTCATGTACTTGTACAAAATATGATTTTTCCCCCAGCTGATCTTAAAACTATTTAGACTTAAAATATACTCTCTCTATTCCAGTGTACCTGTGACAACAGGAATTGAATTACCATTATAAAGGTTAAAAAAATAAAAAGTTTTGGAAAAATTTTGGTAAAGGAGAACAAACATAAAAAGAGCAAGTATTTCCTCCTCCTAGAACTGAGGCCAACAGAATGGAAAGTTTCTGTATGCCACAGAAAAGTTTTGAGGTTTAAGTTATTTGAAGAGATGATGCTGAGAATTTATACCTGAAGGAAGGCAGCTCTGCTTCAAGAGACGGGGGAAAGTAACTGAATTCAAATGTTATGTGACTGAAAGAAGTGTATAAATATGGCAAATCTAGTACTGTATCTATTTAGAAGACTAACATTTCTACGTTAATGCAAGTGAAAATGGGAGAGTTTTTAATATGTCAGTGCTCTATAGAGAAGGGGTAGATCTTTGAGTTGTTGCTGTGTGACATTTTAGGAAACATGCTTAAGTAAAACTAAACTGGGTTTAGAATTCATGTTGAGAGTGATTAGAGGGTTGARTAAGGACTGGAGAAGCTGCTCTAATTCTCCAGTATTAGTACAGTGCTGTATGCGTAGACACCAGTTAGCTCCAGAAGTGTCCTGTGAGTCAGGGAAACTTTTCCCTTCCAGAATATGTAAGGCCAGAGAAAAGAAATTAATTCAATGTATACAGCAAAAGGAAAGTGCTGCTTTCAGCCCTACTCAAGCAAGTCCTGCAGACTTCAACAGGAATTTGTGCGTGAGCCCAGAGAGTAGCACAACAAAAATACACGGTAAGACCTTTTTCACAAAGGAATACAAACCACTGTATTTACACATGAATCGAGCACACTTAGTCCCCAAAACAATTTGGTCATTGCGTTCATCATCAACAGGCTTTTTAAACATTTGGGATGCTAATACTTTTAGTACAGTTTTTAAATACATGTTGCAAATAATCTCTAACATAGTTAGTTTAATACACTTAATAAATAAGCATCAAGAATCTTCATAGCATTAAGATGAACAGACCTATTAAATGGTTTTCAATGTCCATTAAGGGGAGAAGGAGGAAAAAAAAAAAAGTCTTTTGTTACTATAAAATTGTACTTAATGTCCTTCAAAGAACAATGGTCCTAAGTGTATGTTCAAGTGCCAAAACAAACATCAGCAAGCGAATCCTCTACTGCATGCCAAACCACTGTTCTTGATCGGCCCACTGAGCTGCCTCGCTGTCACTGCCTTCCAAGTCTCCCTCTTCTCCACTTCCCTCCATATCATCCACATCTTCTTCCTGGGTTGCATCCGTTGGACTTTCCTCTTTTTCCATTTTCTGCATTCCTTCTAACGACTTCTGATCGTTTGGATCCAAACTGATGAAAGAAATAAAGTGTTACACTAAAACCTAACACCAACATAAGGAAAATCATCATCAACAAAGTCTCATTTTATTTGCTGCACTTTCTGTTTAAAAACCAAGAATTTTAATTTATTAATGATATAAGTTCACCTCAGGCTGATAAAAATACCAAACACTATGTCTTTATGCAAATTATCTTCAATGCCCCAAAATGTACCTAATAAATACTACATTCTTCCAGAAAGATTAGCCAACTCTTTTGGTCAATGCCCATTAGTAGTAGTAAAATAGAATGGTTACACTTCAAATGCTTATGACCAAATATAACATGGACAAGCTAAAAACAGTTTTCCCATTTAATATGTAGAATATTGTGGGCCTAATGCACCAGATTTAGGGTGATGTTCCAAGAAAACATTTAGATTCCTGATGTTTTGTTGAATCGCTCTGCTTAAATTTCCTTAATGGTGCATGGTTGTATGGCATCTTCCAGTCTAAAGGAGTGGAGCCYAAGGTGCTCGCACTATATAGTAATTTAGTAACCGTAAACAAATCCATGCCTTAGTTCCTCCATTCATCCAGAAACTGCACACCTGGTGACATGCTTAGCATTAACATAGGCTTAAGACTGCAATATCGCTTCTTCTCCTTAAATCATGCAGTTCAATTCAAAACATTAGGATCAACAAAATTCACCAGAGTGTGACTTAAATATTTTTTGTTTCCTTCAAAGGAAATGGAGCCTCTGATGARCATCCCTATCAACTTGCAGCTCAGTTCTTGTACTTAGGCAAGTGACTGCTGCTTCTCAGAAACAAATGGGAATTTCAGAGGTCCCAAGCTTACCTGAGGGCGATGCTGTACTGGTCCATGGCTTCCTGATATTCATTGACGGCTACAAGAAAGTCTCCCAGGATTCGATGCAGGACACAGTCGCTCTGATTAGCCAGCGCGCTCCTCAGCAAAGCGATTCCATCTTCATACTTCTGTTCTCTACCTGTTTATATGCAGAACTATAGTTTTAATTAATAGTTTAGATACATCTACAAGAAAATAAAATCTAAGAATATTCATAAAAAGCCACCACAACAGACATCTGTCTCTTCTCTCAGAACTATCAGCAAGCTGGGTAGTAGTAACTCACTTTTTGTAAGCATAATTCTTAGGACTGCACTTTATTGTGCTGACTGCTACACTCATGAAAACATACTCTYTGCAGCCAAAGCATTTAGTTTGCAATTAAGTGTTGCTGTAATGTCAGTTGCTAGACTGAAATAACTCCTGTGCTTTTTCCTTCAGAAGAGAACTGAAATCTCTGAGCTCTAACATCAGCACATTATTCTCACTGATAAGGTGGCAGAACACTTGCATATAGAAGAGCAGACCTCAAAAAGTGTACATAGGAAAAAAGAAACTTACTAAGAAGTTCTGCTTTCTTTACCACAGCTTTAATGTAATCAGGTCTTTGTGTCAGTGCTTTGTCCAACAATGTTTTTGCCTTCTCCTGCGTGACTGGGTCTTCAAGACAGACTGTTGCTAACAGAGTGAGCGTCTGGGCGTTTGCCCCCAGAGTTTTATACACGTTATTTGCCATAACCATAGCTTCACGGATACTGTTAGATGCTAGATAACATTCGATGAGACCTGATGATAGAACAGACAGTTTTATTATTCTGTTATTCCACAAGTAACACATAATACTGTCTAAAAACAGCATACTTGGATCAGTATCATCCATTTCTATTTCACCTTGCACAACTTTTTTTTTTTTTTTTTTTTTTAAAGAGATTTTCATTACATTTAGCTCCGAGGAAAAAAAAATCTCTCTGAAAACATTAATATTTTTTCCTTCTTCTCAACTGCTGGTCATTTAAACTTGCTCTTATTCTAACTGATCCAACAATAATAATGACATAAAAAGCACCAGCACCAAACCAACACTGCACACGAATACCTTTTACTTCACTTACCTTCATAGCAATCCAGCCTGCAAGGTGCAAGACGTATTGCCTCACGAAAGTGGATAATTGCCTCCTGTACGCGACCCATATTCCTAAGAGCAGCTCCTTTCAGCAGCAGAGCTTGAACACTATTACTATTAAGTTGAATAGCTTTGGCTCCTAAATATAAGGCACGGGAGTATCGTTTACTGTAGAAACTATGACACCTACGAAAAGACAGGACTGATTGTAAACACGTACAGCTTGTGGGGCCTAAACACATTCATGGTTGGGGTCTGTGTGTGTGTGTGTAAAACTCAGGAGAAAATATTAYCTTTTTAAAAAGTCAAACAAAAAAAGTGATATTGTTATAGCTGTTTAATATCACATATCTAATAACTTTGAGAACTGTAACGTGTTCTAGGTGATCCTGTGTATGCAGGGGGGTTCGACTAGATGAYCTCTAAAGGTCCCTTCCAACCTTAACAAATCTACGATTCTACATATAGAAAGCAACCGAAACAGAAAGTTATAATTAAGTAACCTCCAGAATGGAATATGTAGGGTARAAAAGCACCTGAGATTCACCAAAAGCTGAATCCCCTGTATCTTATGTAATCCAATTCATACAGTAAAACAAGAACTGAGGCAAAAAAGGAAGAAAGGCAAGAAAATTACCCAGAAACCACCCAGGGTTCCGCRTGCTGATCCGAGATGTTGAAGAGCCGGCAGCCCAAGTTCTCTACATCCTCTAATCGACCTTCACGTGCCAATAAATAACCATATACATCCATTCCTAAAGTGAAACATTTGAAGATCAGGGTTGTCCAAGTTATTCATTACAAAGATTAAATTTTCATACAAATACATATACTAAGGCATAAAAATATCTAGGATCCAATGGAATTTAAGCACAAGAGCCAGTGTTTTATAACTTTTTAGCAGCTCCTCTGAAGTTTTTTTTTTTTTTTAAAGAATTAAGACTCCCTCTCTGATAAATTTACGGCACAGAAACTTCTGAATGTAAATTCTGAACTGATAAAACAGGGACAGCAATATTCAATATTGCACTAAATGCTCAACTGCATATATCTGCCGCTAATCTAATGTTTCCCAGAAGATCATTAGTTAAATAAGCTCTATGTGGCATTTCTTTGAGGATTTACAGTTACTCACCTTTTATTAGATAAGGATCCAGCATTTGTGCTTGTTCAAATTTTAAAATTGAGTTTTTATTATCTCCTGCCCTGAAGTACAAGTCTGCTAAGCTCCCCAGTAAATCCACATTATCCCTCAGGAGCGACTTTTTCTCTAAAGAGCTTCAAGAGAAAAGAAACATCTGTTAAATGAGCGCCACCTTTAATATAATTGTATACAATCACTGTGTATTACTGGATTACATCATGTTCTAGGAGCTCTTACCAAATGGTATTGATTGCTCTGGTGTTATCTCCGGTATGTACGAACGCATAAGCCTTGATCCACACTGAGAGCCAGTCCAAGTTAGGAATACTCTGGATTACATTCATTGTCATAGAGGCCACTTCAGCACCTTTCACCGAGAGCGAGAGCAGGCCTGTTCGGAAAGAAATCACTCTGAGCCAAACTGCTTTGGATACAAGTTAATGGACTAAAATGAGAAAACTCCATCCCACAACAAGCATATACAAGTGGTTTGTTACAGTGTTATGACTTCCATAACGTAGGCATTACACACTGAATGCAAATCGAAGGGAGTTACTTAAGACACAGATATCATTTTAATTGTAACACTTAAATACTGAAATACTTGTGTGTGCAAAATACCTACCTAGTATGGCATCAAGTGCTAAAGGGCACTGTCTCAGTACTTCTTTATAGCTTGTAACAGATGAGCGTTCTTGACCTGCTTTCTTGTATAGGTTTGCCAACATCATATTGATCTACAAGCAAGAGAAGCATTGGTGGAGTCAATTATGAGAAAAAGAGAAGTGCCTCCCTCCCATCTGCTCTGGGCAGATGATAAAATTGCCTGTTTTGAAATCACTGCAACATACTGTAAACTATAAAATAAATTTTCCTCTTTCTGAGTCCGGGGACAAAATTTACATTCATTTACATACATTACATTCAAATTACAAAATTTCCATTCATTTACAGGGGAGTAGCATTCTGTCACACATTGCATTCTCTGGTGCAGCTATGCACAATTCAAATGTTTTGATACAATTACAATTTGGCAATATCTAACTAACCCAAAACTAACACAATGCTATTACACCTGCAGGCTACATTTTCATTTTTGCTACAAATTCAAGGGCAGCTGATGATGTATTTGTGACCAATRTCCACCAGAACCTACCTTTGGGGTCCTCTGTCTGGAAGGAATCCCATCAAGGATAGCAATGGCATCTTTGTCCTGCTTCAGCATTGTGTAACACTCGGCCATTTTATACTTCACTTCAATTTCAGATGGTAAGCACTGAAACAAACACACATTTAAGTACGATGCCATTTTACTCATCTAAAAAAAATGTGAATAAAGTTTTTCATTAACATTTACACTGCAATAACGTCACCAGTATAGCCTACTGCTGGCTCATCTTGCCTTGGTCTACAAATGAAAAGCATGAGTTACATGAACTAATATATCATGTTTAGTAGATTAGATCAAACTGAGTTTTTCAAAAGAAAGCAGTATATTTTATATTTAACACATCAGTAAGTACCTGCTTTCTTTAATGCAAGTCTTATCCACTAGAAGAGTGTTAAGTCAGCAAAATTAATTTTAAGGGGTGCCTGACCATGTGATGTAGCACATTCATTAGCTGTTAAATACCTGGCTTTGGGGAGTTGAGGCAGCGTTCCCAGTAGAAGGTCTTACTTTGGAGGTTTTACTTAACGCCTTTTTCTGCTGCAAGGCCATTGTATACTTACTTACAGCATTTCTATATTCTTTGTCGTGGAAGAGGGAGTCAGCGTGATATACGAGGAGCTGGTATTTCTGAGATGGTGAAAACAATTCCCTAGAAGAAATGCAAACAGAGATGTTAGGATCAGCYAATTGCCTAAGTACAAGCAAATTACAGATCCAAAATATTTCTATCACAGRTTTATCTGGCTTCAGCTTCCTGCTGTCGCTGCTGCTCCACCACAGCGGAAGGGCCCCGGGATAAATGGTATCTCCTCACAAAGGGCTCATCTTGCCACTTTTTGATAATGGTGTACAATGGTAATTGTCATTTTTGACATATTATCAGCAGTAACAACTTATATTTTGCTGCTTGGCCACTGCTTTCCATAACAGAGTGACTTCCATCCTCCCCATCACAGCCAAGTGCCCTTCAAAGCACGTTTTCCTTGAACAGCCTCAGACTTAAAGGCAACYCAGTTCCTTGCACAGCTGTCCTGAGCCCAATCCACATCCCATATTTGATAAACCATTATTTTTTTTAGCAATTCCAATACACTTAGAGGAGTGCGAGTAAGTCAAGGCTCAGATCTCCACTGGGGCTTTAACAAGCACCTCAGAAGCCACGGAAAATACACAGCGCTGCCTCACAGGGAGAAACATCCCTGGTCCTGCGCCCTCGGGCCCGGGCTCCGCGCCGGCCCTGCCAGCATCGCCCCCCCCGCCGCGGCGGCCACTCACGGGTTGTTGCCGCTCATGGTGAGCAGCAGCCCGCTGAGGAGCCGCACGTTGGAGTGCAGGCCGGCGGCCGCCATCTCGCGCACGTGCTCCACCACGCTCATGCTGCCGGGGGGCGGGAAGACACCGGGACGGCACCGGCACCGCCGCTCCAAAATGGCGCCACCGAGGGGGCCTCGCGCGCCGCCGCCCGCGCCGCTGCCCGACAGGCCCCGCGCCAACAGGCGCGCGACGGGGCAGCCCGACACGGCGCCAGGACCCCTCTCCGCGCGTGCGCAGGAGCCCGCGATCTCGGCGCCTCCGCCTGAGGCGGCGCCATTTTAGAGCGTCGCAGCCGCCGGTGGGAGTCGTTTTGCGGCCGCTCCTGCGCAGCTCCTGYGGCTGGAGCGCTTCCTCCCGAGGCTGTGAAACCAACTGGCTGCGGCGCATAAGTGTGGCAGAGGTCTCGGAGATCCTGAGRAACCTGCTTAGAGAAATAGGTAACTAAGGAGAAAGGTCCTGGCAGCCTAACTTCCCAGGGCGGGAGTCCTCACACGTTCCTTGGGGGAGTTGACCAAGGCAGAGGCCTCACTGGGGTCTTCATTGGCTATGAGGTGTAAACCGGAAGGAAAGCGAGCCTTGCATAGCASTAATAGCTTTGAACTGTTCCACCACGTGAATTCAGCGCTGTTTCTTTCTTTATATTCCCAAATTGTTGATTTTTTTTTCTCCTTTATTGTTTGTTGCAAAAGAAGAACACAGAACATATTTGTCCTGTCACTACTGCTCCTGCTGATAAAAATAAAAGCATTTGTTTTTCCGGGAGCGTGCTGTTAAAAGGGCCAGGTAGAACAACCTTGTGAAGTGCGGTGGTAGTAACACAAACACACACACAAAAGTGTTAGTACCATAGGGAGAGAGTGAAATAAGTGTTACCAGGAAGGAAAGGAATGGCCCGGGAGAGCATACAGAGCTCAGATATATGCTTTTTTTTTTTTAATGAATCATCTGGTTGATCCAACACACTCAGTTTTGCTGACTTTGACTGAACCTGCCTTTGCAAAGGAAGGCAGCTTGGAATAAGGTATATGTAATCTGTTCCTTTTAAGTTCTTTTTCTGCAGTACAACACTGTTCTACAAAGGAAGACCTTCATAAAACCAAGTACTGCAGACTATAGCCCTGCTATTAATCCCTTGTTTCCAACAGGAATGATTCACTTCCTGTTGATTGCTCTCCCATTACACAGTAAGGAAGGCTTTTAACAAAGACAAAACTTGGATTTCCTTTGAAGACATGAAGCAATTACCACGATAATCACAAGCTAAGTTTATTAAGAAAGAAGGGGGTGGGGGGAAAGTAAAAATCACTGCACTTGACAACAAAGCATGAGAGGCACATTTTTCAGGGACACATGATAACGAAACTCTAGCCAGTAGAGCAATTCCATAGCCCCGTACACATTTCTCCTTTTTATTTAAATGCTAGCTGTAGCCACTGACAAAAAAGCAGCTGAAACAGCATATTAGAATCATTTATTAAGCACCAGCTTAATAATACTTGTTTACAGTACTCAAGTGATCTTTTTCTTCCATCTCTCTATTTTCCTCATTGACTGATTTATTTTTTCTTTATAAGCACTTAATTCTTGTATGGTACAAAATGTATTTGAAATAAAGGCAAAATACTTTGTACACCCCATGGAAATAGATARCATTGTTGCTGCTTTGCTCCTTCACTGCCCGGGTCCCGACAGGCTCTTGTTCATGAACTGTCTCTTCACAAAACAGATCCACCACTGGAAAAGCAAATATGAAATCAGAAGACATACAACAAGACTTAAAAAAAAAAAAAAATCAGGCACATGTATTACTTCCTTGCTTTTTAAAATAACCTAAAATGGCATTTGCTAGTTTAGCACATTACAAATTATTTTTTTAAATAAACTGCAGTCTACTATTGCACTACCCCCATCAACCCAGAGAAGCTTGCTCTGGAGTAACCCACATCTCATCCCTCACTCCATCATCTTGCTGCTTTCCACATGTTTCTGGAAGGAAAACCACATCTCATGTGGTTTTCTATGAATATCACRTTCAACTCTTACCTTACTAGGTTTGTCACTTTGAGGATCAAATACTTTTTCACAAAGCCGAAGACCTGTTTCTTGTCTCAGCTGCTGCAAATAGGCCCTCATCACCTCTGAAACAGCACAAGCAAAGAACAGGGTGTAAACTGAGGCAGCAACAAGSAAAGCATTTCATAAAGCTGCTTACAGCAGACAGTGCAGGTTTGCACATCTGCAGACACTGTCTGACTATTTGCTTATTCAAATTACAGCCATATTTGGGATTGTTAATGGTATTTGCATCAGTAAAGCTGACCATCTGAACTGTTCTCTTAGCAGCCTTTGCTCACTGTTGTGGGATTCCTATTCTCCAGGAGGACAGCTGGCTAGGGCTCAGCTACAGGACTTAGATGGCGATAACGGTGATATAAAAGGCAGACTCCTCCTTCCTGGTTCCACTGGATCTACAGATTCAGAGGAGTCGCTGAGCCCCTGAGGTCAGCAAATTCTGGTTATGGTGCACTCAAAGTCAGAGCTACAGATCTAGAAGGTGCAATAGGGGTCTAGGGATCACTTTCTTCGTCATTGCTGCAAAGCATCAGGCCAACATAAGCCTTCAGAGGTGCTTTTTATTCTTACCTTCCTCCTGCTTGGTGGCAGGTTTAGCATAGATGGCATTAAGTGGAAAGCCAGGTTCCCCAGGGATCGGGAAGTTAGTGATTCCTAGTGTGTACATCTCTTTCTCTCCTTGGCCTTTGGAGTTACACTGRAAAAAAAAAAAGGCAAATGATTAAATATATGAGCAAAAGCTTATAAAGCATTAAAATCAAATATTTAATCAATCTGTAGCAGAAAAGAATCATCAAGGATAGCAATGAAACGTCTTTTTGGCAATCCACAGCTTTGGAATATCTCTGGATCTGACAACTGGAACTGAGGTGAACAGTACAACTTGTGCCACTAGGAGGAGAATATCATCGAATATTCTCCTAAATGCAGTCTCGAGCAGATTCAATTTCCTCTCTCCACTCAAGTTCCTGTTTTCCTACCTTCTGCAGCTTTTTCAAGCACTCAGAAATGTAGAGAGTTACGTAGATCAATGTCCTGTCAGCCTCATTCTGCAAAATAAAAGTAAGCAGAGTCCTCAAGCACTGTTAGAGTAATGAAGACTATGGAACTGATTTTCTTAAAAAAAAGAAACAGGAATGAGTTTTAAGTCATTTTAGCCTATAGCTTTCTCACAAGACAGGAATTAGCAATTCAAGACATTTATCCAAATTAAAAAACATAAATGAGAGGAAGGGKTTTTTTTTATTATCTGGTACAACTACTGTATTGCAAATACATTTACATACACAGCACCAAATCTCCAAAAACTTTTTGAATGTGTAATATCTCAAAAAATTACCTTAATTTCATAATTTTTGAAGAAAACATTAGCTTTGAAGTAGTAGATGGCTTCATCTATAATGTCTGTGTCCTTAGCTATCAAAAAAAAAAAAAAGAAATATAGTTAAACAGTGAACCAGCATACTAAAGTCATGGCTTTCTTTCACTAAAGTACATAAACAATGATTCTTGCAAAGACAATATCTTGCTATTTACAAACAGCAGAAAACACCACTATGCTACAACTATTGTGAAACTGTGTGAAAGACTTTCCATAATTCATATCATAGTATTTAAGTTTACTAATTTTAGCAGAAGTTTTAATTCCCCTCCTTCCTCCCTATTATTTCTCACTTCACAAAGGGCAACAATTCATCACTTCCACATGGTTTCCTACTACTATTTGAGTAATTTATCACCATGAAAGTCTTCTGAGAGCAGACAAATATTTTTTGAGAMAGTACAATACCACAATCAATCATCTTCATCATCCTTTTTGGAAGGAAAAAAAAAAAGAACAGTATATAGTCAGAAGCTCACTTAGATCTTTCATCTTTTTTTGCTAAAACAAAAAACTGCCTAACCCCAGAGATGTTTCCTTTTTCCAACTGCAACACCACGCCACTGTGAGATAAGCCTAGGAAGTGCTATTTGAAGTGCTGAAGTGGAATCTGTTTTAAGCTACCTATAAAACTTTTAGTGCCTCTGGGTACCAGAATTTAAGTTTCAATTTCTGAAGCTGCACGCCCTAAGGTGCTGCCTTAACTCCCCATCCTGCAGCGCAGCAGTGACTCTCAAGCTTCAGCTCCAAAGAGCTGGTTCTCTTTAGCTCAACCACTACTTCCTCTTACGTCGCAGGGTCCACACCAGTTAGAAGTTCTCCTCAAAGCCTACTGAAAACCACAGTGAAACTTGACTGTAGAGAACACAAGGAGGAAGCATGAAAGTAGTAACTGTAGGCATTATTTTTTCTTTAATTCTAAAGCAAGAGAATAAGCCAGTAGGGAGAAAAGTTTTTGTTTTTTTTTCACATAACTGTTGCATGGTAATTACTTTTCCTTGCMCCACTGACAGAAAGCATATACTTGACATGACCAGTGTGGTAGAGCTGGCTTTGAACAAACTGTGATGTGATTATGAGCAATATGAAAACAAATTTTCAGAGATTATGGTAAACTTACTTTCCCGAGGTGCTGGGCCTTTGAATTGGCTTCTGATGGGTAACAATGCCATGTTCCCAATTAACTTGGTATCAGAGTCCATTAGAGTTGAATGGTAGGCCTGTGGACAGAGGGGAAGACTAGTTATGAATATTACTAGAAATAGGCATTTCATTGTCCTCGTGGCAACATAAACAGGTCTTAAGTGTCTCCCAGATGTCTCTGATTCAGTGTTTAGTCAGTGATGTTTCCAGCAATTTTACTTTGAACAAACGGTAGCCAATTTCAAATTAGGCCTAGCTCTCAATGATATTCTGGTRAAGACCATAAAAGATTCAGCACAGACATTATTTATGGTAGCAGTGGTGGAAGATATGATGAAACTGGTGTGGTAGATCTACTTGCACTTGCTTACTGTTCTCTTGTATAAGTTACTGGGCTTTTCATTATGAAAGTATGCAAGGGAAAATTGGTTTGTTAGGTGACTTGGGCCTTAAAAAATATTATTTTATTCCATGTCTAACTAATAGTAGTAGATAATAATAAATCCAGGCTTATTGCATATCAACAAGATTCCAAAATAGACCAGCTTGTGTGCTTTAAATCCAGTATTTATCAGTGACAAAACAAAAGAAAATCCTTGTGTGAATGACAAGGTTCTTCCTAGAATACAGATTTTAAAAACTTGATGAATTTAACTTCCAGATATTTGCAGTGCACAGTTTCAGGCCGCTAGAAAGCCTCCATCCCCTCACAGCTGTCTTTTGCAGGGTCTTGGGGAGTGCGTCTGAGGGGCAGCAGCAGCATTTCACAGGAAATCAGTTTATTTCAACATGAGGAAGATGTTATGAACTAGCCCATTGTAAAGGGCAGCTTTAAGACCACCTTTATTACTGGAGCCAGCTGGGAGTGCCCGGAGATGTGGCTGTGGGGGGACTGTCATCCTTCTAACTGCAAAAACACATCTAGCTGCACCCTAGAGAGGTGGACAGCATCCCCCACAGCAGGAAGTGGAGGATACCGGCCTCGCAGCAGCCTCCCATAAACAGCAATCCCTTTTCTATCCAGGATCCCCGCAGCTACGGCCCCGTCTCCCCCGCACGCAAGTGCCAGGTCAGGCCCAAGCAGCGAGGCCCCTTTCCCGCGGTGGCAGCCCCGGGACACCCGGCAGCATCCGCCCTGCCAGGCCTGCGCGCTCTCGCCCAGGCCCGCTGCCCTCTCTGCCCGCAGCCGGGGCTGGCAGGCGCCCGGGGCGCGCGGGCGCGAGCGCAGCACATCCCCCTCACCGGCATCTCGACGGGCAGGGCGCAGCTGGGCAGGGCCGGGCAGGAGGGGAGCACGGACGGGCTCGCCGCAATCCTTCCTCCTCCGCCTGCGCTGCAGGAAATGAGGCGGCGGAGGCGGTGCGAGCAGGGGAARCCAGAGGAGAGGCCAGGCGCTTGCACCGCCCAGAGAGTGCAGCTGCCTGCAGAAACTCAGCCGGGCTGGGGAAATGCCCAGAAACCCCTCATGGTTCTGGCATTTGTTTGCTTTTCCCCTCTGGAATCATGTTCCTCCTTTCCCTCTCCCTTTGCATTGTCTGTCAGTGCATATAAAGCCYTCTCAACCCCTCTATGCTATGGTGCCTTCTTTCAAGCAGATCTGAAATACTTCCTCAGTGACAGAGGCCAACTTCCCCCCCACCCCTGCAAGGATTAGAGCATGACAAAAGCACACAAAGCGCATCAAATTGTCATGCACCAGGAAGCACACCAGACTGGGGCCCTTTGCTTGCAGCCAGTTTTGCRTTGCGTGCACTTCTGCACATCTTGTTCTGGGACCTGACCTGCAAAGTGTAGGCAGCCAGGCTGGTCTGTGAGAACTCGCTGTTGCACTAGGGATAAGGAAGCACACAAGTGGGACCATGTTGGGCTGGGAGTTCAGAGGAATATACCCTTTTTGGAGTCTTGCTGAGCTATCCAATCCTCTGTTATAATCTTAATCTTCCCTGTGACCCAGCACTCCTAATTTGTCCTCAGGCAAATGACAGAACATAATGTCACTGCTTGTGTCAGGGAGAAAAAATGGGGAAATGTGGAAACTGAGTCAAAAGAATCTAAGTGAGGGACTTAGGTTGTGCCTTTCAGCAYTCCACAAGCATGACTCATCCCAAAGATGTGCAAGCTTGGAAATTTGCTGAAGTATTTGCACGGTTTAATTCAGTCAGTACAAATCAAAATTAACCATGTCTGCATTTAGGTTTGCCCTAGCAAATTTACATCAGTCATTGGCTACCTGTGGCTGATTCCAAGGCATCATAATTCAGAGAATAGTGCCCACTGATGTGCTTAGCTACATTCAAGTGTAAAAGGCTGTCCACATAATGAGAATAACCTCCACAATAATAACTAATCAAGTATATTCTGTAYTTTGCACTATGTTTTTAAGCCTTGAAGAGTTCTGTTTTTCAGCTCTTTCTGCTGAGCATGACTCTGAGAGGTAAGGTTTTATGAATGGTGAATATGAAATTTGTTTTGTAATTCATAAAGCTGACACAGCTAAGCATGCAAACACCTGTGAGGCTGTACACACATGCAGGAATGAGGTACCCTTGCATATGATCGGATGGCATGGACCAGTGCCACCTCTGTTTTTACTTGCACTTAGTTACTTTAGTGAATATGTTCTTCAAGGATAAAGTGCTTTAATATTGCTTCTGTGTAAAACCTGTGCATGTTCTGCTATACAGATCACATATGCTGTCCTTAGCAGGAGTGTGAATTCTCCATTCAGGGCACAAGAGCAGCTMTTTTTTCTCATCACAGTGAACATAAAATAATTATCTTTCTCAAGAAGGTCCACCCACTGAACAGTTTTCCTCTTGAAGCTGCCAGTTATCATCTTCTTCCCTCATGAAGATTCTTCACATTCACTGTTTAAAGCAGAATTTTCTTTCACTCTTTAAAGCAGAATACATTCTTCACTCTTTAAAGCAGAATTTTCACTCATCTAATAGCAGAACAAACTGCCCAGGGCTGGAGATAAATGTTTTTTATAAATTATTTGTATTTTTCTAAGAGCAGGCTGTGGCTCGCTCTTCTGCCAGCAACTGCTTTTCCCCAAATGTTCCTATATTTAATTGAGACAGTGATATGTTGGGACCTTTGTTACAGATGCAGTAATACATACAGAATACAATAATACATACCACAGAAACATAACAATAAAATCATTTACTGAAATAATTATGAGGTCATACAGGATCACTTTTCAATAGAAATTTTAATTAACTTAGAGATAAAAAACCAAACTGTACAAATATGATACTTGACATATTTTACAACCAAGATATTTCCTTTGTTTGAGGAAAACATAGGYTTGAACATATTCATTCTACTCATCCACATGATCTTGAAAATACTCATCCACAAGAGCAGATTTATCTTCTTCATATTCCTGCCAGACAGAAAGCAAAAGTAAAACCTGACTCTTTTCCCCCACAGCTGTAATAATGTCTGTTCTCTGAAATTTTAATTGCTTATGGGTAAAAAAAAAAGAAAAAAAGGAAAAATGTCTCCTATGATTCCACAAAACCAGTAGCAAAACTTTCTGGAAAATAATTTGTCTCCAGAGGTATCCGAGCTTTCCGAGTTGTGTGGGTCAAAATCTAGATCCAGGTATTTTGCATATTGCACAAGTACAAAGCGGAATTAGAGGAAATGGAATAGAAGCACTGAATTTGTCCCTTAGGATTTGATCTGAATGATCAAATTAGAAGGGGCTCAGAACCGATTTTAAGACACTAGTCTTCTTGTACCATATATGTCATAAGTTTTTCAATTTATCATCAAAAGGACCTTACCTTTGGCTCTTTAAATTCAAGATCTTCTCCATACTGAATGGTAAAGTCTATATGCTGCAGAACTATGTTCATACTTTCCTCATCAGAGCGATCAAATGGTAAAAATCGAACCATACCATAGTCATCAATCTAGAGAAAAGATTTAGAAAACATTAGTTAGAAAGTGCAGCAAGTTAATTCTTTTACACTCAGAGCACTCTAAGCCACTTCTCTGAACCAAACCTTCCCTGCCTGGACTCCCAACACACCTCTTAAAAGGACACTGCAAACCAGAGCAATTAGAACACCTGCCCATCATTCGCCGGTCCTACACATTAGGCAAAACTATTTTTCAAAGTTGCTAATCTTTTAGCAACTGTCATGTAAAAATGTAGGTTTTAGAGGGGGAAAAAATATTTGTAATATATGTAATATCTATAAGATCAAAGAAGACAGTAGCCATATAAATACAGTATTGAATTTAAGAATACGTTAGAATAAATAGCAATACACCTACCAAACCACATATGGATTTAGTCARTTTCTTAAACATTTTGCTTTTTAATATATTTGTAGAATCCTCAATCATGGAATACATATCTGGATCTAAGTACCTGGACGGACAAAAAGGTCATCATTAACATCCAAAAAATCTTCACTAAAGAACAAGTAAGTCATTGTTAAATATAAAGCAAAAGTATCGTTTTCTATTCCAGAACAGTAGATTTTAATTGTGGGAATTTTGAGTGAAGTTTGAATTTTTGAGTGAAGTATACGGGGAACTTACTTTTCAATTTCCTTCTTAGCTTTCTTGCTCAGCAAATCCATTTTGGTCATGATGTTGATCTGTGGAATCTCTAAAGATATCATTGCACTGAGCGCTGCCAGAACTCCAGAGATAAACTTAAAGGAATATGAAAGATGACATATTTAAGTACAAAGGCAACACCAACATGCAGGATATGGCTCATTCTTCTCCATAACTGCTCACTAAGTAGATGACAATTGCAATCAGAACCCCCAACCCCAATTAACATTTTCCAAGCTAAAAACAAAATAAAACAACAACAACAAAAAAGCCCAGTTCCCTATACTTAGATTTCTTTTTTTTCTACTAATATGAGCTTTTAAAATAGATTTCAAATGGATACCTTAAAAGATTCCACCATAAACTGAGAATCAACAAGAAAAACTCCGCAGACACGGAATTCCCACTGCTGAAGCTGCTCCACCAGCTGCTTCATCACTGGTAAATGTGTGTAGAGTTCGATCTGACCTAGGACACACTTGSAATATTACTATGTAGCAATGGAAAACCACCACATAAAGAAGCATAATCTTGTTCACAGTTATTGTATTTAAATATGCTGATTAAAATAAGTATGTTTACCTGGGCAATCGAACAATATATAGTCATCCTCCACATGACCAAGGCTCTCCTCTAGCCAGTTAAAATTATTTGCAAAGTATTCCATACAGAACACCAAGCCGCCGTTGGGACCAAACCTTAAGGAATCATCTTCCATAACATCATCCACTTCTATTAGCTCGCGGATGTCTGAAATGAGACACAGGACGTGTTTCTAGCACCTTGTTTACAGTGATGCACAGAGGCCAGTTGCTGTTACGTGCTCAAACCTTACGGGAGTCTCGTGTGAACCCTAGGTATGGAAAGGAGAGCYGACAGCTTGGGTGCTGTTTCCACCCCAGAAATCTCGCTGTTCTCCTGTGCCAAGGGTCTTCACACCAAACCAAGGTAAGAAAGAGCACCTTAAGCCTGTTACCTACCTACACTGCATAGCCGTGCACATCAATGTATATATGTGATGTACATATACACACACACAAGTATGTGCAAAACGCCAGAGCTCCCACCTAGCGCGGGGCCCATCCTGCGGTCCGGGTGGGATCAGGGCTACCGCGGGCCCGCCGCGCCGCTCACCTGCCATGACGGGGTAGCTGAAGAGCTCTGCGGCCGGGTCCAGGTTCACCACCTGCACGGCGCGGCCCAACGCCTCGCAGTGCTGCACCATGGTGGCGCAGTACGTGCTCTGCAAGGCACACGCACGGGTGAGGGGCGGCCCTGCCCCTCCTTTCCCGTTCCCGTTCCCGTTCCCGTTCCCGCCTCACCTTCCCGCTGCCCGCCGGGCCCATCACCAGCTGCGCGTAGCGGGGCATGGCGGCCCCGCAGCACCGCGCCTCGGCGAAGCGGCGCCGCTTGGCCGCTCCGCCGCACCGTAGCGCTCCGCGTCACGTGCTCCCGGAGCCAATACTCGGCGCTAGCRCGCACCCTTCCCCACAGCTACGGGACGCCCGAAGGCTCAAAAGACGCCCYTCCGCGGCGGCGCGGCTCTCGCGAGACGGCGGTGGCGCTGGGCAGGGCGCACGTGCCGCGCGCGCCGTGTGGGAGCCGCCGCCGCCGCGGGAGGAGCAGCCGCCCTTGCTGCCGCCGCGGCCTGAGGGGCCGCTCGGGTAACGCCTCGACGCCACCTCCGTGCCCCTCCGTTTCCCCCGCCCCGCCTGTCCCGGTGCCGGGCCTCGCCGCCCGCGCCGGTGCCGCAGCGCCTCCCCGCGCGGTGACCACCCCCGGCCGCTGTGCCCCGGCACCTGCCTCCCCGAGCGCCCTCCCGTCCCCGCGCGGCGGTGTCCGGCACCCCCGGCCCGCCGTGTCCCTGCCTGCGGCCTCGTCCTCTCTAGTGACACGGAGCCTCCTCTCCATCACGGGCCCCCTCTCGCTCTTAGCCCTCAGCCTCGCTGCGCCGTCTCCCCTCTCTTACTATCTCCWGTGCTTCCTGGCTTGCTTGTTGCCGCCAGCACTGACCCCTCCAGCCTCTCCTTGTGATCCCCCATTCATTGGTGTGAACCCCATGACTTCTGGTGCCMTGTCCTTTCCTCTCAGCTCTGTGCACTGCCCACATGCAGCTCTTACAACCATCTGCCCCCGAGCCTTCCACACGAGCCATCCTTTGTGTTCCAGGGGAGCCCCCTTGTGCCTTGCAGCCCCTTTTATTGCCTCATGACTCTTATTTGCAATGCTTCTTGCATCTGATCCCCACTCCAAACACATACACTTTTTTTTTTTTCCTTATGTAAACCCTGATCATTTCTGTGTCCTGCAGGCTTCYGAGATGGCTACAGATGTAGCTGAGCCCGTGGTCCTTGACTGCAAAGGAGATGTGAGGAGCGGTGCCAAGTCAGATGCTGACTATCCTCTTCGGGTCCTCTACTGTGGAGGCAAGTGGTGAAGGGGCAGTTGTTTGATTCTTACAATGTGCTATTTGTAAAGGCAGCCCTGCAGAGAAAATGAGTAAATCGGAGATTCGATGTTGGTCAGCTTTGATTTAGAAGATAGGCAGTGATCAGYTTGCCCCTTCTGATTTCCTTCCTAGAACAGGTTAAATTTTGTATTCTGTCCAAAGCATTTACAATGGAGTGGGTGGCCCGCCGCCTCTGTTCGAAAGATGGAGGTACTAGTGTCTTCACATAAACAGTTGCACATAAACAGTTGCATTGACAGGAGCAGTACTCAGGTTATGAACTGTTGCACAGTGATCTGCCTCCAAAAAGTCAGTAAAATCTTTAGCACAAAAWAGACCTTTGAAAATCAGTGTGATAATAAAAAGTGGAATCAGAATCAGTTATTCTGCCTTCATATCATTTTGCCTTGCTTGTTGCTGCATTTGTAGTAATATGGCTGAATTCTAAGAAAGTAAGTGTTGAAAGATATGTTTTAGATCAGTATGTTGTTATGCTTTGGGTCTGAACGCAATTGCAGGGGTTTAGGAAAGAATCCCTGTTTGGTATGAAAGTCTGTGCAGTTGTTTTTTGGTGTGTTCTAAAGCTGATTTCATCTTCTGGGCATTGTCTGCTCTTGTGAAAAGGAAAACCACCCTAACTGTTTTGGGTAGAACTGGTGATTCTTTATGAATCCTAGGGTAAAGTGTTGTCTTTGCTTCCTCATGGATTTGATTGCTCTCACGGTGAGTATTTTAGCCTAATGGACAATTAGCAAATGAATAATGAGAGAAAATTGAAAGTCACAGTTTCAAAAGCAAATAATCTTTTGAGTTAGCATGGTTATAACCGAAAATTGRCATAACCTGTCCCAAAATTTTTAAATATAATTTTGAATGTAATGCTACTTACAATTGAAGAACACCTTTAAGTAATCTTTTTTTTTTTTTTCTCCCATCTTTCTCCAGTCTGTTCCTTGCCTACAGAGGTGAGTTTTTTTTTCTATCTGAGTCATTTTTTTGGTTTTCTGACCTGTGTATATTCTGATTATGATGATTATTTCTGATCTTTGCTGGCTTTTCTGTAATTGCAGCAACWCAGCAACACAGCAACTCTGTGTTTCAGCTGTTGTCTTTCTTAAAGTGTCATGAAACTTCTTATTAAAGACCAACTGTGTTGGTCTTTAATCACCTTAAGGTTAAATATCTGGGCTGAATAGCAAATGACCTGTATTTTTGTGCCTTTTTGTAGTTACTTGGCTAACAGCATTTGCTTGGTCTTCTCTAGTACTGTGAATATATGCCTGATGTGACTAAATGCAGACAATGGCTAGAAAAGAATTTTCCAGATGAGTTTGCAAAACTTACAGTAGGTAAGAATCTTTCTCTCTCTTCTGAATCAGAAGATATATATTCTTAGATTTGTTCATAAATTTTTGTTCTTTTCTGCTTCTCAGTTCTTGCAGCTATTTTAAGTCTGAAAGTCAAATCAGACCTTTGGGAGTCTGGCATGCTTTGGTTGCTGTAAAAAATAAGTTTCATAGTGTTAGAAAGCACTGGACAAATAATGTGTGATTGCAGAAAAAAAATGCTTGTTCTTTCTTAAGAGGTAGAGACATTTTCTACTGCARTCAGTCATTCATGCACTTGTTTCTGGTCAACTAATGCAATCAGTTTATCTAAACTTATATCTCTACTGTAGAATTAAATGGAATCTGTCCATGTGCATAAATTATGTGAAGAATCTTTTCTGGAATCGTAATCGTATGCTTGAGCAAAGGCTTTTCTGAGTGTCAGAAGTTTAACTTGGTCRAACTGCTGTGTTATTTGTATTTTTAACAGCTATCAGACAAGCTACACTTACTGAATATGAAGTAGTGTATTTTACTGTATTTTAACTTTGTTAAACTATTAAATTGTTTGTGTTAAGAATGTGGCAATTTGACCACTAATTTCTCTTTCCTTTCCTCTTCCTCTTCTGATATATTCCAGAAAATTCACCTAAACAGGAAGCTGGGGTTGGAGAAGGCCAAGGAACTGCAGGAGAAGAAGAGGAGAAGAAGAAGCAAAAGAGAGGCAAGGTCTACATAGTTGATTTGTGGTATTGATTTATGAGCAATTGGAGACATGGTTTTCTAATTAGCTGGCCTGGCCCGTGGCACAGTTTCCTTCACCTTGATAAACTTTGAACTCCCTAAGATGACTTCCGGAAAATGAATATAGAAATGTTTCTTCCAGTTAGTGGCAGAGTTTGTACAGTGACAGGACAATTAAATATGCTGATTTTTTTTAAAAAAAGTAATAATAATAGTAAGCAAAATATGACCTATTCTGTGTATCTGCCTGATTGTTCTTGTCACTGCTGTGGCACTTACTCAGGAAGCAATTATTCGTTTTTCTGAACCTGAAGGCACAGCATGCCTCCCAAAATACTGCTTTGTTCTGTTTAACAGCAGTTTGTAGGACAGTTTGCAGACTAGAACAAACACTGCCTTCCTCTCATAATGCCTCTTCCACCCCTGCYGAGTATTCATTTAACAGGATTTGATTTCCTTTTGAGATAAATGTGTTGTATGAGGTCACAGGGTTAGTTTTCAGTTTCCTTTTCTAAATAATATTTAACTAGTTTGTTTTTTCTCCTAAAGTATAAAAATATAGATTTTCACAGTAAATTAGTGTGATATATTAAACTGTTAAGGATGATGAATACAAGATTAATTATAAGGGGAGAGGGAGTTATGAGGAAAATGGACATATCTGAGACTCTAAAGAAATGCTAAGGCATAAATTTACTGTCTTAAATTACCAGATACCATTTTTTAGTGATGTAGAACTGAGAGTACTGCATGTTAGATAGCTGGTAGATTTAGTAGGAAGGGATTTGTTTGTTTCTCCTGGACTTTAAGATTTTCTTAGTGAGAAGTCTCTAGAACAAAAAGCTTTGGTTACTCTGGAGTGACTTGAGGAGTGTATGCAGTTAGCCAAGATCTTAATCTGACTTAAGGAATACTAATGAGCTATATACATCTTCTGCATGCCTTACTCAGACTAATAAATGCCTGATATGTGAAGTGCTCCCTCAGGTTGACCTAGAAACAAGTGGTAAATGACAAGTTACTGCTTTTGTGGAAGTAAGGCAGTCAGCAACTGTAACAGGCGTCTGTTGTAGAGGCATGGTGGTTTTCTGCTAACACGTATTTGTGTTTAGTGCTAGAATGCATGCAGATGCCTAGTGCTTAGTCTGCTGTTTAACTCAGCAGCTTGAGTAAGCAATTCCTTCTGGCATAAATAAATGTGCATGAGCAGTTTGTCTGAGGCAGGAACTCTCAGCACACAAAGCTTGTGAAAAACATAAAAGTAGTCATTTGCTCTTGACTAAAGAGCAGTTCCTGAAAGGGGTTAAATGTTGATCAAATGCAGTGGTCAGTAATTCAAGCATGGAAAAGTCCCCTTTTCATAGTTGTAACAGACTCATGCTGTGAATGCTATATTTTAATGCAAATTTGGTATGCATTTATTGTTGTTTCTTGTAATTTTGTGCTTTGATGCCATGAGACCTTTCTAAAATAATCCGAGTTGGAGATGCTTAATGTGTAAAACATGTATGTGTACAGAGAGGAGAGAAAGTTCCCTTGTTTTTAGTGATGAAATCTGACCTTCTACACATTTTCCCTCAAGTGTAACATTTAACCAATAATCTACTCTATTTTAAAGGTGGAAGAGGTCAGATAAAACAGAAAAAGAAGACTGTACCACAGAAAGTTACAATAGCAAAAATTCCTAGAGCAAAGAAAAAATATGTCACAAGAGTATGCGGCCTGGCAACATTTGGTGAGTTGATTTTTGTCGAGTGTTTATTGTAGGTTTTAGATATGCTTGCCTTTAACTTCACCATATCGACTAGAGTCTTAGCTTGTTTAATGTTAAGAAACTCAAGACTGAATTTGTTTGTTTGTTTTAGAAAGTCCTGCGTTTTTTTTCTGGTAATTTTGTACAGCGCAAACTGCAGAATATATAGAGATCAGTCTAAGATGTTGCCCCAAGAAATTTGCCATGTTTGTAAATTGTTCTGTATATGAATAACAGACTTTATTTCTACTTGAACCGGACGTTGTAACATGGCCGGAACTGTAATCTACCACTAGTCCCGTAACAGTGAAAACAAGATTTAAATTCTGACTTTAAATTTGAAAAGACATATGTATGACAATGACTGTACTTAACGTGATAACTTTCTTGTCAACAGAGATTGACCTTAAGGAAGCACAAAGGTTCTTTGCTCAGAAATTTTCCTGCGGTGCCTCAGTAACAGGAGAAGATGAAATAATCATTCAGGGGGATTTTACAGATGATATCATCGAGGTAATCCAGGAGAAGTGGCCTGAGGTAATAAACTGCTTATGTGAGATTTCTAGTTTACCATGAAAGCCTGTTTTCTTTCCAGTGATTTTGACCAGTGTTTTCATATTTCACAGCACATTTTGTGCAAAAATTAGAGAGTAGTAGTTTAACTCCTGCCTATGTATGATTAAGCTAAGTGGTTCAGCTTGAAGTCAAATACTGTTTTCATTGTCCAAGGACATTAGCTATGTAATCATATAGTTACTAGTGCTTTGGATCCTGCAGGGAGAAAGGTGTGTCAAGTGTCTGTGGATTTTCCCTGAGTGTTTCTTCACAGTGAATACCTAAGGAGTCTTTAGTGTCATTTTATTTCAAGATCTCTTTTAAAATACTTCAAAAGCCAGTGTGCCTGAAAGCGCATGTCACTTGCGCTTCAATTTTTAAAGGGACTCTGGGATGGGGCTGTCTGCTTCTCTCCCCTGCATTCCACTACCTGTTCAGTGGTGGCTACTGAGTGTGAACTGTATGAAGAAAACATACTTAATATTATGTATTTTTCCCCTCTCCAGGTTGATGATGATAGCATTGAAGATCTTGGAGAAGTCAAGAAGTGATAGTGAAAGACTAAGTTTATTTAATTATATGGTTATAAATGATGTAGCCAAAGCAAGGCTTCTGAATCCATTTACTCTGCAGTGAAACTGTGGAGAACCCATATCCTTGGCATTTTCACCATTCTGTATAGGCTGCTTGTTTATTTTGTTTGTTTGTTTCTTTTTTTTTTTGTGATATTTGCCAAAGTTAAATTGGGTTTTTATCATGCTTATGCATGAAGTAGATTTAAATAAAATGACTGTTCCTCACTGAGTGCAGYTTCTGCTTTCTGTAGGGCTCCTTTTAACAGTCTTAAAGGAAAATAATAACTGAAGTAATGAAAATCTCTGTGTCTGCCATTTTAAAAGCCGAACAGGTTGATGGTTATTAATTATTACTATTTTAAACAGCCAGGCAGATTGGGGCGGCTCGAGCGGGCGGTGCGGGGACTCGAACCGATGGACGTAGAGGGAAGGCGGGACGAGGGGCGGGGCCTCCCCAACGGCCGGGGGGCGGGGCCTCCCCTAACGGCCGCGGGGCGGGGCTCGCGCGCAGGCGCGGCGCTGGCTCCGGGGTAACGGGCGGGAGCAGCTGAGGGGGCGGCGGGGCCTCGGCCGCGGCGCTGAGCTGGGGCGGCCRCGGGGCCCTCGGTCCCTCCCGGCCAGGCCGCTCCGCAGCCAAGGGCGGGACGGCGGCAGCGACGCTCCCGAAGCGCCTCCCTCAGGCACCGGCCGCCCGGCGCCCCTCACCGTTCTCGCCCTTGCAGGGCTGCCCGCTCTGAGGGGGTGTTGGCGGTTAACCATGTAGCGCCGGGTCGCATGGAGCSTCCCAGCTGAACGTTGCAGGGCGTAAACACTTAGGAGGCTCCACTAGCACGTGGCGGGAGCCTGGTCCCCAAACCCCTATGAATTCATCACTGCCACGCTCTGCTTCGCCCCAGGTAAAATAAGGAAAACAGCCTTAGGTCTCAGTACGCTCGTGTTTTTGATGTGAAAGTAGCGATTGCACCACTAAGAGTCTCAATGCCTGTGGGTGGTATGGAAAGTGTGAGAAATGTTTTTTGTGGATAGTCTCCCTTTTCAAAGTAGAATAATTTAGAATAAATTCCAGGCTGAGCATTTGTTATCAGAGAGCTGGTCTCTTTTTCTTTGTGCTGAAACCTGTCCTCTTTGTTACCTTTTGTAGAAACTTAGCCCCAGCTTTGAGAACAGCACCATTCAGAAACAGAGGCATGAACTGCAGCTTTTAATTGCAGAACTGAAGGATCGTGAGAAGGAGCTCAATGACATGGTTGCAGTGCACCAGAGACAGCTGCTGGCCTGGGAAGAGGATCGGCAACGAATGCTGACCTTAGCAGAACGGTGCAACATCCTAGAAAGTAAGTGGTGTGCATAGRGCACGAGGCTCTGGTCTGCTAAGTACATTCAGGTGCTTAGACCCCTGGATCCCCACCATGTAAGGGGTGATTAGCATTAAATTTAGTTGTGTCCTTGCTGAGATCAAAACACATGCAGTAGTTGGGCCACGAACATTAGTGATTTTGAGGGGGATTTGTTAATCAGATAGCACTTCTTCATYTCATTTTTAAGTTGTTTCTGTGGACTGATAAAATACACATTGGGGAAGAGAGCGCTTTGCAAATGTAGAGGTGCACGGCACTGTCTCTGCTTTGAGGTTCTGCCACGCAGTTTTGGCACTGTCCACAAGCGACCCCAGCTCAAAGCTGTGAATAGTCTTTGACAGCCGTACTCAAAAGATAGGTCAGAACAGAATTCATAATCCACCTGACCTGGTAACTATGGAAATAGGAGAATGTGCAGTCTAGGAGAGCAAATAACCTCAGGTATGTAATCCTACTTCAGCAAATGCATCCTTTGCATCCATTTCTGAATTACATGATTTTAAAACAACAGATTAAAATTTCTGTCGTTTTAAAGATTGTGTAGGCTGTACCTGCACTCACCAATAATTCCTCACTTTTTTTTTTTTCCAGATGAGCTGCATAAGAGAAATGAAATAATAAAAACACTAACCAAAAGGGTAAAGCTCTTAGAATCTCAGCAGAATGACAGTAAGACAACCCTTGAACATACAGAGCAGAAGTTTAAAGAGCTCTCTCAAAAAGCAACAGACACAACTCTTCACTGCCAGGTGCTGGAGGTAGGATGGAGTGATAATCCAATTTTGCATCCATGTCAGAATGAATGACAGTGACATTTGTGGGTTACACCAATTTATAAATATTTCAGGTTAAGACTTCTGARCTGGATTTGTTTTCTAATGCTATAACACTAGATTAAGGTATAGCTTTGATTTTTGTTAAAAAAGAAAAAAAAAACTTTCCCAAGTTTATATTTGGAGTTTGAGGTTTATTTGTAAAGTTTGGAGGGCACTGCTCAGCACTGACTTGTTTCAAGCATGTGAGGCATTCTGCCTGTAAAAGGCAGTGTTGCCCCTTGAAACATCACTGCTGCTGGGTTAGGAAGTCCAGAAAGTTTTGCTTACAGCTTAGGTTACCGTTGCGAATTGTAACATCTTGTAACTGGTTTAAGGATATGAAAATGATAGTGTCTTTCAATTACTGTAGTAGTAACTGACACTTTTTTTTTTTTCACTAGGAGAAAAATCAAAATCTCAACTGCTCAGTGTTGGAACTGTCTGCTAAAATAGGCCAGCTGCAGGCCAGGGAGCAGGAGCTTCTTACTATGCTCAAGTTRAAGGTAGCATCTGTTATCTTTATCAGGCACTAAATATGGTCAAATTGCAGTCAAGTTATTAGTGACTACATCACAGTTACTGTCAGTCACTTGAATGTTTTGTTCTTAGACTTAAGAAGGGAAAAGTGGTCAACAGACAGGAAACTGTTTTACTTTCATAAACATGCKTGTTTCCTGCCTTTAATTTTTCTTCTTTTCCCTAGAGCCTGAATAAAAGCTGCAAAGTAGCTACAACTACTGCAGTGATTTTGTTTTGTCAGGATCCTTGACACAAAGATAAAAAGTAATGAARAATGTGTTTTTATGTCATATTTCAGGACAAGGATATACTTGAAGCAACTGATCACATCACTGAATTTACATCAAAATTCAAACAGTTGGAGAGTGCACTGCGTGCTGCTAAGTCAGAGGAATTCAGTATCAACAAAGAAAAGCAGGACTTCAAACTGAGACTGAAAGAACTACTGCTYGAAACAAATAAGCTGAAAGGTAAATGGTGATACCAGCCACTGAATTCCGTATAAATCAGTGTGCTTCCATTTGATTCTGCATTATATTTTGTTTTCAAGATGACCTTTGTGAAAAGATGAAGGAAAATAATGACCAGCGGGAAGAAATCATGCACCTCAAGCAAGAGAATGGCTACCTGAAGAATGAGCTTGCACTTACTGGTAAGTGTGGGCATTTGGCTTTCATGCCTGTTGCAGACTTGTAGACAGCTCTCCGTTAACGTCTAGGAAGGACACAGCTTGTTATCTACCTGCATTGCAGTTTTAATAAAGGTTTGTGTCTTTATGTGTCATTCTTGTGTGAAAGCAAGATCTTACTAGTGCTTTATGTGATAAAGCATGAAGCAGTAAAACTACCCAGGGCATTCTCTCTCTGAAATTTTGGGGACTGTCTTGTCTCCTGTGGTATTAAGATGATAAATAGGAGTRACTTGCCTTCTTCTGACACAAATTACGTAGAAAATAGTTAGATCTCAAAAAGAAACCACACACAAAACAAGTTAGGCCCTGTAAAATGACCACCTCATTCACTCCCTCCTGTGGTCAGCAAGGAGTCATTTCCACAGAAGAAGTATGTTTTCCAAGTTGACTTTGTCTGTTGCTTTTCCCTAACTGTTATATTTGGTTTAGACTGTTTTAATAGGCAAGACTTGAAAAACTGTGACTTGGTCTCTGTTGATATTTGCACTTTGTTTTTGAGTAGAGAGAGAAGTGTTTATTGTACCTCAGTGGGTAAGAAAGGCCACTTGTTGCTGCAACATTCTTACAGGCAAGTGATATGCCTTGAAAAATTAGATGACCAAAGATATCCCATGCTGTGAGACAGATTCCGGCCCCTTTTTTCCTTCCCATTGTTTTTGCCAAATATTGATCTCATGAATAACTATGTTAAAAATAATAATAATAATAGGAAGCATTCCCTAGCCCTTCCTGGTACAGACATGAAATAGAACTAATTGCTGTCATTTCCTTTCTATTTCCTTTTTGATGAAAGAATATCAAAAATAAATCAGTCAATGGGATGAAATATTGCCACGACTAAAATCCTAGTTCCTAGGAAAATACTTGTTCTGCTTAGTTGTCTCTTGATATTATTATGCTCTTTTTATTATTTGGAAGAGGAGAAAAAAGATCCTGTTAATCTTAAGAAAATGTTTTTGTTTTGTTTATCTATTTGCTTCTGTTACTATTGATAGATACAGGTACAAACGTACTTGGCATGTTCCTATTCAAGTAAAGTAATTTGAAACCTGTGTGTGTTTTGAAACAGTTGAGAAAGCAAATAGAAAGGAGCAACTTCTTCAGTTTGCCAGATCTAAACAAGTACGGACTGATACAGAACTATCAAGTTTGCGGCAGGTACAGTCCTAGTTATAAGATTATGAAGGAATTTTGCAGGAACATTCGATCGGTATAGAACAGTATAAAAAGTTGGATGTAGCTGTTCTTTAATTAGAAAAAAAAATCCAATTTTCTTTTACTGCCTTGCTGATACCACTATAGAATGCTTTTTTTTTGTAGTTGWTGTTATTAAAATTTAAAAATCCATTATATAAATCCTTATATTTACATTAGCTTTTACCTTTAGAGTTATAATTTTATTTGCTCAATACTTCAATGAGTAAATATCACCCTCACAGCTGTAAGTGGGGCGCCCTATCTAGATGAACAGTTCATCAGGGCATGTTTATAACCAGAAGGTGCCAGGCTCCAAGAAGTCACATGAAAGGCRGGGGGGGACGTGAGTGCCCAACTCAACACACATGTCCAAGGTGAACTGAGGCAGCCTGGAGAGGCACAGGCTGCTGCAAGAACTGCTTCAAATGAGCCATAAAAGCTGTGCTCTTGCTTGTAATTTTTGGAGGTCCCCCAAACTTTTTTTTTTTCTTTTTAACTCCTAATAGTTGATCAACGCTAGCTTTTGTATTACCTCTAGAAATTTGTGTAAACAACGTAATAACAAAATATTATCATTATTTGATACTTGTTTTGTATTTATAGTACAAAGTGGTTCGATTTCAGAAGACCACAGCAATCTTATTATAGAAATAACTTATATCGTCCTTACCCACATATCATGGCAAAATGTACTAAGCTTTGCTAAATACATGCTGAGATAACCCTCTGGATTTGGCCAGATTTGGCTGAAGTTTCACTATAGATATTGGCCTAAAAAATATTTTGAGGATATTTTTGGATTTAAAAGTGATGTGATTATGTGTTTTAACCTTTTTCTTGTACTGTCCACTGTCATTAATGTGTGTTTTAACCTTTTGCTTGTACTGTCCACTGTCATTAATGTTTGTCTCTATTTTTAAGCAGATTTATGTAAAACAGCAACGTGACTTGCAATTTCTCCATTTCAATTTGGAGAGTTCACAGGAATTAAGGCAAAAGCATGAAAAGAAGACACATGAAATACGGTAAAGTAACCTACTTCTTATACTAGCTTACTTTCTGAGGACAGACTTTTTACTGTTGAAGTGCAGTTAGCATTCTAAAACAGATGTGTGCTGTGTCAAGAATTTCCTGGGCTGGACCACAAATATCCAATGCAATTCTCAGATACCTGCTTTATGGGRACAGAAGTCACCATGAATATCACTCATAAAATACTGTATGCAAGTCAGGGAGTTCATGCTGTTTTTAAAAATGCCTAGTCTGCTCATAAGGCATTAGTCTGGCCTGCTACTTCTTTTGTTTAAAATTCAAAGTTTATGTTGCTTTCAAAATAGGAAATTGGTGCATGCCCTAGAGGTTCAGACAGAATTACCACACTGTATAAAATGTAAAAGGACTCTCAGAGTGATCCTGCAAAGTAACCTACAGTCAAATCTGGGCGACTTCTGTAGGGTTCTGGCAGGATACAGCTGTCTGCTGGTATATGAACTATTGCCAAACTGTAGTTACAGCTTGTGTTGAATGTATGACTTATGCTGAACACAGCTATATATGCTCTTTAAATGTAATATTTGTGCTGGTTCTTTATCATGCCRTTGTAGCACAGGTGTGGCATTCCCTGCCCCTGAAAGTAGCAGTGAAGCACAGCCTGTTAGGAGTGAGGGCAGCGTATGCGAGGAAGGTGGAACTGCACAGGCTCAGCAGTGTAGGCTTAAAACCATCCCTGAGGTGTGTGAAGAAGAGAACAGACTGTTACTGAATGCATCAGACTTGGAGAAAGCTACCTCAGCACACTTAAATCGGTGTCAAAAAGTTGTGAAAGGCTTGGCTGTCTTCATGGAAGAAGAGGAAAAGCAGGATGTTGCGTCAAGCTCCRATGAGCCAGGCAGCCAAGTATTTTGTGGTACAAACAGCACATGGCCTTTGAGAAATTGGGAAATTTCCGAGAGTGGTTTGGAAAGTGGAGACCATCAAACCGTTGAGTCGGCTTTACCTGTGTGTGAGCATTGGCCCAACTTCAGTTCTTGTGTAGAATCACAAAGTACTTCCATCCAGGACACTATCAAATCTGACAAAACTGATAACGATGATAAAAACTGGGAAGAGAGAAATGGAATTTTATGCCGCTCAAAAAGCGGAGAGATGCTTAATATAGTTCACAAGCCTGAATCTGATTCCTGTAGTAATAACTTCATCATAAAAAAAGCTGCATGGTGGAAGCCCATATCAGATCTGGAATGGATGAAGATTTTCAAACCCATAAAAGGAAGTGGAAATACATGGCACAGAAAACCTTGCAACTGTCTGAAGATTGCAGAAGAGAAAAAGTGTGCCAGCCCCGTAAGGTTATGTACTCATTACATTTAAGAAATAGATTGGTACAAGCTATAATTATGTAGGAAGTCGGTAGACAAGCTATAAATAATTTGCATTATCTTGAGTGATGACGAAAGTAACTTCTGTTTTAAAATTAGATTAACAAATTGAAAAGCAGTACATTTAAAATAACTTAAGCACCTTTAAGGTATCATTAATGTTATGTATTTGTTTTTTACATCTCTTACCCACAAAAGCTGTCGGGGTAGGAAAAGCTGCACTACTGCATAAGTTGCCAAATAAACTCATGAAGGAGGAAAAGTACAGATTTTAAAAATGATGAACATGTAGTTGGARATGAGCAGCATGAGTTTCTAATGCTGGAAAGAGTCATAATAAACACTCACATCTCAGGGTTTTTCAGACGTCTCTGGGTTATAAATGCCACTTCACATTTATAGAAGCTATTTGTAAGCCTGCAACAAGCAAGGACATTCAAAGCTGTGACTGCTTCTGTGCATTTATCATAATGGTTCATTTTCTGTTTTTCCTTTAAAAAAAATACTTACAAATAACCAACTGTATTTTAGAAGGATTTCTGAAGTTTTACAGGGATTTCATAGCTGCCATTTAGACAGGAGGAGAGAAAGGGGTTAGTTCTTCAGCTGGTGCAGTTTGCTCACTGTAAATGAACAGCTGTTTAAACCTGCTAAGATTTTTACTAGACAGCCTGGCCCAACATTCAAACATTTTAATGTTATGGAAGGGAAGTGTCCGATGTACCAAGAGTTTTGTTATGTATTGTTTTTGAAACAATGAAGAAAAAAAAGAAATTAAAGAAATTGTTAGTGCAGAGAGACAGATATATTCCAAAAAAATGTCAATGGGCAGCCAGTGAAAAAAGAGGTGCTGTGTTGGCACATGTCCACACGCCTTAGCTGAGCTTCTCCTTGTGTGTGGACTGTGACTGGTTTYGGTTGTTAGATCAGTAAGAAAGGCTCTATCCTTTCCCCTTAGGTCTGCCCTGATCTTATCTGCCTGCCCCAGCAGGTTTTCTCAATATCCACATTTGTTCCTCAGTGCTCTGCTGCTTGGAGAGAGCCCTTCAACTGTCTGCTGACTGTCTCATCTGCCACCGAACACATCCTCTCCCCTTAAATGGGAGGAAAATTTAGTATCRCAGTCATCAGCGTGGACATATTGTTCAGTCCTTAATGGCAGCGTGACATTCCTCCTAGGACTTGAATGTGGATCCTCCAGTTTTCCATTGCTGGCTTCCTAGTGCTGATGATGTATTTCATATGTAGGGGAGGGTGCTGGCACCTCCCTGTCAACCCAGCAAATATTTTTGACATGAGTTCTTGAATTCTGGAACAGCTCACAAGAAGGCTCTTAGTGAAATACCTTATCTGACTGCAAGTGGGATTGTGAAATACAGGAATCATTTCTTTGTGCTCTGACTTCACTTCAATTGGAATTGGCTCTGGATGCTAATGCAGATTCTCCTTTTAAATTTGGAGCCTCAGCAGAGTTATTTGGTCTGTGTGCTCATACTGGCCTATTCCACCTGGTCCTTAAGGCCCTAAAAATAAAATTTTTATTTTATTTTATTTTATTTTATTTTATTTTATTTTATTTTATTTTATTTTATTTTATTTTATTTTATTTCAGATACTCCTAAATACACTAAAATGTATTTGGTGCTAGGCTAATATGTCTTTGTGCTTTGGGGAAAATGCATGCCAGTAGGGTTTAAGTTTCAACTCTGTGCTGAATTATTAAGTTACAGTAGTTAAGCAACTGAGTTTTGGTTTTAATGACAGCTTACCAAAACTGCACTTCAAATGTACTGTTTGTTTATGGATAACAAATAAATAAATAGATTCTTGGGGAAGACTGTCCTGTGATCTCCAAAGTGAGATAATGACTTTAAAAGTCTGTAAGATTCTCTTTAAATGTACATCTACAAATACTGAGTTTGCTAAATGCTTAATTTAAAAAAAAAAAAAAAAAAAGTGAAAGAAGAAAGAGTAGTGGAGTATTAATAGAGTATAAGGAGGAACTAAGTATTGCCTTTTGTGTTTACTCTTTGTAAAGTTCAATAGTTTTTAAAGTATGTGGTAATAGAGGTGTTCTTGAAATAGCTTCAGTGTTCTTCAGAGATTGAAACTGCTATGAAGCTGGGAATAACTAAGGAACATGGGAATAACTAAGGAACAGAGTAACTTCACATGCTTGACTATTGGACCAGGGCCCATGAGTATGTTGTCCTATGATTCTTCTTTGAAAGATTAGAAAGAATGATGATACCGTTTCTGACAATGTTTTAATTTTATTAACAGTGAAGGAAATGCAGAGCTGCATTCTTTTCACTTGGATTCTCCCTGTTTGACATCCACTCAAAACGGAGTCTGTGATGCAGACTTCCCTCCGGAGATGGGGAACCTCTCAGYAATTCAGCCAAGCAACAAATGCTGCCATCCTACTGTTGACCAAGTTAGTGTTTTATTGCAGAATATGTTGCATTAATTTTAGGGAGATTTGCAATGGGTGGAAGGAAAGTGAATGTCTGTTGTCATGCAAGAAGTAGGGACTCAAATTGTAGTTTGGTTGGCTGGCTGTGTAGCTGTGCGTGTTCTGTATGTCTTGTATGGACATTGGGCTGCAGTTTGGCCAGGAGTGCAGTTCAGTACCCTGGTTGAATGGATATCTGGGAATATCATTTTTTATTTTCTTTTTTTGCTTACTTTTTGGTGGGGTGGAGAGTTTTGTGGTGTGTCTGCCCAAGCTTACAGCTCTGCTGGTTACATATACAAGAATGGACTTGGAGGAAGAGGCCAATGTGACATTTGGAGCTGTCACCAACTGCCCTTCCTCTCTCAGCTGCCAAGATAAATTCTCTTCTTTGAGCTGTTAATCAGCTTGCTRCTTTTTTCAGCCATTTAAAACACTAGTCTTGTCTCCTCAGTGCTTTCAGTTGTGGTGCTAAGCACACATGCATCTATTGAGTATCTATGAGGAAGCTGGAACTAGGAAGGACTTAGCAGAAGTGTCACCCTCTAGGCAGGTGATGAYGGCCTCTGGAGCAGTTGCATCGAACTGTTTTGAAATAAAACATTCCAGAATGATGGTGCTGCTTCTTAGTTTGTTATAACCCTTAGAATTTTCCCAAAAAGATCAATAACTTTGGCTGACTTTGTCTCGCCTAGGAGGCCTGTTCCGGCACAAATAAGCTGCAGCATTTGCTGGCTGAGTCCCGACAGATGGTTGCTGATCTGGAGCTTAGCTCTCTCCTCCGCACAAGCCCTCGTCGCAGTCCAAACAGCAGCAGCCTTAATACGGTATTTATTGCTCGATGACTAGATTTAGGTAGCTGGGAAGAGTCATTGCAAATGTCTTTCCTTTCTGCTTGACCTGTGCTGTGACACTATAAACAAGATCCTCCTTGCGCTTTGCTGAAGAGAAAAAATTCCTGCATGCCTTAGCCTGGAATATGTGAGACGTTTTTATTGGATTTTTTGTGACTCCTCAAGGTCATGACCAGATTTGACATTTGCATGTGTCTAAACAGATGGAAGGAAGAAGTCATTTTGGAGCAATCTGTAGGAGTTCTGGAAAAAAAAGTGAACACAAGTATGACTTGTGTTCAGAACTGGTTTATCATACCAGGCATATTTCTGGAGAGGAAGACACTATAGAAAATGCAAGAGTGATGTATACAGTAATTTTGATTTTGAGTATTAATTGGACTCTCAGCATAAATAACTTAAGGCTTTTGCCGGTTAATAGTTACAGTGCTCTCATTGCGGGGCCAGAGAACATAGTGAATGGGCAAAGCAAATAACCTGCATGTAGCTGTCATGGCAGCGTGTTTTGTAAGCTTGAACCCTGTCAGAGAGGTTGCTGTCCTCAGAATACAGGCAATAAAAGTAGCTGGAGTGGGGCATTTATTTGTTCTCATGAATATCTTGAAGAATTACCACCAGGATTTATGATAAGGGATTGCACCACTTGTCACTAGAGATGAGTATATGTGCAGTGATTATGTCACAAAGTGAGAGTGTCGGGGACTTTYGGTTTTAAAGCAGACTCTTAGTGAAAAGAGTATGTGCTGAAACCTCAGCCCTGCTTTCCGCTGAAAGGTATTATCTCCCCCTTCAAACGCTGCACCCCCTTACATCCTTAGATGAACTTGGCCTGAACAATATTGATGTAAATAATAGGCAAAAATAATTTTCATAGTGTTCAGAATCAGACAATCTTAATTGTGTGGGGACAGACTCACAGAGTACAAAGGTTGTGTGCCAGTGTTTGCGCGAACTGAAACAGTATTTGGTTTGGGAGTTCATCTGCAGGGTTTCATTCAGTGTAACAGGCGGCAGCAGCAGCACAGTCTTGTCAAGTGGGTTCCTAAAAACCCTTCTACAAAGCAGTGACTGCTTGCGGCYCTTGTGCTGCCCCAGCAGATGCCTGGCTCCTGCCTTCTCGCTGACGTATCACAACTTAACTAAACCTGCTCTCCTTTAGTAGAGAGCTTTTTAATCTGATACTGCATTTTTTAAGTTGGCTTCTCATTTAGAAAGACTGCTTCAGTGGGTAGAAAATAAAGCTGCTCGTATTTACTGGTGGGGGCAGCTTCTGAACCACATCTGTAGGTCTTTGATCTGCTCTCAGAGCACTTCTGGGCATAGACTTGTCAAGCGTGTTTTATTTAATCTATGCAGGCCAACCAACTGTGCCTAACACTGGCTTTACCTGGGGGGCGGCTAAACTGGGCTTTAAAAACAGTATAGCTTAAGTATAACCTTCAGTATTTGATCAGTAAGAATTTGTACCTGTGGGATTCTGCTCCCTTTTTGGAGGAGGGAAGAGAAAAGAGGATTAAAAAGTGTCTTTGCTGTTCTCCAGTTTGAGTCTAGCAGCTTTCTCTTATCTGTTTTAAGTTCTCCGATTTCCATGTAGTGTTTTTGCATTACAATATAGACAGCAGAGCTCGCAGAGGCTCTTTGCAGATCACCGTTGCCAGCTGCAGAAGAAAGCGAGGCTAAACTCCCATTCTTTTCCCTGTGATCTTGAGTGAGTATGAGGATTTTTTTTGTCTCCCTTGGTTTTKTTTCCCTGTTTAGAAATACGCCTGCAATATTAATGCAAGTGTGTGCACTTCCGAGATGGGCCTAGTGCAAGATTTTAAGTGCACTGCTCTGAATACATTTCCAATAAAACGCCTGCAAGGTAACTGTGGCAGCAAACAGGCATTAAAGCAGCCAGTGCTTCCTTTAGTTCAATAACAACACTGTTCTCAAGCTTATTCCTCATGCTCACTGCCCAGAAAAAGCGTGGGCTGCTGCATTGTGCAGCTCCGCTCCTGWTCTTGCAGTCTTTCTTGTACCTGCACATAGTTCATTGTAGCTGGAGCCCTTCTGTGTGTTACAGATAACAGGATCAAGGATATGAACGTTGTTCAGTAAGGGATTGAGAAGTGTTTTTCAATGCCATGGCTAGTGGCTATTTAAGTATATTGTTTCTGGGCTCCGAGCTCCAAAAGTAGAAGGTATTGAATAGAACTGGTCCAGAAGAGAAAAGCTGCCTTGCCTGTAGCAGATTTGGGGGAGAGAGAAAAAAAAGGGAATTTCTCATTGTCTGGTTATTGGTTGTATTAGTGTGAGTTGCGCATTCCCGTGACAATGTGGATGCCTGCAGTAGGCACCATGTTGTCTGGGTCTGTGGACAAAAGAGTAACCAGATATGGTTAAAATGTCAAAAYCACATGGGATTTGACAAGAATTAGTAACAATGGAAGGAAAATAGGCAGGAGAGAGATGCAGTGCTGGCCGGCCCAGGCCAGAGGCTTGCCTCTGTGGGGAAGAGAGCACACAGCAAGCTGGAGCACCAAGCTCTGGAGCCCTGCATGTTCCCAGTGATTCCTCACGGGAGCACCAGGGATGCTTTTAAACAAAACAGCTTCGTCCAGTGGGGAGCTGGTGCTCAGCACTGCCTCTCTATTCAAATTCTACTGTCCTTGTTTCACTGCAGTGCAGTTAAACCCTTTGTGCCCCGTGGGGAGCAGCGAGGCTTTAGAGCACCCTCGTGTTCTCTAGTTTCTGCAGGTACCCTTTGCAGCAAGCCTGGATACACTTCTCCTTCAAAGAGCCTTTGCCCTGTTTGCCTCCCACTGACAGGGTTCTCGCGCAGCGTTGGTGCAGAGCAGCCCCAATGCTTTACCTTACACTGCTGTGCTATTGCTGTGTAGGGATGCCTAATCTCTATACAAAGATGAGCCTTAAACCAAGCACAAAATGGAGATTTATAGAGCAAACCCAGCCCTGTGACTTGCATCCCAAAGCTACTGCTGTTATAAAGTTTCAGGAGCAAATCCCTGAAAGTGCTGAGCACCATGCTGATGCAGCAGAGCAGTAAGCACATGCTTAGCCTACAGGAATAATCTCATTTACTTCAAGTGAGAGAGAACTGATGAAACAAACGTACTCACAATGCACTGTGGATCCATGACAAGATTAAGTGAATGCGCAAGTCACTGGCTGCTGCATAATTCTTATTTTCTATTTTTTTTTTAATAAAAGGCACTAGATCACYGTGATTAGTTAAATTAAAAGGAGTTTTTGCAAAACCCAGAGCAGGTCCAGAAATAACTAACATGTTTGTGCATTAGGGAAGTGATTGGGTTGATGTCTCTTGATTGCTTTGATTGCTTTTGATGGAGGTGCACTAAGCATGAGGTTAATTTCCTAATTTGGCCTTTTTCAGCAGTCAGTCCTTTTTTCTTTAGAAACACAGACTGGGCAGGGGAGAGCTGAAAAGCCAAACAAAGGAGAAAAGGAAGGAGAAAAGGGGTATATTTGCTCGTAGACAGCATAGTGTGTGCCCTGTCATGCATCCTGATTCAGTAGCTTTCAGCAATAAGATCACTCCTTTCTGCAAAGCAAACAGGAATGATTTTATTGCAGAACACTTGAGTGGAGTCCCTGAGACGCTTGTCCCTTCGTGAAGTGCTCTGCTCACCTCTCCTCTCTTCCTTATGGCTTTTACCAATTTATTTTCTTCTGCTTGCATATGAAAATCTATACAATAGAATAATATATATATATCTGTGTATATGTGATYGTGTAAGATATTTTTAGAGGAACTCTTCCCATCTCTTAATACAGACCTTTCTTTTCTGCAGTGAATGGAGATGTTTCCGTTATAGAATCAATTTGAGGACTGAAGACTATCAACCCACCAGCTACCATGGAAAGTTACCTAACGTATGTTTTGTTTGAAAGATTCACGAGCACCAGAAAGATGCGACTATGCTGGAATGTTTTACATCTTGAAATAAACCTTACAATTATGCCAAGATAAATAACACTTTTTATAGTTGAGAACTTAGCTTAAACACTAGTTTGTTCTTTTAGAATCTAAAATGTGTAATTGTTACGACATAGGAACTATTTTTCTTACCTTTTTTTTTATGATGGCTCAGAAATATTTATAGTGCATGACACAGCCAAGAGTCCATTTTTGGCTAGTTTATTGTTTTTCCTCTGAGGCTCTTACCATGTAAAGAGATATGAATAATGTTTATAGGAAGTTCCCAATTAGTTCCCAACCAGGAAATACTGGGGCTGGTGTTGAAACGGGACAGCTGGCACYGTGAGGTGGGTAAAACAGCCCTTTCCCAGGCGGCAGCTATTTGTTCTTCCRACAAAAGCTTATAATGAGATCAGGTGTTTGCAGGGACTTTTTGGGCACTGTGTGAAAGACAGGCACAATGTGACAGCCTGTTGAAGCATTTGAGCTGTTTTTAGCATTGACCTAATGTTGGGTAAGGTGTTTTGCACAATTTGAGCGTGTTTTTCAACCAAAAGGTCAGACCACCTAATAAAGGTGATGGGCGCCTTATCTTTTTCTTGTGTCTTTAGCACGCTGTGCACCAGCAGGCACTTTGTGAGGGTTCTGCTGGGGGCCGCTCAGGACAGCGCTGGCCGTGCAGCCCCCTCGGCCTCCCCGCGTCCCACGGAGTTACCGGCCTCTGCAGGRTTCGTGTCTTGGATCGAGGCAGGAGGACGACGCGCTGCCCCCGCCGCCGCTCTGCGCCTCGCTGCGGTGAAATCCAACACTCGCGCTCAGCTTCCCCTCGCTTGCGGTGTCACACGGGGCTCTGCTTCCCTTTCGCTACCTGAACGGGAGCCGACTTTCCGTTGTGCACGAAGGGCTGCGGGAACGCCAGCCCTGCTCCCATGGCAGCCTCTGCTGGACACCCTGCCCCGGGCTGCCTGTAGGGTGGGAGGGCACCGCTGCTCCCCTGCGTTTTGGGGCTGGCAATAAGGGCTGTTCAGCACAAGTGTTCAGAACAGCTTTGATCCTTCTCCCTGCCACGACCCCTCCCCGGCTCTGCGCTCCCCTGCGCAGGTGGGAAAGCTCCCCGGCCGCCCCCTGAGCTGAAACCCCTTCTTTTAAACGGGGCCGGAGCGGTGCAAGGGCGAGCCCTGCCCGTGGCTGCGGGGCTCTCGGGGCTGCTTCGCTGCCGTTTCCCCTCCGCCCCCTGCTCGCCCGGCCGGGGCCGCCGCTCGCCCCCGTCCCGTCCCGGGGCACCGGGGCACCCGGG
>NW_020455204.1:7883022-7909398 GCF_003342845.1 Nothoprocta perdicaria | reverse complement strand
GCTGCTCCCCGCGGCCGTCCCGGCCCCGCTGCGGCAGCTCCGGTTGCGCCCCGCGCCGGCCCCGGCCCCGGGCAGCCCCCCGGGCCGCTCGCGCATCCCGCCGGGAGCCGAACCGCGCCGTGACACCGGAGGGAACCGGCGTCCCGGCCCGCGGAGGTGCAGACACCGGCCCAGGTTGTCCCAGCCCTGGCACTTCCCCGCGTCTCTCCCTGGCCGTGTTTTTCCCTTGGGAAGCACATGGGCTCCATGCTGTCCTAAACTTCCTATAAAAACACCCTGCTCGGCCGCTGCTGCCTTTTCCTGCGAAGTCCTGGCAGAGCCAGGCGGGATCCCGGCCTCGGGGGATCAAGGTGCCCCACGGCTGCCCCACGTAGGAAACAGCGATCGCTGGTTTGGGGAGCGACCAACGCAAACTGGCAATTCCGGTTCCTGCTGGACGCGTCTCCTCCGGCCGGCCGGGCAGTGCTGATAATTAATCGTGTCCTCAGCGCTGTGCGGGCGCATGAGAGGCCGCGGGCGGCTTTTGCCTCTGGTGCCTTTTGGGGTTGTCTTTTGGGGTCAGTTCATTCCCGCGGCTGAGGAAAGGGGACAGGAGCACGGAGCTACCTGAGGGTCCCGTGTCCTCTGGGCCGGAGCAGAGCCCTGGGGTTGCTGCTCCGCAGTCCTGTTTGCCACCCCAAGCTGCTCCCTTCTCCTGCTCCGAAACCTCCTATGGGAGCCTTGCTGGGACGCGGGTTCCTATGATGAAACCGCCCCAGCATCAGGGCCTCCTCACCCAGGCCAAGTGCCTCTTGTGGCCAACTAATCACAGCAGTGGTGGCCACAGGCCAGCACCGGGAGGCCTCAACCGGCCGCCCCATCCCTTGGCTCCCAAGGGCGGCACCAGCTCTGGAGCCGGGCTGAGAGGGGCCACTGGAGCCCAGCCTCGCGGCTTGGACGTTTCCCAGGTCTCTTCCTTTTCCTCCGTTTTGCTGGAGGTGTCTTTGGGAGCGGGAGCGTCGAGGTCCGGGCGGCTGGGGGACGTGGGTGGAAACGCTGCCGCCGTAATTACAAGCAGCCCAGGCAGGAGGGTGGGTGGCAGCCGCCCGGCTGCCCTTGGGCGCTCTGCTCCCCGCTTTAGTCACCGGGTTGGTACGCGAGGCTCTGCCCAGCCCGGCGCCTGTCCCGCTCCGGTGCCCGCGGAAGTGGGATGAGGCTCCGCAGCTGTGCGACCACGCGCTGTCCCCGCTCCAGCTCACCTGAAATGTCCGTGGGGAAAAGCAGCTCCCTGATAGCTCAGCTTGGTGCCTGGAATTCGATGGAGAGGGCACCAGCACGGTCCCAGGGCCATGGACGGGGATGCCGATGGGGCTGTGGGATGCAGAGAGGATGGAGATGGGACAGGGATGCTCCTCTCCGCTCTGTCCCCCAACGTTGGCCCTAGGGCTGGCTTCTGCGGGTCGCTATCCGGACAAACGTCCATGTGGGGCTCCGGGGCCTTGCCGGAAGCCCTGGAGCTGGGTCACTGTGCCATAAACCTGGAGCGTGGGGCGATGATGGGAAAGCGCCACCGGAATCCTGGCCGCTGGTGCCAGATCCAGTCTCGCCTGGAGGCTCCTGTTTTCCTGAAATTTGTCCAGGAGAACGCGGGTGGGGGGGAAGTGACGCTGTGGAACGGGGACATCCAGAGCACGGGAGTGGGGCTGCTGAGGGCCGCTGTCCCCGCAGGCCATCAGCATCAGCAAAGCCATCAACACGCAGGAGGCGCCCGTCAAGGAGAAGCACGCCCGCCGTATCCTTCCCGCGCGCCRCCAGCGCCCCGTGGACGTGCCACGTCCGTGCCAGCGCGCACGGGGCCGTCGCGAGCSCGTGTAGGTGACACCCGCCGGGGGAGCGGGTCGGTGCTGGAGGGGAACGTGGGGCAACCAGAGAACGGGTGGAAGGAGAAATAGATGGAAGAGGTGGAATAGCTGCAGGTGCAGCATCCCGCAGGCTGCTACGACCCCTTTTACTGCCAGTTTGGGAGGGATAGTGTCTGTCCCCGCTGTCCCCGGGAGAGGAGGGTCTGTGCGCGCGGTGGTGCCGCGTGGTGGCTGGCGCATCCCGCTCTCCGGCATCTGCCACGGGCCTTGACTAGCAAGCAGGGATCATCTTGGGGACGCACCATGAGAAAGGCGCCTTCACCTTCTGGTCCTACGCCATCGGGCTGCCGCTGCCCAGCAGCGCCATCCTCAGCTGGAAGTTCTGCCATGTCCTGCACAAGGTGCTGCGTGATGGCCACCCCAACGTGAGTGTCCCCGGCGCCGCCAAAGCCTGGGATTGCGGATGGCTCTGGGAGGAAGGACAGGAAAATCCCTGTCCTTTGGGTAGCGGGGAGGCGCTGGAGCCTGCCCCACGTGTTGCATCTGCCCACGTTGTCCACAGGTCCTGCAGGATTGCCAGAGGTATCGGAGCAACATCCGGGAGACTGGAGACCTGTGGGTAAGGGAGGGCTCTCCGGATGCTCCGCAGCTCTTTTCTTTGCAAGTTTTTGGAAGAGGGCACCTGGTCCTGGAGGGGTTTGGGGCTTTTGGGGTAGCGACTGAGCAGCGTCCGCGCTCTCGCTGCCCCAGGGCCACCTGCACGACCGGTACGGGCAGCTGGTGAACATCTACGCCCGCCTGCTCCTCACCAAGATCTCCTTCCACATCAAGGTAGGGCACGTGGCGGCCCTGCCTCTTCTCCTGCACCCCAGGGTGCTCGTGGAGCTGCAGAYGGTGGCGCGGGGCGTCGTGTCCCAAAACACCACCCTCCTTCTGCGTTTTTCTGTGTCTTTCTTGCAAGCACCCCGAGTTCCCGCCGGGCCTCGAGGTGACGGATGAGGTGCTGGAGAAGACGGCCGGCACCGACGTGAATAACATGTGAGCCGGGGCGGAGGCGCGTGGTGCACCGGGCACCCCAGCCCCTCCGTGTCCAGGGGCACGAACCCCACGCTGGATTTTTCAGAGGCTTTTTGCCATGCGGAGCTGCAAATTGCAGCATCCTTGGGGATGGGGCCTGTGGCAAAGAGCTGGGAAACACTTGGAAACCTGACGCGTCCTCTGCATGCGTGGGTGGAAAGAAGGCCCGGGCGAGGGGGAGAACAGGCGGCCGTGACGGGGTTGTTTGTCCCGCAGCTTCCAGCTGACGGTGGAGCTGTTCGACTACCTGGACTGGGAGCTGAAGCTGTCGGAGTCGGGTGAGGCGGCGCGGGCGCTTGAGCAACAGTTTCGCTCTTTGGCCGGGAATGGGGTTGCAGCCGCGGCGCTTCCTGCTCCGCCTCGCGGGAGGCGCTGCCGCTTTCCGCGAGCGAATCCGCCTCGGAGGCGCTGCCGGAGCCCCGGGGGAGCTGCTGCCTCCTTGGCTAACGCAGTGGCCGCTGCGGCCGCAGTGTTCCGGCAGCTGAGCGCCGCCGTGGCCGTGTCGCAGATGTCGGCCGTGCAGTGCCGCCTGGCCCCGCTCATCCAGGTGATCCAGGACTGCAGCCACCTCTACCACTACGCGGTCAAGCTCATGTTCAAGCTGCACTCGTGTGAGTCCCGCACGGGCCGGGCCCTGTGCGCAGCAGGTTGCGATGCCCCTTCCTTGCTGCAGACCCCACCGCGGGGCAGGGACCCCACTGCGAGCACCAGCGATCCCCCCGGGGGCAACCAGGGCCTCTCCTTTGGGATCGCCCCGTGCAATTCCCAACAAATGAAAGCCGGCGTCGTGCCCGCGGGGATGCCGCGGCCGATGCCCGCCTCACGTGGGATGTGCCCGCTCCCGCAGGTCTGCCGGCCGACACGCTGCAGGGCCACCGGGACCGCTTCCATGAGCAGTTCCGCAGGTACCGGCGCCGCGGGACGGGGCGCCCGGCTCCCCCCGCTCCCRCCCCGGTGCTGACGGCGTTTCTCCTTCTCCTCCCCGCTCCTCTCCAGCCTCAAGAACTTCTTCAAGCGGGCGTCCGACATGCTGTACTTCAAGCGGCTCATCCAGATCCCCCGGCTGCCGGAGGTACCAGCAGCGTTCCTGGTGGGACCGTAACCCACGGGGYGGGTGGGAGAGGCCCCTGGACACCGAGGGGACACCGCCGTGTCCCCCCTTCCCGCAGAGCCCCCCCAACTTCCTGCGAGCCTCCGCGCTGGCCGAGCACGTGAAGCCGGTGGTCGTCATCCCTGAAGAGGCTCCCGAGGACGAGGAGCCGGAGACGCTCATCGAGATCGGCACAGCCACCACTGTGGAGCAGCCGGTGGGATGTGGGGAGTGGGACCTGGGTGGGGGGATCCACAGTGGGACCTGGGTGGTGAGAATAGGGGCAGTGGGACCTGGGTGGTTCTTGAAACACAGGCAGTTCCATCTCCAGGTGAGGAGGAACTTCTTTCCTGTGAGGGTGACAGAGCAGYGGAACAGGCTGCCCAGGGAGGCTGTGGAGTCTCCTGCTCTGGAGGTCTTCAAAACCCACCTGGATGCCATCCTGTGCCACATGCTCTGCRTGTCCCTGCTGGAGCAGGGGGGTTGGACTAGGTGATCTCTAGAGGTCCCTTCCAACCTCAACCATTCTGTGATTCTGTGGTGGGATCYGTGCTGGGACCTGTGTAGTTGGTTCCAGGTAGTGGGATGGTGGGACCAACAGTGGGACCAAGGTGGTGGGACCTGCTTAACGTGACCCAAGTGACATGGGACTTACCTGTCACCTTCTCCCCTCTTCAGGTCACCTCGGACATATTCGAGCAAACCTTCGGGCCGCCCAACGGCCTCCGTGACGACAGGTACGCGAGGCCGTCGGGAGCCGGGGCGGGCGGCCGGCCGTGGCGCCCAACCCGCCTCTCCCGGCAGGGACGCGCAGATCGAGAGCCTGAAGAAGGAGGTGGAGCTGCTCCGTGCCGAGATGGAGAAAATCAAACTGGAGGTGAAGCCAAGGCGCCGGTGGCGCGGGCGGCAGGGGGTCGCAGCACATCTCGTGCCCGCGTGGGGGCCCTGACGGCGKGTGCCGGCGCAGGCGCAGCGCTACGTGACGCAGCTCAAGGCGCAGGTGAACGGGCTCGAGGGCGAGGCGGAGGAGCAGCGCAAGCAGAAGCAGAAGGCTCTGGTGGACAACGAGCAGCTGCGGGACGAGCTGGAGCGGCTGCAGCGGGCCAAGCAGGACGGCGAGCGCTCGCAGCGCCTCTACCTGGAGGCTGAACGTAGGTGGGGACAGAGAGGGGACGCGTTTCGGGGTGAGCGGCGCCGCTGACACCGGGCCGGACCCGCAGGGAAGGCCAGCGCCACGGAGGCGCGTTACACCAAGCTGAAGGAGAAGCACAGCGAGCTCGTCAACACGCACGCCGAGCTGCTGAGGAAGGTAGCGCCGTGCCACCCTGCTCCCGCCGTCCCATCGGGTGACCCCTGCGCGTCCCRCCTGAGCCTCGGGGTCCCTTCCTGCCCCCTCTGCCCACCCGTGGCCAGCGCTGGGCTGCAAGGAGGCGCGGGGCGGCTTCCCCCTCCGGGCGCGCGGCCGGTGACGGGTGTCCCCCGCAGAACGCCGACACGGCCAAGCAGCTGACGGTGACGCAGCAGAGCCAGGAGGAGGTGGCGCGCGTCAAGGAGCAGCTGGCCTTCCAGGTGGAGCAGGTGAAGCGCGAGTCCGAGATGAAGGTGAGCGCGGAGTCTTCCCCCTGGGAAGTGGGACGGGGCACGCGGCCGCGGCGCTGCTCTTGGGTGCCCACTCAGCCCCGTGTGCCGCCGCACACTTGCAGCTGGAAGACCAGAGCCTGCAGCTGGAGCAGCTGCGGCAGGAGCTGGAGGAGCGCAAGGACGAGCTGAGCCAGGCCCAGCAGTGCCTCAGCCAGGCCAAGCAGGTAGGCGGCGGCACGAGCGGCCACGGCCTCAGCCTGTGGCTTGTGCTGACGTGGGGGACATGAGCCTGACGTGTGTCCCTGCAGGCGGGCTCGGAGCTGGGTGCCCGCGTGGAGGCCCTGCAGGAGGAGAAGGAGCAGCTGCGGCGCGCGGCGGGCGAGACGGAGCGTGAGCTGCTGGCGGCGCAGGGGCTGCTCCGAGAGCACGAGCTGCAGCGGAGCCGCGAGGCCGAGCGCGCCGCCGGCGAGCTGCGCGCGCTGCACGGGCGGCTGCAGGAGCAGGTGGGACCCAGCGCGTGCCCCAGCCTCCGGCGCGGCGCAGGGGCGCCCGCGCTCTCCTCACGCCGCTCGTGACGCCCCACAGAGTGCCCAGGAGCAGCGGCTGCAGCAGAAGCTGCTGGACGAGCAGCTCGGCGTCCTGCGGGCGGCCGTGCGCGAGGCGGCGGCCGTGGTGCGGGACGCGCTCGCCAAGCTGGACGACCCGCTGCACATCCGCTGCACCAGCTCGCCAGGTGAGGCGGCCGCTCCRGCCCTGGCGCGTTGCCCTCCGCAGCGCCCGGGCGGCCTGAAGCCCCTTCCTGCGTCCCCGTGTCCTTGCAGACTACCTGCTGAGCCGGGCGCAGGCCGCACTGGAGTCCACCGTGGCGCTGGAGCAGGGCCACGCGCGCTACGTGGCCGCCGCCGCAGGTGCGTCCCCCCGTCCCCGCAGTCGCGTCCCTTGGGATGGCGCCGGGCATCGGAGCCGCCGTTCTCACCCCTCGCTCTGCTTTGGGGCTGTTCCCCTGGGGCAGATGCTGCCGGGCTGGTGGGCGCCTTGGCCCTCTTCTCCCACCTCGCTGCCGACACCATCGTCAACGGCAGCGCCACGGCCCGCCTGGCTCCCCCGGACCGCGCCGACCGTGAGTGGGAAGCGCCYGCTGGAGCTCGCTCTCCGTCGCGGCGCCGCGTGGGAGCGCCCCGCACCGCCGGCGCTCCAGGATGTCCATCCTTCCTCCTTCCCTCTTCCCAGGGCTGACCGAGACCTGCCGCGACTGCGGCCAGCGCAGCCTCGACTACCTGGGCGAGCTGGAGGACGAGCAGTCGCTGAGCGGGGCCGAGCTGGGCGGCGTGCGGGCGGCGCTCCAGGGCATCCTCCGGCTGGCCCAGGTACCGGCCTTAAYAACCACAGCATAAAACTGCCCAACTTTCAGAGCCTAGTAGTCTTTTCCATAAAAAACYATTAAAATTTAGAACTAGCAGCTCTCCTGAGTCCTCTAGAGAGCTGCACACTTTGTATCTCTCAGGTCTGTACCTGCCCCACCRTGGTGGTAGACCTGCTGTGTCACAGCTGGCTGCAGAACATTGGTTCTGCATTTGGGTTATTTACTGAGGAGGAAGAGAAGAGTCTAATACCTCGTGTGGGTTTGGTTCCTCGTTACCACTCTTCTCTCCCTCTGCTCATTGCTGTCTCCTGCCCGCTTTGCCAGGAGCTGAGGCCCAAGAGCTTGGACATCAAGCAAGAGGAGCTGGGGGACATGGTTGAGAAGGAGATGGCCTCTACCTCAGCAGCTATTGAAGATGCCGTCAGGCGGATAGAGGTGAGAGGAGGTTGCTGGGCTGGTGCATTAACCCTGGTGATTTATGGTGCCTATCCGTGACACTGGTCTGAGATGTTTCAGATCATACAAAACAATGAGCCCAGGGGAGCAAAAAATCTGTTTATCCTCTGGTCTCCTTTTCTGTCTCTAGTGAGCCTAGTTAATGCTGTGACGTGGTGTTGAGCGTTTCCTCTTGCCTTTCTCCACAGGAGATGATGAGTCAGGCCCGGAACAAGAGCTCCGGTGTCCAGCTCGAGGTGAATGAGAGGTGAGCGAAGAGGGTTGAGACGGGCGTATGTGGCCAACCTGCAACACCCTTAYGTGCGTGGCCATAAAAGAGCACTGGCACATTGTGTTTGTGCAGCCTGTTCCTTGCATGGTGGCTGTAAAAGTGTGTCCTTATCACACCTGCTGGTCTGTTGAAGTCTCACCTGGTACCTCCTGCATTTTCTTGATGCTGAATAGCTAAGCCAATTGGCCATGGCTTCTCCTTCTCTGTTGCCGTCTGTAAATACTAAATACTCTTCTCTTCTTTTCCTGCAGGATCCTAAACTCCTGCACGGAACTCATGAAGGTCAGTGCTGCGGATACTGGGCTTGTCAAAAAAACTGTGCAAAACTCTGACTCATCGCCGCTGGCAAGATCAACCCGTTGGTGTAACACCCCTATCAAACACGAGAACCCCTGTTTTGTTGATCCAGGCAATTCGGCTTCTTGTCATGACATCCACAAACTTGCAGAAGGAGATAGTGGAAAGCGGCCGGGTAAGTCTGCTCCTCTGCTCTTCCCTGTGCTCTGCTCTGAAGTGGGGGAGTATTTTGCACAACTTGCAGAAACCTTAGCTGGTTTCACACTCTCTGGTGTTAATGATAATGTGGGAAACAACCGCAATGAGGACACGTAGCTCCATGCTGAGCAGCTCCCACTCTTGCATTTACTGAATTTTGTCCGTTTCAAGATGCCGGCCAAAAGTCCTGCTTGCTTTAAACCAAGCTGGCAGAAACGGAGGCTCTAAATCAAGACTTTCCAACCCAAATTTCAGCAGACCAGTACAGGCAGCTCGTAGAGTGCTGAAACACACCACTGACGTTGATTTATAGCTCCATTTTCCCAGTCTTTTGGCTTTGGAAAGTCATTGCTTGTGCTGCGAGTTCAGACCACAGCAGCCCAGAACATCTTGTGGGACCTCCAACCCACCCACCACTAGAACTAGCCTGCTCCAAGTCTGTTTTTAATGCGTTCATGGTTATATTTGCGGATCTTTGGAACTTTTGCCCATGAAAGGCCTGGTGGCCGGGCCTTAATGCTCTCGTGACGACAGGGGGCAGCAACGACGCAGGAGTTTTACGCCAAGAACTCGCGCTGGACGGAGGGGCTCATCTCGGCCGCCAAGGCGGTGGGCTGGGGCGCCACGCAGCTCGTGTAGGTACCGGCCGCACGGCTCCGCGGTGCGGGCGGCCATGGAGGAGGCCGCCATGGCAGGCCTGAACCCATGACCATGGCGCTCGCTGTCCCACCCCGCAGGGACGCGGCCGACCGCGTGGTGCTGCGCACGGGCAAGTACGAGGAGCTCATCGTGTGCTCGCATGAGATCGCCGCCAGCACGGCGCAGCTCGTGGCTGCCTCCAAGGTAGCGCCGCCCGCCCCGCCGCGCTGGCGGCCGCCGGGGGCCCCGGGGCCGCGCGGTGACACGGGGCTCCATGCTTGGCGCAGGTGAAGGCCGACAAGAGCAGCCGGAACCTGGGCAAGCTGCAGGAATGCTCGCGCGGCGTCAACGAGATGGCYGCCAACGTGGTGGCCTCCACGCGCTCGGGCCAGGAGCAGATCGAGGAGAAAGGTGAGGAGGGGGATGTGGGTTTGCAGGGGGAAAACGGCGCCGTCGCCCGTGGCCGTGCCGCCCAGCGCCTCGTCCCCRCAGACACCATGGACTTCTCGGGCATGTCCCTCATCAAGCTGAAGAAGGAGGAGATGGAGGCGCAGGTGAAGGTGCTGGAGCTGGAGAAGCAGCTGGAGGGCGAGCGCCGGCGCCTGGGCGAGCTGCGGCGGCGGCACTACGCGCTGGCCGGGCCCTGCGGCGAGCCCGAGGACGCCGAGGCCCGGCCGGTACCGGCACCGGCGCCGGCGCCGCGGCGCGGCATCCTCAAGAAGCCGCCGCTGGCCCAGAAACCCGGGCACCCGCAGAAGCAGGACCAGGTAGGGCCGGCAGCACGGCTGACATCGGAGGGTGTATGTATGCATATATGTAGATTTATATTAAAAAAACCCCACAATTTATATATGTAAAAACCTATATAATACATGCAATATATAAAAACTATACATATATTTTATAAAATATAATGTGCATAAAAATAAATTATAAAATTTGGCTGTATTACATAGTCTATATTATATAATGTTGTATATTTAATATCTATGTACAGGTACATGTAATGTATATTTTTATATGATATATACAGGTAATTTATAAAAAAAAATATAAAATTATATAAAACAGGCGTGTTATGTATGATGCAGGTGCAAAAATGCACATAAAGTACATGCTATGTGTAAAGTATACCATACGTAAAATATAGTATATATCTGAAAAAATGCATATATATATATATATATATATATATACACACATATATATATATATTAAAAAAAAATGTTCTGTATTGATGTTTCCCCCCCCCATCCTCTTCTCTTTGCAGCTGGAGCAAGATGCCGACCTCTTCCAGGCTCACGTTATAAACTTCTAGGCTGTGGGACGGGCTCCGCACCGTGGGTGCCCAGGTCTCCTCGCTGCACCGCGACCGGCCGCGGGGCCGAGCAGGAGGCTCCCCGGCTGCCCCGCTCTTACGTCTGTGTTTTAAACAGACGCCACTGGAGCTGCTGCTGGGCCGGAATCCCAGGATTTTGTTGGTTTTTCCCTCTTTTTTACAGCCGCTGGCCCTCAGCAGGCTGTGCCCGTCTGCCTGCGTGCGGCCTCTYGGAGCAGCTCTCCCTCCTTAATTTAATACGGGGTTGGTTTGGGGTGATTTCTTATTTCTCTTTTTATGTTTTTTCCTTAATTTTATCAGCACTAGGACTTTCCAGTCAATGTAGCTCTCTACTGTACCGCTCAGAGCCTTTTGAAGAAATGTGAAATGTTTTTAATGTAGGGAATTTTTGATCTTTTTTTTCTTGCAACTGTGTTTTTTAAATTATCCTCTTTGCAGCCTGAGGAATAATTTAACTTAGTTTCTCAAGGGGTTGGTTCTCCAGGAGAGAGGGACAATTTCGCTTTACCTGGTGCAAGGACCAGGAGTTTTATAAGGGAAAAAAAATAAAAAAATAAAACAGAGCAGTTACTAGCACACACTGGCAATAAGGAGACAAAGTTTTTTTTTTTTTTCCTTTTTTCTGTTTTTTATTACTACAGCGATGTCAGGGGATCAGTTTCATTATGCTTTATATTTAAGATAATTAGCAGAATTAAATATAACTGTGGCCTATGTGAACCATGGGATCTTAGAAGTGGGGAAGTCTGCAGCAATAAAGAATTTGTGTCTGGAAGAGACACTTGGGTATAAGAAAAATACTGTATCTTCTCTTTGAGCTACTACGGCACCGTAGACGATTAAAGCAGCATATTTAAAATACATTTCCTGTTGTGCATGGTTGGAGCATCGGGGGTGTTGGGGGCTGGAGGAGCTCGGAGCCAGCTTGGGGCAAGTGAGGTTGTAGGAATGGAAAATAGGGGGTTGTGTTAAGCCTGCTCAGGTCCTGCTGGAGAAGTTCCTCGGCTCCCTGTGTTCCCTCAGCTGCCGCAATTGGGTCACACAGAAGGGCTGAGGGTGGAAGGGATGGCTGGAGAGCATCTCATCCACCCTCTTGCTCTAGCAAGAGCAGCTGGATTATACAGCCCAGGGTCTCGTCCAGGTGTCCCTAATGGCTCTTTGTAGCAGGTATATGTATTAATTTGCTCGGAGAATAAGTTAGTTGACCCCTATGCAGTGATTTCATAATGGAAATAATGCTGCTTCGTCGTGACCTTCAGCAGCTCATGCTCTAAGGGCAGCCACAGCTGGAGCTGAAATACGACAGCTTCAGAGGCAGAGGGGGAAAAGGAGCTTTAAAAGCCCTTGGCTAGCATCACRGCTCTATTTCGCTGCAATTTACTCACCTAAATCAATATAGATAATATTGGCTACAGGTAAAAATGCTCCATGTCAGCATGTACGCACTCTTCACAAAAATATACCAGTAAATTTAAATATAAACAAACAAACATAACCTGAAAGGTCATTTTTCAAGTGCCATCTCTGTTGTAAAGTCATTTTTATACCAAAATTAGGCTTAACTGCCCATTCCTTACCTTTATTATTTATTGGAAAGTATTCACAATTTGCAGCAGACTTAACAAACTCACATTGCAATCTGTGTACGCCAAGGTTTACTTTGGCCTGCCAGCTGGACACACTGCACAGATGCACTGGCATCTGCAATGTGGTCTGGGGGCTGTGGGAATGGGCAGGGACCGGCTGGGAGTCTGGAGGGGATCAGGGGACAAGGCGTGAGCTGGGGCACTGCAGAGCCGTGTGACGCTGCTGTAAAACTTCAGCCGAGCCCAAACTTCTGAACATTCAGCCCGGAAAGCAGCAGGTATCGCCCTTTTCCAGGGCAGGGAACAGAGCTACCTACAAAGGCTTTGAGCACAGTGTGCAACTGAAAGGACTCACATTACAGGAGCCAGCATTAGAGAGGGATCTAGGACAGGCTCTCAGTGTGCTCCACGCTCGCCGCTTTGCATTGGAAACCTCTGCCCTGCGCAGGTGGATCCTGGAGGAGGTGGAAGTGCTGTCCAGTCCCCAGGGCTAAGAGGCTCTTCTTGAGGCTTTGCAGGACCTCAGTGCAGCAGAGCGCAGACGTCGCCTCCTCTGCAGCTTTGAGCCCACCCCAGACCACACACACTGATCAGAACTTGTGAATGGGATTTATTTTTGTTTTTTTTTAACTTCCATTTATTGCCATCAGTTATTCTGCAGCAGGACTTCTCCAGTGCTGGTGCAGTGACAGGTAGTGCAGAAAATTACATCAGGGCTCTTCTGTCTTCTGACTCATTCTTCTAAATAACTTTGCTTGACTCATTTCTCCTAACACAACTTGGTTTAAATCTAAGTTTTGCTTCTATTAATAAATGAGAGTGGCTTTTTTCCTCCTTTCARCTTTTCCGCGTCAAGCTTCTAGATCCTTCCCCCTTTCAAGCAATCAGAGGAAACGAAAACAAAAGTTCTAAGGGGCGAAACCACACACAAACTGAGCAGAGTCCACCATGAGAGATACGCTATTTTATTTAAAATCAGACCACAGTAGATTACAGAAAGACTTATTATGCAAACAAATCCACTGTACATTTCACAACTTGCAAGGTTTATAAAACCGCCCTCTGTTCCACTGTCCAGGCAGGTGCAGAGGAAGGGCCCAGGTGTCCGGCTGCCTCTGCTTGCTCCGACCTCTGCGCTTGACGCCTATTTCCGTATTCCCTAGAGGAATTCCTGACCTGAGCTCTGTGCTGCAGTCTTAATTCCAGTTTGGGAGGGCAGAGAGGCCCGAAGGAGGGTGCGCGTGAGGTCAGGGCACTCTACAGGACAGGCGGGACTGTGCCCAGAGCCCATACCCCAAGCAGCCCCTCCAGGTTCAAACGCGTCCTCTGCGGCTCAGCTGCGACAGGGATCAAACACCGAGGCGCAACGAGATCCTCTCGGAGTTAGAACCATCCTACGGTRAGCATCATTCAAGAAAAACCTAACCACGTACAATGTAATTAGTCATAACTTACAAAACTGCATACAAAGACCGGCAAAAGTCCTGTCATCCAGAGAGGCTTTTTCGACACTACTCTAAAGCCACGTTACAGAGCTTAGCTTGAACTCGACGTTCTCTTCGTGTTTAATTCTCCACTCCCATTGCTTCGGGGAAGTACGTGCTATTTGCAGTAGAMATTAAAAGTCCTTAAGACAACATAATATATATTTTGGCAAGCGCCTCTCAAGATCCAGCTTGCCTATGGCATTTTAATCTCACTATCTTATAAACAGTGCAAAATTAGTACAATTCTAAACATCTTAGTAGAATTTAGTAGCTGTAACAAAACAGGAGGAGCTGTCAGGGGAAAGGCATCTAAACCTGACACAGCCCTTGCCCTCCTCATTCAGATTAGTGTCTTATAGCATTTGCTTCTGACAGGATTTAAACAGCTTTCCACAGTCCTTTAGCTCCTTTACCCTTAGACATTGCCACCAGTCAAGTATCTATTTACGTATCAGTTTGTGCGCACACACACACAATTAATGGCAAAACTCCCATGAGCAGCTGGATTTCAGTTATGAGACTGCTTATAACTGAAACGTCACATTAATTATATTAGTTATGTTCAAACTAATCGATCAGTGAAGGCAACTATAAGCTTACAATAGCAGATACTGCCTCATTCTAAAGGATAAGGGTGACATTTTTTGAGAGAATGTGCTCGCAAAGAGCCCTTAAATTAGAGTTAAGGAATGGCCATTCAAATGATAAAAACGCTAATATCTTAATAGTACAATCACAAGTAGTGATCCTAAGGCACATCAGCCACATGCATATGCAGAAATGCATTGTTTTGTTCTCAGACAGAAGAATTGCATTAGCTTTGTCTGTATGTGGTTTGCACGAGAGTTTGTTTTTAGGTAAGAGTATCCCTGAATGGTCATGTTATCACAAAAGTTACCAAAAGACAGAAAATTTAACAAGTAGTAAAAATATTTTTGGACTACGAATACCAATAGAGTTAGATACACAAAATGCAGTGCAAATTCACAATACACTTATCTGCCACCTCTCCATCACTTCTGAGGTTTTTCCAATCCTCAGAAAAATAGCTGGCGCTTAATAAGTGTAAAATATACCTGGTTGCTCTTATGAAACGTTAGCAAAACTAATTTGAGTGTTTGAGTTTGTGTGTAGGAGGCCCCAAGTACAGACTTAGGAACTTGATCATGACCCTTGCAGCCCCACCCACTTTTATTTCTAAGACAAATCTTTACAGCAGATTTATGTTTAGCATTCAAATACAACAGTTGCCATCCAAATACCAGCACCAAGAGCACAGCAAAGTTATTTTGAAACAATTAATAATTAACCATGCTTATACTAAGCCTCAATGAGAAAATAATACCAAGGAAAGATATTATACTATTTTAAAACACACATCCTGTACCATCACTAGATTACAGAAAATAAAAAACACTTTGCAGACAAATCCAATGCACACTGTTTCACAAGCGCCCCTTCCATAGAAACTTTCCAGACCTGCAGTAGGGAATCGGTTGGGATGCCAGGAACGCTGACCAACCTTCTACCCTTTGTCTTCAGAAGGCAAAATATGCCAAATAACCCTATCTTCAGAATAAGGAGCTTCCTGCTATGAGATACATTTCAGATTAGTATTTGTTAGCAATCATCACACTCCAGAGGAAATGATACATGGACAATCAAGGGTTTTACACAGAGAGGGAAAAAAAAAAGAAATTTCATTTTCTGTTTTGACTGAGGCTGTTTGCAGTATGGACTTCCACACAAAGCAGTGCAGTCCAGGACAACGACAAGAAAGTGTTTTGAAGCAATGCAGAGAATACTGACAGATTACACATGCATGTTCCTTAAATTACTATCAATTAGTTGAAAGGCAAAAGTTAGTTGTGGATGTGACAMAAATGATAATGAATTTATGGACATATTCTGAGCAAGTAACAAGCTTCTGCACCTTAGGCTTCAAGAGTTACACTGATAATGAAATCTGAACTCTCCTAAAAAGTCTCCTCCCCTCCAATGGCATAAAACAAACAAAAACAAAACTGGATTAGGATGCAAATAGCACCATGGAGTTCTAAAAATTGTTCTTACTGCTTGCAGAGAAGTGTGAATTGCAAATTCCAGACAGGCAAGTGTGCCAAACTTTGCAAACCTAAACGAAATGGGAAAGTTAAAAATAGTTCTCCCAAACAAGAGATGGAGTTTGAAGAATAAAACAAAACTGTGGAGCTTCAAGTGGGCTATTAATGATATGAAAACCCTGGTTTTGAGTAAGAAAATACCCTGCCTAGATTTCTGGAATCGTATGATATCAAACGCTAAGCACCTGTGTTGAATCAAAAAAGACTTCTATATCAAAGGTGTGGAAAAGGAAAAAAAAATGTAAGAAATAGTTACAATAGGCAAGGAAAAAATGCCTAGTTAAAATGTCTATAAAACTTTAAACTGTCACTACAAACAGTTTAGCTTAATTTTTGAGAGACCAGGTCTTTTGAGCTATAGGGTGATCTATGAAAGGGAAGAATGAGTACTTTTATTATGAAAATCCACGGTAACWACTGAAATGTAGGAATAAAACTCTTGTAACGTCTACTGTTTAAAAACTCCAGAGCTGTGTGTGCTCAATGGGCTCAGGAAAGGCTGTGCACCTTGCCACCGAAGCAGCTGCCCGGGCACCGTGCACAGGGCACTGAGCTCCACTGCCACCTCTGTGTCCAGCATACAGACAGGGCTGTTGCCATCCAAACACCAGCACCCACAGAGAATTCTTGAGCCACACAAATACCTCCCAGTTTGTCACACATACATCCAGCTGTGATGGGAATGCATCAAAGACAATGCTATTTTACCATCACTAAAGAATTCGAGGAGATATTTATAATGCAGAGTAAATCCACTGTACATTGTTTCACAATCTATTGGATTCACAACATTGAGCCCCTATCACCTTCTAGGAAGCAAAACAAGAAAGCATTATCACTGATACTTGAAAACAAAAAYGATCACATTTACTGAATGCAATTTCAAACCTCCGTGCCACAGCTCGGATTTTGTATTCCATTGTGCAAAAAACAGAGGCTTTCCAATGCCTACGTTTTAAGTCTCTGACGAGGGGAGAAGAAAGGGAATATGAGCACCAATACACAAGTTAGGCGCACCAAAATATTCACTGGAGGATAAAGCCAGGATGTGGTGGAAGGCGAGGTGGTCTTTGGGGAAGAGCTGGAGGATACTGTGGTACAAACTGAGATGGGTATCCCGGCTGCGGCATTTGACCTGCAGACTGGACTCCTAGTCGAGGCGGGAGAGGAGGATAGGGAGCACCCGGATAAGAAACAGCTGGTCCTGAACTCATGGCTACAGTAAAAGGAGTAGGAAAACGTCCTGCTGGGACCGAGGAAGGTGGAGGGGGTGGTATTCGTCGGGGCATCACTGAAGGAGGGCTGGTTGCATCCGAAGTGTAGGAAGCTTGAGGTGCTGGTGTTGTCTCAGGTGCTCTTGGCTGAGCCTGCGGCTGCGCTTGTGGAAGTCTCTGTCCCTTCAGCACCATCTCTTGGAGCTTCTCAATCTTTACACGCCGCAGGTGAGCCAGTTTACGCTTGCTCTGGTACTCATCAATAAAGGAATCCAGTGGTATTTCTCCATCGAGAAACTTCTCTGCCATGTTCTGTCAAATATCAAACAAACTCTTAGAAAACAACGCACTCCATGGGAATCTAAGTGGCTTATATCCTAAAATAGCATAACTTTGCTTGTGATTTTCCAGTTTGGATATGGAGGACAACTGACATACTAACAATTTCAAGCAGAATTTTGAATTTGTAATTTCTCATAAGCATTAGGACTTAAACATCATTTTCTGCTTAAAATTTTGCTAACATAAAAGCAGCAAGAACATCTGAATCTAGCTATGGACATTTCCCCAGTCATCAGACACGGGAAAGAATCAAGTCGAACAGCTTTCCTGATCACCAGCTAAGCTGAATTACAGTTCAGTGCTACTTATAATGTCAACAGAAACAGTTAGAGCMCTGCAAGCCTCAGTACAGGCAGATTATTGCTAAGCCAGGTGTAATACTCACCCTCACTTGTAGTAAAGCAAAGCTTTGGGTAAATGCTATTTTAATAATCAAGAGAAGTGACCACACATACAGTGACAAAATTCAACTTGTCCTGAAAATATCTTTTTGTAATGTCAAACTTGGGGCAGACAAGCAGCTTTTTCTTCCTGATGCTAACAAGCTATGTAGTTATAGAAAGTGTTCTACAAGGGAATCAGCAAACAAAACTATGTCTGTTATCCCCAAGCAGGTCACCTTTCAAGTGCCACTAGCACAGTGAGGGGCCACCAGAGGCACCCAGAAAGCTATGCTGAAATTAGTGTGGAATATTCCACTGCATCTGCAGCAAAGGCAGTCATGAGCAGCACATACCTACAGTTCTTTGTTATGCGACTGACATTTGTAAGGGATTAATATATATACACTAGGCAAACACCATTAGAAAGGTTACCACTATTGATTCGAAGGCAATGCAAAACAACTAAGACAGTTTGGCTTCTTCTCTAAGTAGCTTTTTCTTTTAAAAAAAAAAACTTCAAAGATGTTAAGACTATCTGAGAAAAAAAATACTCAAAAAACCCTCACTGAAATCAAGTGACYGTTGTTTGAAGTTCAAAGGAAAGACCAGACCAAATAACAACCCCATTACATGCTGAACAGTATATTGCAGTTATGTACATTCGGTGCCCAGTCCCTGATGAGGATATAAATTGCAAACTGAAGCATTCAGTCATTACCTCTGTGTCTTCCTCAATCTTTGCCCCCTCTGTCTGAAGCAGGGCTAACAGTGTCTCCAGTGAAGCATTGCTGGACTGGCTGTCTGTAATGACATGAAAATAACAGTAAATAACACTGTAAACAACTTGCCAGCTGAAGCTACACAGCTTCAGCAAGCATAARTAGTCTCGCAAGGCACACACGTACAGTCAGCATATTCTAGACAGAGTGATTTATAATGAGAAAAGTCTATCTTTTAAGAATTTCAGCAATTTTGCCCAGTGCCRAAGCTGAAATTTAATTCTAATTATACATTAAAACAGTGAAAACCAAAGTACTTCAGCATATGCAGTATAAAACACATAACATTTCATAACTTGGTATGAAATGAATCAATTAGATGTGAGATTATGTTTGASTTATGACTAATCATTGAAAATTCAGACTAGATTTTGCTTGTTATATTAGACAAGTTTAACCACCTAAAGAACAGGAGGCCAGCAATAACTATGTAGGCACGTGACTAATATAAAGAATTCAAGGTATGCGGCCTAATGTACTTTAGAAATCAGCAGAAGCCTGATCTACTTCAGAACTACTCAAGAATGACATTTTATTTTGTACGCCAAATTCACATAGCTAAGTACAAGAAACAGAAAACAAAGCGTTTCATTTATATAAATAAACACTTGTATTTGCTCAGAAAACAGCAAATAAGAATCTTCAATGGAAGATTACCCAGTTTCGTTTTCTTTATCTGATATACTTCAAAAATGACTTGCAGCTCTTGATATTTTTGAGTCAAATTTGCTTTCAAAGACTCCAGCCTTGGCTGGTACAGAAGATTCCCTTCTGCCAGACTGCGGTTGCTGGCAAGAGTCATGTCCTTGCTGTGCTGAACATTTTGGGCCTGCAAAAGAGAGGTATGTGAAATGACACTGATAATACTGAACAAGATTAATCCTCATGCAGACAACACAAGAACATCAAAACTGCTAAATAAACAAAAGTAGGTTTTCTGCAAATACCAGTGCTACTGTATTAGACCTACGGAAACACAGGAAAATATGAGCACACAGAACTCTTTTGAAAGATGAACACCTGTGAATTAACCATTTTGGGACAGAGGAAAGTACTGTTTTTTCTCACACTCAGCAGACAGAGCTCAAACTACTTCTTTCCCCCCCACACCTTGCCAAAGCTAGAAGTTATAGTCATTTTTATTGCAAATTTTTGAAGTTTGTGTTGCAGGAAAGGATCCCTCCGAACCTCTTCTCCTTTGACCAGAAGTGGAAGGATCAGCAAATGATTTTGCAGAAACAAAAGCTTTTATGAGACGCCGGCAGAAACCGATGTCCTGCTCAGGGAAACTGTCCCAAGGAGCCTATTTCACCTTGTCAGGATGGTAGAGGCTCTCCAGGGAAAAATCAGTCACCAGATGCTCATTTAAACATTTCTGCTACGTGCCAGAGGACTGACATTTGTGTCACCTGATTTTCTTCTAAGCCCTGTCACTAATTTACTTAAGATCTGCCCGGCTGGTTAAATCRCAGCTTTGTGAGCTCACAGTTTGATATTCATGGCCTGTTACTACAACGTGTTCTGTATAAAATTTCTCCCATTATTTAACCTAGTGGCTTCTTCATCTCTATCTCATGCCCTGTCCTAACCATTACTCCCATACCGTGAGTATCGACAGATAGAGCAAAAATCTTTGAATTCCTGCAACAACATGCAACCAGACTGCAAAATGTATCCTCTTTTGCTTTACAAAAATGCAAAATAAAATCAAAAAGACCTCATTGTGGTTCCTTCTCCAGAATATTCTTCCAGAATTATGTTAAATCAGTCCTGACTTCATGCCAAAAGCCTGTTTTTCCAATTTAATCCTTCTGCTTAGCCTGAAGACAGCGTTATTAAAGAACAAATGACAAGTCTCACAGAGCCACTGCAGGCAAGTTTGCTCATACATACACATGCGCTCACAATCTCATAAAGCCATGAACTTTACAAAGCTGAACATTTGAAGAAAGCTGCCCTGGATGTCACACTAGAGTCACTGAAAGCTTCTAACATCAAAAGGAGAAAGACACAAGGGATCTGATCTCAGATTTTTAGCCTGAATCGACACACAAGATGCTGTTCCCATGGYGTGACAGACTGAGTGTATTAAATTGCCTTAGAACTCAATGAAAGATTTTATATACTTTCYGTGACCTTCAGCACTAGCCTGCTCTGTTCTTGCCCGTGATGACTGTTTAGATAGAATAGGTTTTATTTGAGCATAGTTTCACTTAGTTCARTGCACACATGAACAGTACACTGTTTTCTTCCTTTTGCACTTGTGCTTAGATATAGTGGAGCCACCCTTCAAAAACAGAAAGCAGGAAATCTCCACAAGCCACTAAAGTTCCCCTAAAAAAGGGCCATGATCAYGGGCAGTCTGAGCACAAGATTAGGTGCATCAGGTAAACATTTTCCAAATAACAATTTGTGATGTCTCTCCTCCTTCCCAATTTTATGAGAAAACTACGTTCTTTGAGCAACTTGCAATTTTACCTGGTGACTACATTTTCAGTGCTTGTAGGGTTGACGTTCTCATTTCAAAGTAGTTGCCCAGTCAGTCTGGGAAGACCAGTTTTATGAGTGGACTTTGATCTTTCTTCAGGATGAAGAACATGTATCTACCTTTYCTCTAGAGAAGAAAAACCTTGTGGAATGAGGGATACACAAATCTATAAACATTTCACGAGTGCAAAACCAAAAAGCAGTATTTAACTCTCATCATATGTAATGAGGAAGAGACCAAAGAACTTGGGGAAAAAGACTGAATGACAGAAAAGCCTTTCAGAAGCAAGATGAGAATGTGAAACTGCTTCTCAAATAACAGTTTTTGACATCAGACAAAGCTCTAATCATTGCACTGGGCTTCACCCTTTTAACAGTTTTCGTTTGGTTAACAGGATTTTCCAAACTCCAGGCAATATTTCCTTGCTTCAGTGAACAGGAAATATACCTGCAGTACAAGGGAAGGCTAAAACTCACATTTTTTCTCCATTTTCCRGCAACTAACTTGCAAATTAGGCAGTTGATTCTCATAACAGAAAAATTACGCATCTTAATCAGACAAACAGGAATACATGTTTTGGAGAAGTGACCATGGTAGCACCTCCCTCTTCAATCCTGGGCACATGACCCAACTCTCCTCACTCAAGTACCACCACATCCCTCTGCAAGATTATGGCAGCAAAGGAGGAAACGAATGTCTAAATTCCGTTATGATTTTACTGACATATCTTTGTACAGAATTGAAAGAAAAAAAAAAAAGACATTTAGTGATCAAATCAAAAGTTATTCCCAAATTCCTAAAAAAAAGGGGGTGGGGGGGAGAGCAGATGAACAGATGAGAAATTCATCGTGAAGGCATAAGAAGAGAGAGGTTTCCAGAAAAAGAAAAAATGACACTGAAAAAAAAACATATTTGGGATATTTAAATGCTTCAATGCATTAAAAGGTTGAACTTTGTGGAATCAGTAAGTTTTATTTTGTAACAAAAAAGAGCAAGTAATAATTGCACAGCAGAGTAACTCTTTTGCAATTGCTCCACTGCACTTAGGAGTCAAATCAAGGAATCATAAAGCCAACGCAGTTAAGTTATCCTAAAAGGCCCTAAAAGAAACTTTCAAAACTTGCTGACTCACTTAAGATTTAAAGAGGAAAAAAAAAAAAAAAAAARAAAGAGCAATTACAAAATCATCCAAGGGGCAAAGATACAGTACAGCAGGACTGGTTATTAAAAATACCAATGCATCATAATGTATCCTTTCAGCACCCATATACAGCCTGTCACAAGCCTGAGGCAGCAGTAATTCATCAACTACAACCAATCAAGCAAGGAGTACATCTGATAAGTGTTATTTTATTGTCACGTGTTATATGACAAAAACGTGTATTGGTGGGGAACTGCTAGCGCCAGAGGCCCACCTGACTGATGGCAACACAGTGGGGGAAAAAATTTACCACTAGAAATATGCAAACAGCACAGAGCTCTTCTGCAGATTTGCTCTCAAGACCATGGTCATAGGTCAGGAGCACTTTCACAGGCAGGAAACTTCTGTCTGAGAACAGATGAAAAGTACCAGTCAGAATCACGAGACATACAAGACAGGGTGATATTACAGAGAACATAAGCATTTTTTTTTAAACTGCGAAGCTTTCACTATGAATTATGAATGTGACAAACATGGCAACAACAGTACTGAGATGCTTAGAAATGGATTTTAACGGTTGAAGGATTGCTTAACACTGAGCAGACCGCTCAAACCAAGCTGTGCACATAGCACGAACATGAAGCCACAGTCATACACATCTTAATAAAGACAAAAAAAAAAACAGCTTATGCAGCACTTCAAAGTTTAAGATGGTTAAAAAATGCATCTTGTTAAAAGAAGTATGAAGAGTTTTATCAAGGACAGATTAAATAAACAGTTCCAAGAAAAGCACAGACAGCAGCAACTGCTTCAGGGAAYTCATATCCTACAACTTTTATGAACTGCAGTTTTGTTTCACCCCACTTCTAGGGGTGAAAGGAAGAAAAATGCTGGATAAGTTAAAAAAGGAAGCTAGTGATGGCTTAGCAGTTTTTATCTTTATTGAGTGTTCCAAAATAATAGTTCACAGCAGATATCCAGCAAGAGGGATTTGTGCAAGATGATGCTGAGCAGCGCTGCTYCTGTTATCTAAAAGCACCTGTTCCCAAAAGAACAATTCCAGATGAGATGCCTCCAAGATACAGTCTGAGCACCACTAATCCCAGCTACCCGCAAAGTCCATCAAACGCTGCTATAATTATGAGTCTGCCTTGGCAAGCACTACAGCAAGAAGCCTATCAGTGTTTTCACGAAAAGATCCCTTAAGTAGCTATAAATAAATTAAAAAATAGAGTTCTAAACTGCACTATTTTAATAGCTTTATATATAGCGTAATCCACACTGCTGCTTTAGGTTTCTCTGCTCTTCCCTAGCCTCCATCATTCTCACATTCTCTCTTTCACTTACATCACATACTTGTAAATTAGGAATAAAATACGCAGTCTTACTGCGAGGGTGTAATTTTAGGTCTTCTAATTACATAAGTACTACTTTTAAGAATTACAAAATAAAGGTTAAAAGGTAAATTGCAATTCCTAAGTGTTTATATTAGAGGAAAGCACCATACAGAAAAACAACGTATGTTCATTAGATACAGGCAGGTTATTCATTCAATGCTTAACTGAAAAAGAAAATGCTATAGTTGTCACCAAGGCTAATTCCTAACTTTGTGACTAAATTTCATGTTTGGCAGAGAAGAACATAACCACTTACACAATGTGGTTTTAGGACAAGATCAGGAATCCAAGAAATCTGGGCACGCATTCACATAGCTCAAACTTGGACTTTCTGCACTGCCCATTCCTGTCAAACAGTTTTGAGAGAAGAACTACACTCAAAAAGCCCTGCTGCGCTTGCCAGCGTGCTTTCAAATCCTGCAATGAGAAAGCAGCGCATTTTTGACGTCTTGATTTCATGTAATTAAGGCATTCAAGAGCAAATAATTGTTGGTAATAGAACTTCAGAGTCAATAGCACAATGTTTCACTGTTGCTACAGTGATGCTACAGTACACAGACCAAGAGAAAACTCACTCTCACAAGACAAACTCATGGATCTACTGTCAGTGTCAGGTCATGAATCCTCTTATCTTTGCCATTTTGAATTATCATGATTTTATATTACAGACAATGAACCTTTATTTCATGAGGATGGATACTGTGGATGTACTAAATGGATAAACCTCAAGGGATTATCAAAATAACTCCTCGGTTTTGAAAGACTAGCGGTACCAGACAACTGGCTTCCTTCCTCTTCCTAACAGACAAGATGTTCGTTGTTCAAGCTCTGAAAACCTAGAGGCTTCAAAAACAACCTTACAGACAGAAAGCAGCTTAGCTCTTTGATGCCACATTTTCACATACCTGGAGTTACAGCATGAAGGACACTATATTATAGTGCAATAGATATGCAGTATACACACATACATGTATGTATTTATACACTTAGCAACACTGAAAAGCTTGTTCAGAGGCAGCACAGGAATCCATTCCCCTTAAGGCTGGAAGCTGCCTATTTTTAGTTATTAACAACAAAGCCAAGTGGTTTTCTAAAATCCTCCTCTCTGTGAACAAAATACTGTTTTCTGAGCAGGGCTTCCCTTGCAACAAGGCAAATAAAGATTTTCTTCGATTATGGAATAATCAGCTTTAGCCAATTTTGCTGAAAATAACAGTGAGCTCAGAGGAGTGACTAAGGAATCATGATTAATCAGCATCCCACAGTAAAATTGCTAATTTTAGGGACTTTGGACTAATCCTACAATCTAGATACATATGGCCTGACAGACAACCAAAGAGCTACTTAAAGTACTAGTGAAGTAACTATGGTTTCTCCTTAACATTCAGGATTTTCCTCTCTCCTTCTTCCTGCCTCTTACTTCCTAGTCAAAAGTCAGGACCCAGTTGTGCAAAACAAAGTAAACAACCCAGGGAAGGCGAAACCAGAATGAGAAAGAAATATTTGAGCATGGCCAACTCCAGGAAGGGTAAATACATTGCTAGTTGAACAGACTCTAGGAAAAGCCTCTGTACACAATAAAAAAGGGATTATAGCAGACAGCAGCCTAGCTGTATTTCCACACAGCTTGAATACCTTCAAACCTAGCCACTCTTTCCAAACACCACAAAATATTCCCTCGGGCCTGGAGAACTTTACAATTTCAAAGTCTTCTGCTGCCAACGGAGGAGGAAAACCTGAGGGTCAAACGGAGAATACAGTCTGGTGTCACAAGGACAGGGAACCTTCTCTATGGTCAGAAACGTTTCCAGCTTCTTTTGACCTGCAGTATTAAGTGTGTGTTGACAAAAAAGTAAATAAAATAAACCACTGAACCAAGTCATCTACTGACACACCTTGCCAGACTGGCAAGGCTGCACCTATTTATACCTTTTTCAAAGCGAAGCCCATTATAACTTATTGATTTTGCTTAACTATTTAGTCTCGTTTTATAAGGCTGTCTGCCACCAACTCTGTACAGCTGCAGTGATCTTATGTATTGTCCTTATTACAGCAGCAATTGCCTCTTTACTTATTTAAATTCTCAAAATACAACCTCTCAGGGAGAAGCTGGTATGTCTGACAACGTCTTCCAARTCTATTCAAACACATAGTACAAAATACAGATGCCACCTTATGCAACAAGTAACTTCTTTAGGACACCTTCTTACCCTTTAACGGGACAATATGTACTCCTCATGAGCAGTACTTCACCAACCTGGTCCGAGACAATCCAGAACGATTTGAGAGCACCACAAGGGCAACAAGCAACACAGTTTCACACAAAGCAATTAAAAAAATGCTTTTCCTTTATAATAAACTAAGCTTTTTTTTTTTCTCTCTCTCAAAAACATATTGTCACGTTTTCCCCATGAGACTTTTGTCATCTAGAGTCAAAAGAACACCAAAAAAAACCAACAGCCAGAGAGCGGTCTTTTTTTTTTTAATGTTATTTTCCTTTTGAAGTTCTTATTTAAGTGGTTTCATTTCACTTTACTACCCAAGCGCGCCCTTCCAGGGATCCTTGTGGTCGCCCGAACCTGTGCGTGTCTCATAGCGAAACTACAGCAGCAGGTCACAGAGCAGGGCTGAAACCAGCAGCAATCACAGCAGCGGAGGGAGAACAGGCTGCCACTTTGTTCGAATAAGCGCAGACCCAAACGCGCGCTGCCAAGGCTAATACACTGACAAAGAATTCTTTTTTTTTTTTTTTTTCCCCTCAATATAAAACTTATTTAGGGGGAGTGGGGGACACACACACACAGAAATCTCTTTCTTGTCGCCTTGAATTGGGGCTGGGACCACGGGCAGGGCCGACTTCACCCCTCGCCCGGGCTCGGGAGCAGAACAAGGGCCGCATTAACGGCGAGGCCGATGGGGCCCCTCGGGGGCGCCCCGTCCAGGCCCGTTTCCAGCCTCCCCCTCTCCGAGCGCTCCGGATCGGGACGCGCGGTCTGGGCACCGGCCCCCCCTCCAGGAGAACCGGCCCGGGGAGAGGGTCCGGGCACCGAGAGGCACCTGCGCCACCGGGGGGGCCGCGGGAGGGGGTCGAGCCGGGCCCGAGGCGCTGCGGGGAAGGGGAGGCCGGAGGCCTCAGGCCGAGCGCGGCCGCCGCCCCTCACCTCCTCCATATCGCGGGCCATGTCCTGCAGCCGCCCCTCGTCGTCCAGCAGCGCGCTGAGCTCCTGCAGGCTCAGCCCCTCCAGCCGCCGCGCGTCCACCGCCATCCCAGCGCCGCCGCCGCC
>NW_020455204.1:7747901-7882817 GCF_003342845.1 Nothoprocta perdicaria | reverse complement strand
GGGAATGGGGTGGTGGAAGGTACCAAAGTGGGGCGGGGAGGGGGGAGTTCGCTGTGGGGAGGGGAAGGGGCGGCGGGGCCGCCATTTTGTGTGGAGGCGCCAACGGGTGGCGGCCCGCGAGGAAGGGGCGTCCGAGTTGCGATGGCCGGCGCTGGGGCTCCGTGGMGGGAGAATGGGGAGGTTCTCCTCGCCATGCCAGGCCTGGGACTTGGGCGGTGGTGGTTGGAGCCCCTCAACAGAGCGGCTGTTTTGTTGAGGGGCTCCAACCACCACCACCCAAGGCGGGAGTTGTGTTGAGGGGCTCCAGCCACCATCCAAAGCCCAGGCCGGAGCTCTGYGGAGCCCCCGCATTTGAGCCCATCACTGCTATCCAGGAAGATGTCTGTAGAGATAACAAGAGCATTACAAGTCCTACAGGGATGTTTGGGGCTCGATAGGCACATTTCATCCTTACAGCGGTTGGGCTGGCACAGAGTTCACCGAGGGGACCTTGTCCTCAGCGCCAAGGGATGAGGAGAGCTGAACCAGCACCAGTAACAACACCTCTTGTTGAAACTAGCACGGGTGATTGTGTGMTCCTCTGGTTTACAATAGCACAGCAGTAAACATGGAAGGAAAATCCCTACAATTATTTCACCCACACTTCCTTACCAGGTTAGGGCTTGGCCACAAGAAGTCTCCAAAGAGTGACTGTGTTATTGTTCTCAAGCCTAGGCTGAATACCCATTCAGGTTAAAAATAGCAAAAAAAAAAAAAAAAAATGTATCTTGCCAAGCTTGAGTACTAGGTCTTTATGCCACTCTTAATTTCTTTCCTCTGCAAGGGTAAAGGTCAAGAAAAGATGTTTCTGTCACAGATGTATTTCACAGCACATTGAAACAAAACTGTTTTGAAATGTAATGTAGCAGAAGTTCTGAGCTTGAGATTCAGAAGCATCAATTAAAACATTACAACTCATCTCTGCTGATTTATATCTGTTTAGCCCATATGCTAAATACATGCATATCACGAGCACTTTAATATATTAGCGCTCTGTGGTAACACTTTGGAGCCGTAGCTCTCCAATTAGCGCTGACGGTACCTAAGCTGATAAATAAAATTATGCCTGGGAATAATTAACTGCGTCAACACGTCCGAGGTGGCACGTGTCTCTAGGCATGCACCACCTGCCTGGGGTGCTCTTATAGCCCAGGGAGCGTGGGTGCTCTAGTCTCTATATGTTTAAGATGAGAGGAGGAACCAGAATAAACACCTGAGCTGAATGGAAGGGGGTGAGGGATGGCTGTGCGGTCACCGTTCCTTATTCCCGGCATTTATTTTTATTTCACCTAGCTGGAAAACAAAATCAATGCAGCGACCTGAATCACTCTCTGACGTAACGCTGTTAAAATGACACGGTGTTAACACGGGCGGTCAGGAAGTGACCCAGGGCTTCCTGGCACAACTGAGTGCAGAGATAACAGCCGTGCGCCTGTTCCTTTGTCTCCCTGCTCCGCTGGCGTTATCCGAGGGAAGGAGCCAACGTGGCACTGCCGGTGGAGCGTTTCCTGGCCGCCCCGCTCCTCGTGGCAGCTTTGCCATCCAGACGCGCTGCCCGTGGGTGCGTTTGGAAGCCGATAAGCCAGAGGAGTGTGTGCACCCACAAGCTGCGCTTGCTCAGGGTGGGGAGGGAGCGATTCGTGATAAGGATGCGTGTGTGCCCGTCTGTCAACGCCTCGCCGTGGTATGTTCCGCGCTCCGCCTTGCATGGGGTGCTCTGCCCCAAGGAGGGACGGCAGGGCACCCCAAGAGCCCTCATCTACACACCGGGTACCGCCGCACACTGCAGCGTCACCTTGTCATCCACAACCAGCAGAAAGCTCTCATTCCAGCATGCTATTATATGCCATATTTCCAGCATGATGTTATATATCATATTCTGTCATTCCCATAAAAAAGGAAAGGCAAGCGTCATGCCCTTGTGTTAAAACACATTGTAAACATAGTAAGTGCACACACCCCATATATATGTATGTATAAAGAGAGAAATTAGTTGAGAGATTACAGGAAATMTTTTTTTTTCCCCCAAGGAMATTAGTGATTTTAACTTTATAGCATGGCTAGTTAATTGGTCAGAGGGTGGTTTTAGAAGGGGCTGGCTCAGCTGATGTTGTAAACCTAGTTTGATCACTGCTTTTCCGTGTAATCCTGAGCACAGTTCTCGGCTTCTCGCAGCCAAAGTGTCTTCTCCTTGTGATAAAGAATAGTAAAAACTGCTCAGTCCCACACTGAGGCTGGGGAGGAATAGTTCCTGCTGGAAAACGTTCATAAACATACCCTGGTGAGCATTTCTGATGAAGGGCAACTCTGCTATTATATAATTATATTGCCAATATCCCGTCAGCAAAGGTTGCTCTAAATTACAGTGACCTTCTAAGGAAATCTTCTGTGATTAATTTTTGTTTATGTTGCATGGACTTCCTCCAAGTTCGCTGCTGCAGACATCAAGGTATGGATTATTTGAATTACTTAGTGGTAATCTAAGTTGGAAGCCGCATGGTGCAGAACAACAGAGTCTTCACAGAATGCATAGGGAGAACATTACTCAAATGTGCTCGAGTACAATCCCTGTTGAAAATCGCACTTTTCCCTGTGCAGATGTGTTTGGTTTCTGTAGGTGTTAGAAAGCAGTGTCTGTATTGAACAGCTCATCAACTTTTTAGTACTTTAGCACGTCCGTATGTGATTGAGCTCTGAAATTTGGCTGGAAGAGCAGTGGAGGTTGAGACAAGTTTTGTGAGAGCACMTCACTCGGGCAGAATGTGAAGGACAGCAGGTACACAAGGATTTTCAGCTACAGGAATTATCAAGCATACTCTACAGGCTATTTATCAGCTTGGTTCCTCTTTATCTTCACAAAAATCCCTTTGAAGGGTGACAGTATTCCCAACCTTACAATTCTAAGTAGACACAGTAGAGAATTCCAGATATTTCATTAGAGGAAAAACAGAACAACAGAAAAACAGGGGGCTGCAGTGGAAACCATGGTATGGCAAATAAAGAGAGTCCGACCTCAGTCATGGTGAGAACTGGYGTGCAGCCTGATGTTAGATTTTGTTGCTTTTAAACCTGATCCTGAATTTCCTTCGGTCACCTCATATCCTTTTAAGGTCAGCAGTGCTGTACCAACACCTATCTATTAGATTTAGACATATTTTGCAAGTCACCTTCACCACAACTTATTTTCTTTTCCTGGAGAAACTGGTTGGTTACGTAGAGACTGAATTTGCAAGTCTAATCTGTGGATTTTATTAACCCTTGTTAGTCTGGTTGCTCATTTGACAGACAAGTTTTCAGGCTTATCTGTAATTTAATTTCCTTTTACATATTCCTAGAAGTCCACAATTCTGTTCAGGCTTTGTAATCTGGATTCCTTTCCATATAAAAAGAACCTGCATATTCAGCATTTGCAGATACAAATAGATCCCAGTGCTGTTTGGGAGCATAAGAATTAATTGTCAGTTCTTCTTTGTTGCAGGGAGACACAGAATTGAAGAGAAGATGCAATTGATAGACCTGCTCATACCTGCTTTGCCTTCAGTTCAGAGTGGAGCTGTAGCAGGTGCTGTTTTTTTCTTACCAGCCCAAGGTGCATCTTTGAACCTGAACTGGGAGCACTCTGTGTATTTGCTTGTGGTATTTCCAGACCYGTGGTGGGCCTAGAAAGCCCAGCCACTGCAATAAACACCAGTTCTTGCTGCGGCAGAGACTCCTGTGCCATGAGACAAGTGGTTGGAATAAGCACAGCCGTGCGTTTTCCATTACTCCCTGCTCCCATTTACTGGGTCAGCCRGCCACGTACCTTGTCTGTGCAAAGGTACAGGGTAAACCTGTGTCCTTGGGAATGGCTGAGACTGCAGGGTCTGCTCTTGAACCTCATCTTGCATAGGGGTGTTTAAATCAGATGAGGCTGTGGTTATAGCTATTCCAGSGTATGGTCAGGACTGCTAATAGCAGGAAAAACAACATGTGAGGGAAGACACAGTTGACCTTTGTAATCACTTGCGCTTGCAAATGCCAGATTTTTCCAGCTCTGCTGTGACTCTGCAAACTGGACACCATGAGTTAAGGCTTCAGAGAAGCCCATCTGGGGAAAAGCCTCCTCTCTGAGCAGAAAAAGCCTTTCCTCTGCATCCCTCTAATTGAGAAGCACCTGAACACATCTTGTTCCTGTTCCCATGTCAGTGTCACCTCTGGGCAAACCCGCAACCACAAAATGCTGCACTTGAGGGTTTCAGAGGGAACAGTGGCTTTGTCTGCAGGAAGGAAGAGCCTGAAACACAGGCAGTGGCTGCAGGCAGGCGGCGAGGCCCAAGGGCCAGGGAGCAGCTCCAGGAGGCAGCCTGCMTCCCACCCAAGGATTGCACCAGGGATTGCACCTGGCAATCCAATGGGAATTCCTGCACCAAAGGAATTCCCATTGCTGCAATACCCCGAAACTCCTCTTCCCTGCCAGGGCGGTCGGCTACGGGGCAGCACCAGCGCTGTCGCATCACAGACATCCCCTTAGAGGAGCAGGAGCTCACAGGGAGGCTTAGCACAGACCAGCTCCCTTTGCACTCATTTATTTACCTGCTGTTTTTCAAGGAAGCCCTTACGGGCTCAGCCAAACCATTCCCAGCCAAGTTTTCTTAGGCTCCCTTGAGAGATACAGGCTCCGTGTTCAAGAGAGAGCAGGAGCACTGAAAACAGGACCTTCAGGTGGACCCACTGTGAGAGTCCTCATGAAACCCAAGGGAATGGGTGGCTGCAGRAACGAAACGCTGAGCAAGGAGCCATGGAGTTTTCTGGGATGCTAAGTAAAGCAGCACTGCTGTGAGGCAGGGAAATTCCAGCATAGCGTCGGAATGGTTTTGAGAAGTTTCYGAAGGGATTTTCTGAGCGTTCCCAGGCTCTGTACGAGTTTGGACATTGGGCCAACTAAAAGAGTCTGCGTTAGATTAGTGCGACTGGATCCGAGACAGGGCACAGCCTCTGCRCCAGCCTTCCCGGCCGCGAGGAAATCCTCAGAGCTTTAGCAGACACATCCAGTCATCGCCCTCCAACAGCGCGGCGAGACCACTTGGACACGCCAGGAGCTGCACAGCTCGGCGGAAAAGCAGCCCGGAGTGATTGGGATGCAGAAAGGAGAATCCAGCACCTGTGGCAATGCACAGTCAGGCCCTGTTTCCAGGCTGGAGCGCTGCCACCGGCAGAGACAGTCTGCTCTTTGCAATGTGCCATCCCCAGTGAAGCTTTTTGGATCTCAAAGGGGAGCACAAAAATAGAGTTATCGGCACTGTGGGCTTGGGAAGCAGCATCTCATACTAACYAGCACTGTGCTAACAGCACTTCCCAGTTCCCAGGATCCAACTCCCCCCCAAATTTTTAATTTAAGCAGAGATTAATTCTGCTTTTATGAACTGCTGGCCTTATTCTACTCCCAGTTACTGCTCTAAGTGTAGAATTAAAGCTGTGCCCTGCAGCAAGGCCTCACCTCTTCACAGTTGCAGCATGAACGTACATCAGGCAGGACCCTTGACTTAAGTGTGGAACTAACTGGGGGGCAACTTAGGCTTGGATTTTTGTCCTGCCACAAAAGCAAGCGGCCAGGAGACTCCAGCTGTGACGTGCTGCGCTCTGAGAATGGGTTAGAGAGCCTGGCCTTTTGCATGAGGCCGACTACTGCATGGGATCTAGGATGAGAACAAGCTCTTAAACTGGTTCTAAACCAGTTCTAACCCCTCTCCTGCTGGCGTTCAGAGCTATTCTCATAGTTTGCATGCCCGATTCCCTGCAGGAACCGCATCCCATCCTTCCCCCCAGGGCACCAGTGTGTGCATGACACAGCTATATTCCTCCGTCACCTCACGTGAGCATCACTGGGAAAATCCTGCTGCTTCCAGTGCAAGAAGCACCTCCTACAAGAGCGGCTCAGATGTCGAGTGGCAGAGGTAGTATTTTATTTTTAGAGCATCCCTCCTCAAGGACACTAAAGAGTCTGTAAAACATCACTGAACAGAAAGAAAACACTGCCCAAACTGCCCCAAAGTAAAACACAGCAACGTTCAAATACCAGAAAACATGAGAGCTAAAGTGCTTGATATCATTTCCCAACAGTGCAGAGTCTGAATCAATGCGCCCCGTATTTTTTCCAATAGCACCTGCCTGGCTCCATAGGTTTCTGCACCAGTCCATGGCAGGATAACACTACTAAGCCAGAGCCATTATCCCCAAAAGCCCAGGAACATCTTTCTCTCCTCCCTTCTTACTCAAAATAAGTTAATAAATAATATTCAAAGAAACACATTTCCAAGATCAAACAGCTGAAATTTGACTTCAATGTAAGTGACCGTATGGATTTTCCATGCAGTGAAGTCGCTAGCATTACCTGGAAGGGGGAGAAGCTTTGGTGCGATTTATAAAGTGCTGTCTTTTAGTGTTCTGCCTGTTTTTAATAAAGGGTTTCTCAAAAGAGCACCGGGACCGTGAGATCAAGACAAAACAAAAAACCACCCTGAAATAACAGACCAGCTTTCAGTGGGTGCTGGGGCCAGAAGGACATTGCATAATGCACACAGTGAGAGATCAATTGGGAAAAAAATACTGCAGAGAAACAAAACCAAACCTGAAACAATTAAGAAAAAACGTTGTGATTAAACTTTTCATCCTGGGAAGCAAATACCCACCCAGCACCAAGAGCAAGTCTGAAAGCCCCCGGCCCCGTGCGTGGGGAGGGTCTCTGGATGACGCTGGCCCAGCCTGAGCCCGCAGGCACTCAGGGCACCCCGGGAGCGGATCCGGCCGCTGCCGAGGCCGAGCGGAGCTTCCTGCGGACCTCGGCAGCCTCTGGATCGGCTCCTCGGGCGGACAGCACGAGCAGGACCCCCGTTTATAGTCGCTGCTCTCCTGTCCAGCCGCAAAAGCCACTTCCTGAAGTTCCTGAAGGGGTTTTAACCTTCCCCTCCATGCATGCATTTGACATCCATAACAATAAGAGCAGTTGCACATGCAGATCAGTGGGAGAAAAGCCYCCAACGAGAGGAATTGCCGATTGTAAGAAAAAGAAAGCCAGCAGAAACGCTGGCAGTTGCTAAAGACCTGATTCCCTCGGATAAATCTGGCTCCGGGCGCCGCCGCAGGCAGCTGCCCGCTGGCCCGTGGGCGGCGAGCTCGGTGGCGGGTCTGTGTGTGCAGGCGGAGCGGCGCGCGGGCAGCGAGCGGGCGCGCGCCTGCCGGCCGGCCGCCTCCTGCCTCGGCGCCCCAGCAAGYGTCTCGACCGCCGGCGCTCGCCGCTCTCCTCACTTGGGCGCCGAGGCGCCGTAATCCTCTATCCTGAACTCTTCCTCCTGCCGGCCCGGCGTCTTCCTCGCGTCGGCCCGGGCCGCGGGCTGGTGGCCGTCCGCGCCGCCCGTCTCCAGCCCCAGGATCTGTCTCTGCACCAGCTTGCAGTAAAGGCCGCCCTCTTCCATGAGCTCCTTGTGCGAGCCCTGCTGCACCACGCGGCCCTTGTCCAGCACCACGATGTTGTGGGCCTTCTCCACGGTGCTCAGTCTGTGAGCTATGACCAGCACCGTGTGGTTCTGCAGGTCGCCGTAAATTGCCTTCTGGATCTGCGCGGAGGGAAAGGACGTCAGTGCCCGAGCATGGCCGGGAGGACAGCGGTYTGTTTGGTGCCTCCGCTGGGTTTTAGCTGGGGTGACTCGACCCTCCCTCCTGCAGCAGCATCCTTTGGGGAGCATCTCTGCATCCTACCCCACGCTGCTATGTGTTGGATAACAGCCTCCTTGCTTCCCAGAGGCACAATCTGCACCCGAGCGTGCCAGGCAGGCGCTGGCTCCTGTAAGCACAGGATTGTGCCCTCCTGGGGCTGGAGGTGGCTTGTGCTCAGGAACGAGCGTCTTGCACTAACCTTCCACGTACCCCTTGCCCCATGTCACGAGCAAACCTGTCTACAGGCTGGAAACTGAAGCGAGCACCTTTGCTCCGAGCCCCCTTTGCCTCCTCAGTGCCACCGTGGAGTCGCCCACTCACCGCGTGCTCGCTCTCGGCGTCCAGCGCGCTCGTGGCTTCGTCCAGGATAAGGATGGGGGGGTTGCGGATCAGGGCCCTGGCAATGGCCACTCTCTGCTTCTGCCCGCCGGAGAGCTGCGCTCCTTTCTCACCCGCCTCTGTTGGGGCAGGAGAGAGGAAAGGGTCAAAAGGAAAGCAAAAAGCCTCTGCTGCACCCAGCTCCCAGCCAACAGCGTCTTTGCTTGGAAGCAAAGATTGGGCAAACGCTTTTGCTTCATGAGTTAAGCATCCCCGAGACGTTGATCCTTCTCTCCCGCAGCAAGCCTACGTGGTTGTCCCCGGATTTAGGGAACGATGCTCATGGAGACGATGCCAAGAAGCCCCCCAGCCTGTGCGACCACCCAAACCCCGCGGCGGGTCCCCGCGGCGGCGGGTACCTGTGTGGTAGCCGTCCTGCAGCTCGGTGATGAAGGAGTGCGCGTTGGCCTTCTGGGCAGCCTGCACCACCGCCTCGAAGGAGGTGGACGTCAAGCCGTAGGAGATGTTGTCGGCGATGGAGCGGGCAAACAGCACGGGCTCCTGGCTCACCAGGGAGATCTGCCGAGAGGGAGGGACACATGAAGGCGCCGCCAACCCGCCCGCCTGTGTCCTTCAAGAAACTCCAAAGTTGTGGTGGCTGCAAGTTCTTGCAGGCTTAGCATTAACCTCTGTGTCCAGCCTTTAGAACCACTGCTGCTCGCTCGTGAATTTTTTCTTTGTTTTGAGGAGCATTTATGTATATTTACATAAACTAAACCCTCTGGTTTATCACTCAGAATGGGAGAGATGGCACTTGTATTTTAATTGACTTCTCTCCATGCTCCTAACACCTCACCAGGCTTTCTAAACTGAAAGACATGTCTGTGTTTTGATTCCCACCGTGTACGGGAAGGGAATATAAATGAGCTGCCTAGAGTCTGRCTTTTTAGGCTGGGCTCACATTGCTTTTTTCTGGATTTGCCAACAGTTGCTTGGGCCACTGAGCAAARAGGGCAAGAGATGAGCCCAAGGGACCGGGACGCTGCTCCCAGCAAAGCCCTGAGCACTGCGGACTCCAGGTGCTTTAACCACCCAGTATCTGGGTGCTCCTTTAATGAAAGTGCTGGAGAGATGCAGAGAGGTTTTGTAAAACCCATCTGAGACTGTAGTTAATCCAACCACCAACACTGGACGACTACCACCCGTCAACCCCCTCTGAACAAGCTGGTGCTGGATAGAGGGCTCAGGTGGCAGCTCATACCACGGAGTGCAGGTACTTGTGGTCGTAGGTGGCAATGGGGCGCCCGTCCAGCAGCACCTGCCCGTCCTGCAGCGGGTAGAAGTTCTCCAGGATGTTGACGCAGGAGCTCTTCCCGCTCCCCGAAGGGCCCACCAGCGCCGTCACTTGGCCGGGCCGCAGGGTGAAGGACACGTTCTGCAAGAGGGGACGCGGCAGCGCGCTCAGGAGCCGCCCGTCCCCAGCAGCTGCCGTGGGGAACGTGGCTTGGGCACTGCCCAAGAGCCACCGGCCGCGCTCACCTGAAGCACCTGGGTTGAGGAGCGAGTGCGGTAGGAGAAGGTGACGTTTCTGAACTCCACCTGCCCGTCCACGTGGTCCGGGGCCAGGGAGCCGTCGTTGACCATCGTGGGCTGGCGATCGATGAACTCAAACACCTTCTCAGCAGCTCCCACCCCCTGCATCAGCCCGCTGTAGACGGAGCCGACGGACTGCAAGGGAAGAGGCAACAGTGATGGGAATGGCTGCTGGAGTCGTTTGCAAGGAGGCCGGCATGATCCACAGCACGAAACAGCAGAGCAATAGGCCCAGAGGCCTAAACCAGGCTCACCTCCATGCAGTCTCCTAGGACGAACTCATAAATGATGAAGGATATCAGGTTTCCGCTCGTCATTTGCCCCGAGATCACCAGGTGTCCCCCRTAGTAGAGGATGCTCACTTGGACCACCAGGAGTGTCAGCTGGAAGCAAGCAAAGACCCACCACATCAGCAAGGACATCTGAAGACATTCGTGCCAGCCCTAGCAGYCAGCTCCCGTATCACTGGGGCCAAATTAAGGAGTCAGATCAGGATCTTTCAACCTAAAGTCTAGTGGAGCAAGAGCCAGGCAGGAGAATTCATTTGAAATAAAATCTCGGAGAGTTTTTTCTTGCACTAACATCCTCAAGTGTAATAACCCATACTGAGGGTATCCTATGCATGCAGTACTCTCCTTGCTAAAATAAACTTTGCATTGTATGAACATAACACATTTTCATCTGGAAACAGAAATAAGCCAAGAGTTAATGTGGAAAGTCCTCCTTGTGCACACAGGCCCCTGAGCCAGCCCGATCCTGCTGGGATCAGCGGGTGCGTGGGGCGTTTCCACCTACGCGACGAGGAGAGGGAGAAGCCCTTATATAAGAGAGAAGAGTCTGCACCATTCCCTGTTCCTGGCGTGCTCAGGAATGTGGTGATACCTCCGTGCCGTGTCCGACATGCATCCCACAGGATGCACGTTCACATGGACAGAAATACCAGGGGAAGGTTCCTCCCCTATTTCTCTGCCACACTCTGACCTCCAGGCCCTGCCTTTCCTCTGAGGAAGACTCTGCTGCAGCAGTGCTAAATCTGGCAGCATCTCCTTACATGAACTCCCCGGGAGCCGTTTCTGATGGCTTTTGCCTGCTTGGAATCAGCTGGATCTGCTCTGACCCAGTTCCCACTGCTGCCTTCACTGGAAGCTCAGGAACGGTGTTAGAAATGCTCTAATTTTGCCTCCAAACCTGTCCAGCCCCAAGCCTCCCATGGTCACGCGAGGATGTCCCAAGCCCCAAGCCTTCCAACCCAAGCTGCTTGTGTCCTTGGGCACAGGGGGAAGCGGGGAGCCTCGCACGAAGGCTTCGCGCAGCCGTAGTGCTGCAGGAGAAGTCCCAGAGCATCCGCCCTGAAATAACGGAACCGCAATGCGCGGAGAAGCCCGGCAGCCTCCGCAGGCTCTGTGGCCACTTCCCAGCTGGAGCCTCCAAGGAGGAGCTGGAAAAGCCCGCCCTGCAGCAGCACRGGTTCCCGTGGCCTTGGGTGCTCACCTACAAGATGAGGTGAYATCCTACATCTTGAGGTGAYACCACGAGATGATGTGGTGGCACCRTGCAAYGGTGCCCTAAAGGGGAGCAGAGCCTTTCCTGAGCAGAAAGCCAAGGGAAGGGGGAAAGCAGCCATCCTGGGAGCGTGTGAGCCATCGCGTGGGGCGCGGGCCACCTACCCCGCTGGACCACACGTAGTAGGTGTAGGCYAGGGCCTCCTTCTTGTTGAGCTTGTAGACCTGCTGCAGCTTCTGCCAGTACACGTCRGCCTCGGCCTCCTCGTTGGCAAAGCTGCGCACAGTTTTCATGGCCGAGATGGTCTCCTCGGCCGTGTTGTTGGCCTTGGCCAGGGCGCTCTGCACCTCCTTGGAGAGCTTCTGCGGGGAGCCAAGGGGAGGGAAAGGGGCTCAGACAAGGCTGGAGCAGAGCCAAGATGAAGGCAAGGACGGAGCAGAGGCCACGCTTGTCCACCCAAGGGGCACAGGGCAGCTCTGCGGTCCTCACCTACCTGGTAGTACTTGCCGTAGACCTCAGACACCAGCATGATAATGGGGAAGCCCATGAAGGTGACGAGCGAGAGCTTCCAGGAGAGGCTGAACATGAAGACGATGACGCCCGTGGCCTTCACCACGTTGCGCAGGAAGATGTTGATGTTCTGGGACACCAGGTCGCTCACGATGGTGGTGTCCGATGTCAGGCGGGAGATGACGTCCCCTGCGGGAAGGAGAGGGTCAGGGAAGAGCATGGACCTGTGACCGTGATGRGGCCTGGCCGAGTCATGTTCCCGGCCATCCAGCTCCCTCAGCACCTGCTGCAGGTGCAGAGCAAACAACCCAAAGCGCTGCATGCACGAGGGACAGGAAACACAGTGACGGCACCACGCTGGGTCCCTGGGAGAGCCTGGGGCCGCTGCAGCAACGGGCAGCTTCCCACACCGGCCCCACACGAGCCCGGCACAGCAAAAATAACATCCCTAGTGTCCTTGGCTACCAGGCCACCAGYGACTGCTAAATGCAGCTACAGCCTCCAAACTAAAAATACCACTGGGAAGGAAGGAAACAAAGAAAGAGCCGCAGCGGATGGATGGGAGCCGCAAGCGCCCAGGGCAGCCATGCAGAGGTGGTGGGTGAGAGGCTTTCCGGACACAGGGAGGAGGCTGACAGCAGCCGGGCACCCAAGGGAGATGCTGGAGGGGGAAGTGTTGGGATACGCAGCTCTGAACATCTYGGCCTGGATGGCTGGGCACCGAGTCGCTCACTGGTGGTGTCCTCAGGGTGATGGGAACCCTGTGCTCCACAGAGCCCTGGCCATTCTAGTGGGCACTGATATTCTGTGTAAATTCAGCTCTTCCCCAAAATGCCTTACTTATGGGGAAGCTCTTTTCCCTCTGTCCTTCTGCACATTTGCACTTAAAACCTAAGAGTGTTTTAACCAGCTTCCCAGTGCTAACTCCAGCTGGCTCAAACCTGCTGCTTGCAGGGCAGGTAAAAAACAAGGAGGAAAAAAGCACCGTGTGCCCGGAAMAAGCGTCGGGCAGGATGTGGGCAAAGGATGCACGTGGGCACCACCACCACCCACGGAGGGAGGCACCGACCTGTGCGGTTCTCGTCGAAGAAGCTCATCTCCTGGGCCACCAGCGACCTGAAGAGGCAGTTGCGAAGGCGGAGGTTCAGCCTGGCAAATATGAGCGTAAAAACGCCGCCCCGGACACCTGCGGCAAACGAGCTAATTGCAGATAAGAAACGTTATAGAGCAATGGCCACGAAACCCGCGCCTCCGCGCCGCAGCGCTGCCCCGACCCCGGCGCCGCAGCCGCACGGTGGAGCYGGGGGACCCTCCCGAACCCCCCCGGCTGCCGCCAGCCCYGGGCACAGAGCTGCCTTGAAGCCCTGGGAGACATTCCTGCTGTTTTTGGCCTGTGGGCAGCGTGGCTGGTGCAATCCCTGTCTGTGCCAGCACAGTGCAACCTCGCCCCGTGCATGGGAGACCTGCAGCTCCCGCTAGCAGGAGGCTATGGGACCCTTCTCCCTCCCGGAGGCTGGAGGCAGCCTCCCAGCTCCGTAGGGAGCCGCCGTGAGCGAGACGGAGGTGCGCACCGGATGAAAGCAGCCCCGCGGTTACCTGCCGATGGCCAGCAGCGACATGACGAGCACGGCGGTGGAGAAGCGGTCCATGCTCTTCTGCACCACGATGCCGTCGATGGCCACCCCGGTGTAGTAGGGCAGGAAGGTCTCTCCTGTGGCCGGGCACAGGTGAGGGTCATGGAGCTGCCATGCTCTCCGGGAGCCCTCCCTGTATCCCTCCCTCTGGCTCTATGGAGCTGCCAGCCGCCTACCTCTTCCCCGGCCATGGCCCTGCACACGGTGATGGCCCAGGGCCAACCCTGTCCCTCCCGGCCACAGAGATGCCTGGCCCTGGGGCAACATGTACCATGAGGCCCAGCCTGGCATGTGCACAGAGGCTGAACTTTGCACCACGTTTCTGCCCCCTCTGCACTTTTTTCCTTTGCGTTTCCCCCAACTGCATTTTGCATGTGCACTGCATCTTCCCATTGCATTCTTACCCTCCCTGACTTTTTTTCCCATTTATTTCCTAACATTGCATTTTCCTATTGCATTCTCACCCCGTGCTGCATTTTTCACCCACCTCCCCTTCATTTTCCCATTGCACCCACTACTCCAACTGCATTTTCCACCCACCCAACTGCATTTCCCCATTGCATTCCTACCATAGCCCATGCACGACTTGCCACCTAGCCAAGGGACACCCCCACCGCAGCTCTGTGTCCCCCCCAGCCCCATCGAGGCCCACGGCAGCCCCCCACGCTCACCCAGGGCGGCCACGAGGAGGAAGAAGGAGGCAACCCCCAAGAAGAAGGCGTCGGGCTTGGTGTACGCGAGCAGCTTGTGGATGGTGGGTCCCGCGGCCTCGTCGCGCTTCTGGTGCGCGGAGCCGCCCTCGCAGCTCTCCTCGGCGCGCGACTCGGAGCCCAGCGCCTCGCGGGAGGACGTCACCGACGCCAGCAGCTGCCACAGCCCCAAGGTGGCCGCCAGCGCCACGTAGGTCCAGGCGAAGAGCCCCCAGAACCAGGGGTCGCGGATGGTCCTGCGCACCTCGGCGTAGAGCAGCAGCTTCACCAGCATGTAGATGCCCATGAGGAGGCAGACGACGGCGATGAAGGCGCGCGAGGCGCGCAGGCGCCGCGGCCCGTAGGCCGTGTTGGTGGCCACGCCGATGGCGGCGCCCAGCAGCACGCAGCCGCGGTACAGGCAGCCGCCCCACACGTCGAGCAGCGAGTTGAAGATGTTGAAGTGGCGCAGGTCCTCGAGCAGCGCCCGGCCGCCGCGGCCGTGCGCGTAGAGCAGCGTCGTCACCGCCACGTCGGCCCCGCTCAGCACCAGCGTGCCGGCCACCGCCTTCCAGGCCCGCATGCTGCCCACGGTGGGGGGGGGCCGGGCGGCCCCGGGATGCTCCTAGCGCGGGGATGGAGCCTCCATGTGCGCCTSTCCCTGGGGGAAAGAAAGAGGAGGTGAGGAGAGAGGCTCCCCAATGGCCAGGGGCTGGGATCRGTGGGGGAAGAGGATGTGGGGGGAGGACGGCTGGGTGGGATGTCACTGGTGGGAGGTTYAAGCCCCACTTGCTGAGCGCGCTCCCTTCCAGAGCTGGATCCCGACGGGATGCATTGCTGGAATGACACATCCACATGGTCCCGTATTGCTGCTTTAAACTTGTCCTCCTCCCTGCTTTTCCGAGGCTGCTGCTCAAACCGAGCACTCGATAGCAGGGCGGGGGGCGGGTAGCAATTATGATTATCACTCTATCAAAGCACAGCAGTGAAAACGGGAGGTGCGGACACGAGGACACGTCCGAGGGCCGCCCGCCCCCGGGCACAGCGAGCGGAGGAGGCTCCGCACCGGGCGCGAGGGAACGGAGGAAGAAGAAGARGAGGAGGAAGAGGAGGAGGAGGAGGCGGCCAGGGCTCCGCGCCAGCCCCGGCTGCGGAGGCGCAGGGCTCGGCCCGGCCGCAGGGAGCCGGGCACGGACGGCGGCACCGGCGCTGCCGTCGGGACGCGGGCGGCTGCGAAACGGGGCTGCGGGCTCCGCTAAGGGGAAGGGCCCGAGGGAGCCCGGGCGGCGGCGGGGCCCCCACCCCCGGGGCCGTTACCGGCGCGGCCCCCGCAGGCCCCGCGTCCCGCGCCGGGGATTAGACAGCAGATTAGAGCGGGCGGCGCGCGGGTAACGGCTCCCGCCGCCCGCCAGGGCCGGGCCGGGCAGCGCGAGCGCGACGCGGCCCCTACCTGCCCGCTCCGCTCCTGGTCCCGGTGCCGGTGCCACCCGCTGCGGCGCGTCCCGGTACCGGTCCGGCGGCGCCGCCCCGGCGCAAGGTCGCCAGGGGGCGGGGCCTGCGGACGCCACGCCCCCCGCGGCAGCGGCGGCCACGCCCCCTGCCGCCGCAGCGGAGCCTCCCGCGCCCGGCGCGGAGCGGGACCCCCGGCCCCCCCCAGGAAGCTCCGCACGCGGAGGGGCTGGGGACGCTCCCCGTTTATTTCTGCAGCGCTCGAGCAAGGGAGGGGGGTACAGAGCCGCGGGCGGCGTGGAAACACAGCGGTGATTCCCGTCCCCAGCCCCTGTCTGCTGCTTCCCGCGCTGGAATTCGGGATTTCCTCCGGAGATGCAGCCTGAAGCACCCTCTGGAGCCGCTGTCCAGCTCCATGGCACYGGAGCGGGCAAGCGCGGGATGCTGGAGCTCGCCCCGCTCCCGGAGAGGCCAGGATGCGCTACCGGGGGAGCCGGCTGCTTCTGCCGTTGCCATCRCCACCAAAACCGCCCTTCCTCTGGGCTGTATTCCTGATCTGCTGTATTCCTRATCCGCCCCTCGTGCCGAGGCAGCCACCCAGCCGCTGGCGGGACGCTCCAGCTCCAACAAACAGGGTCCAGCTTCTGCTTCCCATCTGCACCCGGTCCCTGTTCAGGAACTCCCCTGGGGCAGGACTCACCCTGCATTCCATGCAGACCTTTTGGCGAGGGGCTCCTGCTGCCAAAACGTAAACGAGGATGACACCCCCTCTCTGCCTTGCAGGGATGGTCCAAGGGCWGCGCCGGGCTGGGAAGGTCCCGAGCAGACTGAACATCCTCGTGTGAACCTGCCCCTTCCTTCCTCGCCAGGCTGTGCGTGCCCTGGACTCCCGCCCAGCTGAGCCACGCACCTCGGGGRCAGTCCATGCTGCTGGCACCAGCCCTACGAGGGCCCTGACTAACTGGTCGTCTTCGCCGCAGTCACGCTCTGCTCGGGCGGCAGGACCGTCTCGATTTGAAACGACACAAACTGGCCCTTCTTCAGCTTCTTGAGGGCAGGAGCCGCGCTGCTCCCGAACACGGGGTCYTCCACTTTGAACTGAAGAGCAGGCAGGCCCCGGCCCTTCCTTTTCACGCTCTTCCGCTCCTGCTTGAAAGCTGCGCTCATGTTGGCAATCACCTGTAAAGCAGAGTGCTCAGGTTGGGCCTGGAGATGCTGCTTAAAAAGTAGTTGGGCCCTGTCTCATGTGAGCTAAGCTACCGAAAGCCCTCACGGTAACGGAGCCGCGGGGCAGCCGGRCCTGGCAGGACGTTGTTGGACCAGCCAGGAGAGCTCGGGTGCAGGAGGGACGGGACAAGGTCTGTCCTTGTCCCGTTCTCACCAGGAACACACGAGATCTTACACAGCAAGAGACCTCATATAAAGAAACCACAATCTCATCTCCGAGCTCAGGAGACCTGTTCACTCTCCATCRGTAGAGGGCAGAAGGGGATCTCGGCTGGAGTTACACTGGGCGGGGGGAAGCTTTTAATTTCCCTTGTTAATTACAGCTCTTGCCATGGACCATCAGCAGGCAAGTGACGGATACCAGAGGAGCCCTTAGGGTCAGGACGCTGCCCGATGTGTTTCTTACCACCCCGTGGCACCATCTGTATCTCCTTTTCATAAAAGGGGAATGTGAGCGAGTGAGCTTGAGCTGCCAAGAGAAGCTGGAAATAGATCCCACGTGTTCAGCTTCCAGGCCTCCTCCCTGCCACCCGCCTTTCCTACAAAAGCCCAGGTGGGCTCCGAGAGGACCTTGAATCAAAGAYGTGATGGAGCAAAGGCACTTGAGCCTTGTCAGCACTTTTTGGCACACAGCTCTCCCAGCACTCTATAAGGGACATCAAGGTTACTTTTCAAGTCAGGAAACCAAGACAGAGAGACAAAATAATTTGCCCAAGGTCACTCAGCACAGCAGAGGCACAGTCAGGAACTGGATGCCATTTTCTGAACCCAGCACTGGACTACAAGGCTGCTGCTCCTCGTTGTAGCCCTGACCTCCCCAGCTCCTCTCCTCCCATTCTGGAGCAGGGTTATGTTTAACAGTCCTTGTTACAGGGTAGGTCCCAAAGGCTTTTTTTTTTTTTTTTTTTGTCCCTGCCTATGAAAGGACTGATCTGAGATGCAGATTACAAGGCAGAATCCTGGGCAGGCTGAGACACGGCTCTCATTAGCCTTGGCAAGGGCARCTAATGCCTGGAATTTCCTCACCCAGTGCCGAGCTGCAGCACCCCCAGCTTCCCGAGGGAACCTTATGGTGCCAGCTCAACACTGGGGTGGGCCAGGTCAAATTCCTGCTGTCCTTGGCACATATGGACACGCCACTGCCCACCTTTCCGCGAGTAAGAGCAGCGGTGTCTCAGGAATTGCTGGACTGGCTTCTGTCTCGCTCTTCCCCAGCCTTGGGTGTCTGCAGTGCGGGGCCTCCCTGACACCCTCCACTTGCACACCGTGGGTTGAGCCCATCAGCCACCTTCCACGTCCAAAGGAGAGACACCTGCGAGATGGTCCCGCTCCACCTGGACAGACGGGGCCAAGGGCCATCTCTGTGTGCATGAGCAGCATGTGTCTTCACACGGCACTTGTACAGTCAAATCTGTCCTGTGCAGCCTGCTGCAAGGGACCCTGMGGGGAGCTCAGAGGCCGGATAAACGTTCTCAAAGCCCTGCAAGACTTACAATTTGCTTCACTGCGTTCTGCTGCTCCTGCACTGCGGCTGTGAACGGCGGGAGGCTGTCTGCCTTCGCGGAGCCAGCCCCCTGCTCTTTAGAGTCCTTCACAAAATCCACCTGCAAAGTACAGATAAGTGGGTGTTACTTATCTGGGTGTTACTTTGGACGGTGACAACCCCCTTCCACAAGTCTCCTTTGTCAAGAGGTTACCTCAGACGACAGGCACACGTATCGGTTGAACATGAGGAAGAAGGGGGTGTACTTTGTGACGGAGTTCACCGAGGTGCGGAAGTCGAAGAGCACGGGATCAAGGTGAGCATCCCATTCACCGGGCTTCTCGTTCACCACGTTGCTGATGGAGGATCTGAGCACCTCGGCGCCGCGCTCATCCAGCCCTGTGCTGTCTGCAGGCTCTGCAGGGGTGAGGATCTGTGAGATGTTCCAGCGCTCACACAAATGCCGGCTGACCTGCAAAGGCAGGGGGTTATGGCCACCCGAGAGCAAGGTGGGTCTGCAGCCCCACAGGAGCCAGCGAAGAGCCTCCCCGGCACAGGAGCAGCATGGCCCAGGCCCAGGGGAGGCTGCTCAGCAGTGAGTTTCACCAGCAGCCACGAAGAACAGGTTTGGGAACCCATCTTCTAAGCACTTTAAACAACATGTCTTGGCACTGACAGGATCTGGCAYCAGGAATGGCTAGAAGCACCAGGTCAGAACTGAAACTCTTGTGTCTATCTACTACAGGTCCTTAAATGATGTTAAATAGATGGTATTTAGGTGCCTAAGTTACCTACTTTAAGGCACTTGGTTACAGCAAGTTGACTCAGTATCACTTCTAATGAAACCCACTGAGCAGAAATTCTCCTGAAGGCCTGAGAAGGCTGCAGGAATGGAATGAAGGTCTAGGTGTACACCAAGCTCTGCAGCTGGTTTGTCAGAGCCTGACAAAAGGTTTGGCAACAGCTCTCTCTGTCTGGGGCTTTCCACGCTGCTGGGAAGCTGGGCTAATGCAGGGCAGGGCACTAAGCTCACAGGACCCTTTCCTGCTGCTCTGGAGGTGTGACTGGAGGACTTGCACAACAGAACCACAGCTTCCAAATCCCTAACGCAGTGAAAGCGCTGGCAAGTCGTGCCCTGCTTGCGACAGGGCAGGGAGGAGGTGGCATCAGCCTGCAGTACCCTGTACCTGATGTGCTGTGGCTCTACCTTTAGGTAGAGGCTCTTACCTCTGCCTAAAAGAAAATGCTGAAAGCTTTTCCCTGGACCATCCCATGCCTGACTTACCTCCTCACAGAAGTCCCAGCCCTGCCTGGCGTAAATGTTCTTGGATGCTCCAAACCTGAACAAGAAGAGGACACACAACCACTTGCCATCAGTCTCAGGGCAAAGTTAGAAGAATTCATGCCCCATGGAAAAGGAGATGAAAAAGGACAGGKGCCCTTCAAGAGAGCTGAGTGCTAAAGAGACAGGCATGACCTCAGCTGTTCTCTCCACCCCTAAAAAATACAGGGTAACAGATTCTTTCCAGATACTTTGTGAAGGGCAGCTGAGAGGCATTGCAGACCCCCTGCAGCTCTTTCAAGGAACCACCCTGTGGACATGCAGTATTTCTGCATCACATGTCCCAAGATCYCTGTCTTTCTGCAGAGATACAATACAATAATTGACAAAAGAGCCCACCTGTAAAAAATTGTAGCCAGGGCTTTAGCTGCTGCCAAGGGATCTTTCTTTTGCAGAGGAACAGCTTCAATCCACTTGGTGAAGTAGTCAGTCACAGTGAGGACATGTGTGTTGCTCTGGCTTGTCTCAGGAAAAGGCCCTGCAAAACAATTATCAAGAAAAATCTATAGAACTCTGTAATATCGCCCAAATGAGGAAAGTTATAAGCCAGGCCAGCAAAATGATCACTGTGAAAAGGTAAAACAACTGTAATCCTGCTCYGCACTCATTTGGCCGGTACACTTCTGTGGCATTTGTCAGCAAAAATACACACATCACAGTCCCAGTCTGGGCAGTGACGCACACCCACGACTCCCACTGTGTGCCGAGAGGACACAGAGCCAGCCGTGGGGATCAGGCTGCTCCTCAGCAGGCTGCCAAGGGCCCCTCGGCGCCTCCTTGTCCCAGACGTGGGCAGCTTTTGCTCCCAGGCTGCTGCACGTCTGCCGCGCGCCGAGGGCGGCCGCGACGCTCACCGTGAATGTCTAATCCCAGCACTTCCCAGGGGGCTTCCACTCTGACGGGCTTTGCTTTCCGCGCTACGTTCTTGTTGTGCTCTGCATTTTGGCACGTTTCACACGTTTTGATCTGGGAGTTTAAAAAAACAAAAAGACACATTAGAAGACTTTAAAATATGCTGACAAATTCTGTTAGATTCAGCCTGGACGGGAGTACATCAGAGCCCCTTCCCTGCACCCAGTAAGGACAGAAGGAAATGAGAAAAATGGGACAGAACACAACAGACTGACACAGCTCACCTCTGCCAAAACTCACCTGACAGCTTGCTCTGACACAATAACCTTTTTGTTTTTTTTTTTTTTAATCTGGCCTACGGCTAAGACATTGCACATCCTGCTTTTCGGTAAACATTTGGTGTACTTTAACACTCAGCCTGTGAGCTAATTAGAGTGAGGGAACTCTGGGAAAGGCTAAATTACCTAAAGGAAAGAGAACAAGCCACAGGAGGGGAAACATCAAGAAAGAGATTTAGAGGTTAAAAAGCAGACATTACTAGACCTCAGAGGCTAAATTYGGAACTTACTGAACTTAATAACTTTAACACAGAAAGCACAAAGGTGACATGTATTGCTGACAAAAAAAATGGGAAGTGTGATCACACAAGGCAGGTAAGAGCGCGACAAAGATCATTTTTTTATGAAAAAAAGGACAAAAAAGTGACACATTTGAGGAACAAACAACACACTGCTGCTACCAGYTAGAAACTCAACCCTGTGACACTGCAAGGCTCGGACCATGCAAGTAACCACTGGCAGTACAGCAGATGAAGCAGAAGCAGCCAGAGATGATGGAAACCYCGAGCTCCTCCTCCCGTGCAGCCATCCAGCAAAGTGAGAAGCTCTGGCAGGAATCCAGCGTGTCCAAAGCTAGACCCAGTTAGGCTTGGCTGGAAAAGCCCAGGYTCCCCAGCTGGCCAAGCCTGCCCTGCCCGAGCAGACCTACCTGTGCAGGATTCCTGACGCTCACGAGAAAGTCACTGCGCTTCTCCCGCTGCCTCGGGCCACTCCAGCAGTTTCACCTGCAGTTACCCAGCGCGTGGCTTCCAAGCAAGAGGAACTAGAGGCCACGTCCTCCCTGCACGAGGGCTCCTCTAGCTGCTCATGTGGGAATCCTGCCTGCACATCCCRGGAAAGGCCTCTCTGCCGGACGCTGCCACTGCTCTAGACTTACCCAGTCCACGACATCCTTCACGATGCCCAGCCAGTAGTAGCGGCTCTGAATCCGGTGCACGGTCTTCTTCTGGCCCAGGTGGTTCCCGATCTCGGTGAAGTGGCTCTCCAGGAAGACCTGCCGCCTCCGCTCGGGGTCCACGATCACCTCCCGCTTCTCCTCCTTCTTGGGCCCCACGTAGTAGAGGCAGCCGCCTGTGACAGGCATGGGACCCACGTCACCCCGGGAATTCCGGCTACCCGGGGGGACGTTTTCCATAGCAGGAAAAATGCGCAGGGGACAACACGAAGGGGGGCACCTCTGGAGAAGCAGCTACACGGGATCAACCCCAAATAAACCCAGCGGCCTCTTCCCTGCGCCTGGGGACAACCGGAGCCCTCCGGTTCCATAAGGTCCCCCCTAAGGCCCCGCCACCCGCCGCGGCAGGGGGTCGCGCGTGTGTCCCCGTCCCCTCCCGCCCGCGTCCCCACCGTCCACGACGAATTTCTGGGCGTAGCGCTTGAGGTTCTTCCTCTTGATGGAGCAGAAGCTGGGCGGGAAGCAGCCCTCGGCCAGCAGCCGGTAGATGTCCTCGAACTTGCTGCTGGGGACGCCCGGCTCGGCCGCCACCACCTCCTCCTCGGCCACCTGCAGCGCCGAGTCCATGGCCGGGACCGGGACCAGGACTAAAACCGGGGCCGGGACCGGAACCACAGCCGAGACCGGCACCGCAGCCGGGGCTGGGACCGGGGCGGGGACCAGGACCGGGACCGGGACCGGGACCGGCCGCGTCCCGCCGCGCGCGCCCCCGCGCAACAGCCGCTCGGCGGCGCGCGCGCCCGCGGCCCGGGCGGGGCGTCGCTCGGGGAGCGTCTGCAAAGCGGCCGTGGCCGCCGCCGCCGCGCGCAGGCCCCGCCGCTCCCTCACGACCGCGGCGCCTCCCTGGTGCCGCCTTGCCAGTTCAACCAGCCTCCAGCCAGGAGAAACGCGCAAAAATGGGAGAGAAGGGACACRTTTCCCGCCCCGCTCCCTTCGTTTTCTCGCCCGCTGAGGAATTTRCCGACGGTCCCTCGCTGGCGCCGCCACGCCCGGAAGCGACGCGCGGCCGCCTGGGGGAGCCGTTTCGCGGSCGGACCGGCCCCCGCCGGGAACCATGTCCGCGGCGCGGCCGTTCCTGTCGTGCGCCTGCTTCTTCTCGGAGAACGTGTTCGTGGGGCGCTACGGGCTGCACGTGCGGTACCGCGACGAGCGGCAGCTGCGCCGCGACCACGGGCGGGTACCGGCAGCGGCGGGGCGGGGAGGGGGCCGCGCCGCGCCGGGACCCGCGCTGAGCGGCGCTCCGCTTGCAGGCGCTGCGGGAGCGGGGCTGCCGGAGCCCGCGGGACTTCGCGGAGCTGCTGCGGGAGGTAACGAGCGGCGGCGGCGGCGGCGGCGGCGGGGAGGGCGGGGGGAGCGGCGGCGGCAGCGGCCCCCCTCCCCGCGCGCCATTTTACCTCAGCGCCCCCCGCGCTGCGCGACACAAACCCCGCGGGATCAGGGCCGCATCCCGGCCCCTTCCCTCTTCCTTTTCCCCCAGGGAATACGGCGCCAAACCCCACGGGGGGTTTATGAACGGCAGGAGGCTCTGAGGTGACGCGCGGGCCTGTCCCCTCCGCGCGCGGTGCCAGCCCTGCCCGAGGAGCGGTGGCCGCCTCGCGAGGGGCCATGGCCGCGGGGCAGCGGCCAGACCCTCGCAGCACGGGCACAAACGCACAAAACGGCCCCGAACGTCGAACCCCCCGTCCCGGGAAATCCCTCAGAGCCCTTTCCCGAGATAACCCTGCTGGGAAGGTGTCTTGAGGCCCTCTTGGGCACTCCACTTTGCAGAGCTTTTATACATGCCTCGACTGCAGAAAAGCAAAGGCACCCAGGCTCTGTCCTCTGGAGGTGCCTTGAACAATAAAAACAAACAAAAAAAAAATGGCATAAATCACTGAGCAAATTCCTAGAATCGTTCTAGATGCCACCAGTCTTCGCTCGTCTAACAAGATGTCCTGTTGTTTATTCCAGATTGAGGCAGAAGTGCAGAGAAGAAAACAGTTAATTCATCAGTCAGTGGAACGGAAAGCCATCATTTCGCAGCGTTACAAACCCAAGCACCCACACGTGTACATTCTGCAGGTAGACAGTATYCGAGGGCTCTCTTTTGCACCCAGGAAATTGCTAGGAAGTTTGTTCTGTTAATAGGAAGCCCTCTGCTCCTCACATCCTTCAAAATTCTGCAGCTGGACTGATTTAAAAGCAAAACAACTATCACAGCTTAGCATATTCTCCAGGCGGGTTTCAGCTTGCTGTCACATGAAGAACAGCCATCAGCCTTGGTCCCTAGGCTGCCCCTAGTTTCCCATGACTGTCTGGAATCCTGTTTCCTTAGTGGGTTTTAAAAGCCTGCATGAGTTAATTGTGTTTCTATGTATTTTTATCATCCTCGATGCAAGGATTCATTCCTGGCCCCAGAGTTTCTAGAAATTGTGAGATACTGCACATCACCAGATGCTCATCTYGATGGCCTCCTACGCTACACAGAGTCCTACCCAGGTAAAGGAAGCAACCCATCAGCAGCAGAGAACTCCCAGTGTGACACATACTTCAGTGGTGACAGCTGTTTTCAACCCCTGACCTCAATATCTGCGCTCTGACACACAACCAAAACGAGCAGGATGTTATTTGCTGCCTGACGAGAGTCTCTGCAGAGACAGTAGTGTGTGTGCAGCAGCTGCACTCTGGATGAGATCTTTTTTTCTGCTCTTCCAGTTGCAGTCTGTTGATGTCTCACCAGAGACACCTACCTGAGCTCACAAGGGAGGCAACTGGAGGAATTTCATTATCTTGGAAATATGGTTTTCCCTAAGTGCATTACTGTTTCAGACAGTCCCCTTTGGTTAGTCAGAGCTGGGTATTTTCACTCTGCATTCCAGTCTTTTTTATTTTTCCATTTTCCTGCTAGCATCCATGAAGCTCTTTCCCTATAAGACCCACTATAAATGTGGAGTGGAGGGGAAGTCGCCTCCTTTTCTCAAGGCAACAAGGTGCACGTTTTCAGGACTCCTGGTGGTTATTTGCCCAAGGAACAGTTGCCAGGCACACAGTGTTTTCATGCTGCTGTAACCTGCATACTCAGCACTCTCTCCTCCCCATACAGACCTTTGGGGCCCCACCCTAAAAGGCCACACACAAAACACAGTCCTCAAAGTTGTCACTGGGCAAGTGAATCCCATCCCCTCAAAGACCTTGACTCCCGTCCGTGCACAAGGCAGCCTGGGATGAACTGTTGATGCAGCCTCCCCCGCTCCAGAGCTTGTGGACCCTCTTGAGGTGTTTCCTTGGCACCTACTGCAGGTATTTAAATCAGTGCCAGGTTTTCCAGCTGGCTGAGAAAACCAGGAAGCAAAGGGCCTGTATAGACAGCATATATATCCCAGAAATGGTGCCTGCCCACAAAGTGAAGCACGGGGGTGCTGCATTCTCACTGATGTCGCCATCTACCTAGTCTCTGTGACAGGCAGGTGCTTTTCTCCCCGTTGTTCTCCCCACCAAACAGCATCTCCCTTCTCCCGACAGAGAAGCGGATCTGCCGGCTCCCGGTGTTCACGGAGGAATTCTGCCAAGCCTTCGTCGACGAGCTGGAGAACTTTGAGCAGTCGGACATGCCTAAAGGCAGGCCCAACAGCATGAATAACTACGGGGTAGGGCTCCCTGGCTCTTGGTTCTTCTTTAGGGGGGAGAGTTGCTGAGCAGATGCTGTTTAGCTCTTTGTTTCACATGCCTTTCCTTTCCAAAAKGGGCATTATTTGATCACTTGAGTATAGAGTCCTGCTGAGGGAAAGGGCTGAGGGAATGTCTATTACTCAGAGACAAAAGGACACGGCAAACCAGAGGAAGGAGATGGGGAGTGATGACCCTGTATTTAAGCAATACCATTTTAAATCAAGGACTCTATTTTTACTCAACTTCTGATCTTTCTCGCTATTCACCATCATTTTCCACCTTTACCCTCATTCCTTTGTGTGCAGCTGGAGCCTTTGCTCTTCAGGTATTTTTGTCTGAGCAAGTAGCAGGACTGAAGAATAAAACACAGCTCTGCAGCAGCTCTGACCTAGTTGCTGGTCATATGTTCCCACCTCCTCTCTCTTTGGGACAGGTTTTGCTCAATGAACTTGGGATGGACGAAACTTTCATCACACCCCTGCGTGAAAAATACCTGCGTCCCATCACGGCCCTGCTTTACCCCGACCTGGGGGGTGCCTGTCTGGACAGCCACAAGGCATTTGTGGTCAAGTACTCCCTACACGAAGATCTGGATTTGAGCTCTCATTATGACAATGCAGAAGTCACCTTAAACGTCTCGCTGGGAAAAGAATTCACCGAAGGCAACTTGTACTTTGGGGAGTTTCGCCAGGTACTGAACATCTTCCTAATTTGCACCCTGATCCYATTCCCTGACACGCTCCCCTACTTTAGACCTGTAACTGCCTCAGGAAGCAGAAAACAGCTGTGTTCGGAGGAGTGTTATTCATTAGAACTCTTAGAATTAGGTCAGTTACGATTTTTTTCCTTCAATGTGGTTTAGATTTCAGTCTATGAATATGGAATGAATACAGAGCTGCCAATAGGAAGTTAGTCAACTTCTAGTTAATCTAAAAAAAAACATCAACAAAGTCACTTCTGACAGTCCAGCCGCTCTCCTCCCTGCCCCTTTTTGAATGCAGAGATTCTACAAGAGCCTTTTCTCCTGCAGCAAAATCTCCATAGTTAACCTAATTGCAGCCAATTCGAAGAGGTGCTATAGACAACTGTCACAGCAGAAACTGGAATGAAAGAAAACAACCTGTTTTTCCATAGATAAAATAACGAGCAGGGAGGCAGAGAGAGGAAGAGAAGGCATTTAAATCTGTGGCCTCTCTTCCTAGGAGAATCCAGACAAGAGAGGGTAATAACACCAATAAACCAGTAAACCAGCTTAAATTCCCTTCGGACCCAGTCCTGGCTGTACTCTTAGTATGTGCAGTTGTACTGAACTGCAAAGTCCCTGCAGAGGCAGCTGTATTTCAGAGCTGCAGAGTCCTCTCCATTTCATTTGCTGAGTGCTGTGGGCGAGAAGGTGGCAGCGGTTTGAGCGCTGCCCTGCTAACGAGCTGCTGGTGTAAGGCTGTTCTCCCCCCTTCCCAGGACCCCAACCCTGTGCCAAGGTACCTTGAGATCGAACACGTGAGGACCCAGGGGCTGCTCCACCGAGGAGGGCACATCCACGGGGCGCTTCCCATCGCCTCCGGCGAACGCTGGAACCTCATCGTTTGGATGAGGTCGTCTGCCATCCGCAACCAGCTCTGCCCCATGTGCAACAAGAAACCCGAGCTGGTGGAAGCAGAGGGCTTTGGAGATGGGTTCACAGGGACCCTCGAAGACGCTGCACCCGAGACTGTGAATCTCTGCTCGTTGTGGTAATCTCTGCTCGTTGTGGACACGGTTTCTGCAGGCTGAGACGTTGTTTCGAGCCTCTCAGGGCACATGAGTGGCCTCTGGGACACATCAGTCCTGCAGCAAGTAGCTGCACCTGGGAGACCACCACACAYCCCATCCTGCTGGGCTCGGGAAGCTGCTGCGCGGCCACCAAAGCGCTGGTGCTTGGGCCAGCCTGGGCTCACCCCCAGCCTTAGGCCCTGGGGAACGTCTGGGAGATGTAAAAAGCCTTAAGACTTTGATTCACTGTGTCAATAGGTCAGTATTTTGGGTACACAGAAAAAAMCAAAGCTGCTTGGCCCTTGTGAAGRCCGACAGCAGCATTTTGGATTCCTCTGTAAACGGAAGAGAGTCCTCCAATRAATCCTACAATTCCCGCTCCTCTCCCACTTGCAGGGCCCTGTGAGCCCCAGGGGGGAGGGAAGAGCCCTGTGCAGCAGTGAGGTTGAGCTTGGCCTAGTCCGGGCTCAGGAGCCCCTGCCAAGAGCAGCACAGGGAGGGCCGAGCCCCCAGGGCTCCTGAGCCCTTAAGTCCCTGAACGAGAGACATCACCCCAAGCCTCCTTTCGCCTGGCACCCGTGCACAGCRGAGGCCACGGGCAGCTCTGCAGGCCAAGACCCAAATCTCCCCTTTTCTCACTTAAAAACGGAGCCAGGAGGAAGCGCGGGGAGCGCCGGAACCAAAGTGCGGCGCCGCTGTTGCCGCCCGGCGGCCGGAAGTGGGAGGCGGGGCGGAAGCAGCGGCGGAGCCCGCGGCGCTCCCGGGGCCGGTGAGTCCGTTACCTGCGGCCGCTCCGGCGGGGGCCGGGCGCGCATGCGCCTCGGGGCAGGCCGGGCGGGGCCGGAGCTCTTAAAGGGGCCGCTGACCCCTTCTTAAAGGGCCAGCGGGCTCTTGAGCGGTTCTTAAAGGGCCCGCACACGCCGCGCCRAGGTGGCCGCCAGCTCCGGCCAGGCCGGGAGCGAGACCCGCGGCTGTCTCGGCGCCCTCGCGCTCCGTCCCGGTCGCCTCCCGGCGCCGCTCATGTTTCCCGTGTTGTCTCCGCAGGTCACCCTGCGGCGCCATGGGGCCCGGGCGGGCCCGGCGGCGGGCGCGGAGCGGGAGCCGCTCCCGGAGGCGGCGGGGCGGGAAGGAGCCGGGCAGCAGCAGCAGCAGCAGCAGCGGCGGCGGCGGCGGCGCCTCCGGGACGCGGCGCTCCGGGTCCCGCTCCAGGTCCCGCTCCGGGTCCCGCCGGCGCCGGCCCAGCGCGGCCCGGCAAGGTGGGAACCTCCCGCGGGACCCCGGGGAGAAGGAGGGTCAGGGCCGCCCCGGCACCGGCGGGCTGAGTTGAGGGCGCCCAGGGGCTTCGTTCCCGATAAAAGGTTGGGAGAGCRGGAAAGGCGGAGCGCGGCCGGCATTGCCGTCCTCCGGCTCGTGTGCTGCAGGGAGCAGGAAGGATGGAAAGGCCCAAAGGAAGAGGAAGGCCAGCGCGTCGTCCTCGGGGTCGGCCTCCTCTTCCTCCTCCGGCTCGTCCTCGACGTCCTCCAGCTCCTCCTCCGATGACTCCAGCGACAGCGATGCCAAGGCCAAGAAGAGGYGGCGCGGCAAGAAGAAGCAGAAGGATAAAAAGAAAAAGAAGAAGAAAAGGCTGAAAAAGAGGCCGAAGAAGCAGCGCGAGGAGCGGCGCGGGGAGGAGCGGCCCGCGGCGGCGGCGCCGGCGGGGCCCTCGCTGGAGCAGTGGCACAAGGAGGCGCTGGGYGACGCGGCGCCAGGTGAACCTGCCCTGCCCTCCCGCTGAAAAGCGCCACCGCGTCGCCTCGCAGGGTGCCGTGAGGTTTGTGGGGGCGGCAGAGCTGCSGACGGGGGAGCCCTGACTCCCCTCCCGCCCGCGGCCCTCGGCCCCGTGCAGGTCACACTGGCAGAGTGAAACGTGCTGCGCTCTGGTCCGTGAACCGGAGCAAGGAGGCGCCCCGGCAGCGCGGGGTTGGCAGTGGCTGCGCCCCGGGGCCGGCGCCGCGAGCTCCGTTCTCACCGACGGCCTCGCTCCAGTTTTGACAGACGAGCAGAAATCCCGGATCCAGGCCATGAAGCCCATGACGAAGGAAGAGTGGGACGCGAGGCAGAGCRTTATACGGAGGGTCGTGGATCCGGAAACGGGCAGAACCAGGTACGGGCCCCTGGGGAGTGACCAGCGCCTGCTCGGAGGCAGTTTGTCCGTCCCCATCGGATGGGGGAATCCCATAGGATGTGGGTCAGCAYCCACCAGGCCCCCCCAAAGTCCAGAGGTGGCATAGACGACCCCCTTGGCTCTGCTAGGAGCAGCCTCATTAGAAGACTAACAGGAAGGCCTAAGGTGCTAATTAAGCTTCATTTGGCCAAAGAATTAAGCAGCCAGTGCAGCTCCAGGGCACGGGCAGTCGGGAGCTGGCAGGGAGTCACCTCGGCGTGTCAGCCCGGGGAGCTGCTGATGCAGCCGCAGCGGCGCCGCAGCGGCTCGGGATGGGGCGGTTGGTTGGATTTTGGTTTCCAGCCCCGTTTTGGCACCAGGCCTGGGCTGKGGCAGCAGCCGGGAGGAGCTGGGGAAACCGCAGCCGGTGCCAACCCTCAGGGCCCCACGTGCCTCTTCCAGACTCATTAAGGGAGACGGAGAAGTGCTGGAAGAAATCGTCAGCAAGGAGCGGCACAAGGAGATCAACAAGGTGAGCCGGGCACGGGGGCCGAACCCTGGGGACCCCGTCCTGCCTCTGGGGGGATCCGGGCGGCTCTGCCGGGGCAGCCGGGGCAGCAGCGAGCGCCGCTCGTGTCCCTTTGCAGCAGGCCACCCGCGGGGACGGGCTGGCCTTCCAGGCGCGCGCCGGGATGCTGCGGTGACGGCGCCGGCCCCATCCCGCCCACGGGGGACCTGCTGCCGCCGCCACGCCGGGCGCACGCGGGACAGACACCGTCCTGCCCGTGGGCAGCCTCCGTCCGCTCCGTAAGTTATCAACGGGGAGGAGAGATGGAGCAGCTCCTCTCCCTCCACACTCAGCCTCCGGTGCCCGTCCTATGGATGAAACACGGAGCTGGCTGCTGTGCCCGCCCTCCTGGGCCCCTGGCCCCATGGATCTGCCCTCCGCACGGGCCCTGCGCCCCTTCTGGCCCCCTCTCTGCGGCCGTGCGGCAAATGACTGTCACTTCCTCCCCACTGGAGAATGGAAAGCCTAGAGAACGTTATAAAAAAGGAGGCAAGGTGGTGGTTGTCCTGCAGGACCGACCTGCACGGAGYATCTCCCGGGTCTGTTCGTTGCTTTGACTCCATTAAATGGTCTCCTGCTCGCGCCCGGCGTCCTGTGACTTTGTGGCGTCTCCAAATAAGCAGACAGAGAGCAGCCTTCCCAAGCCTTTAATCGGGGGCGGGCACACGCACAGCGACACGGACACAAAGCACACGCAGGCGCGGGGACGATGCTCTAACCGCGAGGAGGAGGAGGAGCAGCAGGAGGAAGGTCCGTCACACACGAGCGCGGCGGCTGCACGGTGCAGGACGCGCYGGCCCGCAGCTCCTTCCACCCCTCAGGGACCCCAGGAGCATTTTTTGTATATAAATAAATGATAACTAACATCGTAGAATATAAAACTGACAGTCAAGGATCTCCAGAGGGTGCCGAGGGCAGGACGGGACCGTAAGGCTTCGAGCACGACGAGGGGCTGCGGCGGCCGGCGGCGCTACCTGAAGGGGCTGCGGCCCCGCGCCCGGGGGACACTGTAAACATGTTTGGTGTCTGAATTTTGCCTCCTCTGACGGAGCCAGGAAAACCAGGAAAATCGTGATGCGGATGTGCAGGGGCTGTTTTGTTCTGGAAAAGGCTTTAAAGGGACAGTGTCAGGTAAGAATTCTGGCCTGTTCTTTCAATTAAAAAAAGCAGCTTTATATACTTAAAAAAAAAAATCTGAGTTCTGTAAGGGAGTTTGATTCCCATGGAAATAATTGGAGAAAAAATAATTTAAAAACCACCACAACGCCCAAACCAGCGCCGCCGGCGGCCGCCCTGGCGGCTACCCACACACCAGCCACAGGGAGGGGTATGAGAAACTTTTAATAGTCTTTCAGCTCAGAGCAAACGAGTTACTGGTAACAAAGATCAATTAGGGCTTTAACCTGACAGTGCCCCCTCGGCAGGGACGGGCGGCCGCTGCCCTGGCCGCGCGCCGCAGCAAACAGGGCAGGAACACACGGAGTTCGACTATTGCTATTGTTCGTCCAGTGCGGAGTGGGTTGATCTTTGCTTCGGAGAGATGAGTGCTGGGCGGCTGAGGAGAGACGGATGGAGCCTGGGATGGACCAAAGAGGTGGAGAAACCCCCCGGGGGGGKTTTCCTGCTGACCACGTCACTGGTATTATTGCAGCGATAAAGGTCCTGCTCTACAGTTGCTTCTCCGTGTTGGATTGTACCACGGCATCAGACGGGAGCGCCAAGAAGACGCCGGGGGGAGCTTCAGGGAGCTCGAGAGGATGAAGATGGAGGTGCTGTGATTGTCAGGCTGACTGGGTAGTATCTGCTGAAACACGGGGCGATGGAGAGGTGAGAGTAATATTGCACTTCTGCATTCAGTGACAGTTACCTTAAACTTGGTCCATAAAATAATTGCTTTGTACATAATGCCTGAAACAAAAAAAAAGCTACATTTTTAAATATTAATAAACCCTGAAGGTTCCAGTCCCTCCAGACATTTTTTTCCCTCTACATAAATAAATAACTTTCAATTTATATATCCACTTTATGTTGAACATTTACATTCGCCTCTGTTTTGTTTTACACTATCTACACATAAGAAAAYGTGAACAGCCGTGTACAGGTCACAGCTCGCTTGTGGACTCTTCTTTCAGAGGAAAGTTGAATTTTGCAAAGGCCGTATCCAAATCTGCAGAAATTACTTAGTGACCTGGTTGGGTGACGTTGTGGGATGGATTGTGGCTTGGCTTCCTACTCGGATGGCAAGTGCTCAATAGAGCCTTCGACTAGTAGAAAGCTGGGACAATTCCCATCGGTTTCGAACCCAGAAAGCTCTGGCTGTACATTCAAGGAGAGCTAAGCTGAGCTGGCAGAAAGGGAAGTCGGTTTTCAGTAAGGAAACTCCTCGGCTCTGTTCTGGAATGGGCTGATGATCAGGGCGGCCAAGTCGCCGTGGGGCGGCTGGCGCTGGGAGAGGCCGCGCGGAGCCTGGAGCGYGGAGCCTGGAGCGCGGCGCGGAGCCTGGAGCGCGGMGCGGCCTTCACAGTGCTGCGAGTCTCGGTGCGGCCGCCCTGCGCTCCCCAGCCCAGCGGGTAGCAAAACGAAGCAGCCGGTCTAAAAAAATCTTCGTTATAAATAAGACCCTCCTAAGTAGAAAGTGATATAAAGACARGATCCCGTGCTGGAGGAAAGCACTAAGTCGGGCAGCTCGGAAGGACTAGAAAATCTTCACGGACAGAGGCTGAGCGGAGTCTGCGACATCCGCGGACTTCCAGGGTGGAGGGTCCCAAGCCCTGGAAGCCACGTGTGGGACGGGCCCAGCACCGGGATCCGGGCGCTCTCCRGCAAACACCGGCTCTCGGCTCCCGTTCCCGCCCCGCGCCGGCCCTGACCGGCGGCTCGGAGCAGCCCCTGCCAACACGCCAGGAAAATTAAGATATGGCCTTTTCTTAAGCTTACCCGAGTGCTGGCTCGCTTCCTTACAGTCTCCTTACTGCTGGAAAAACTTCTGCACAGAAAATTTATATATATATATATATATATATGTGTATATATATACTACATATATATGTGTGTGTGTGTATATATGTATACATATACACACTCTGGCTTAGCAATATTTCATTGTCATGCACTACAAAGGTAGGTGTAGCTACATGAGATGGTAACAGGTTTCCATTCTAAAAATCATCAGTGCAAAAAACAATGAGGTTTTACAGTTCAGTAACTACTACCGGTAAAAGAAGCGAGTCTAATTCCCATGAAAGCTGCTACTGAACTCGGAGATAACCTGGGAAGAAGGAAATGTTTCGGAGGTGGGTGTCAAAAGAGCCAGACCCTGCATCTGGATGAGAACCGTAATGCAATCCAGCCGCTGAGTGTCTTCATCTGCTTGCAAATGTATGGTGGTTACTTTGGGAAATAATATATAGCAATACGATTTGAAGACTTTTAACAGACAGTAAATGAAGTGTCTGAGGTTTGTTACAGCTCCACCAAAACAGCTCGTATTCTTCCTTTAATAGGTCAATGCATTAAATTCCATCAGCTTTGAAAGTGTCTCTTTATAAAAATAACAGTAACAACAATAACGACCCCACTTCCTTGGACGTGAATCTGCTGAGATCCTGCCCCTACCAACCGCGCCGCCGTCTCCCCGTGCTCTGCGCTGCACTTACTCCTGCAGAAAGGGGCTCAACTCGAAGCTCTCAGCGCAGGCCAAGCTCCCGGTGCTCCGCGTGGCRCCGCCCGCGACAGCCCCGTGCTCCGTGCGGGAACGCCGGGCTCCTCAGCCCGACGCGGGGATGGCCAAGAACAAGATCCCCCAGGCTCAGCCCGCTGCTGCGGCGCCGGGGCCGGCGCCCGGTCCCGCGGGACGGAGCGATGGCTAACAAGGCGAGGAGGCACCGGTATTTACAGTCGCTAAACCTGGATAAGAGGAGGAGGCAGGAGAGCGCGGGACCTCAACCGGGAGACTTGTCCCCCGCCTCGTTTCCAGCTGTTCCTGGGGCTCCTGCCGCACGCTCGCGCCGCTCCCGCTGCCAGGCCTGCACGTTCCGCGTGGGAAACACCCCGTCTCCTCCTGCAACACCACGATGTTATTAGAGTAGCACCATATTTACCCTTCCAGCGCGTAACGCCGGCCTCGTCCCTCTTCCCTTTTTTTTTGTTTTCTCCTCCGGTGGCTGCAGCCAACAGTCGCTGCCTCTGGCCTGGCTATTTCTGCCCCAGGAGGCCAGAGTCCAGGCGGGACGCCGCGCTCCGGCCCCAGCACCCCGTGGCGATGCTCATGCTCCTTTGGCTGCGCTCCCTGTCCCGCTCCTTGTCGCCGTCCGACTGGCTCTGCGTGCGCTCGGGCCGGTGGCCGGCGCCGGGCGGCTGCGACGAGATGGTCCTCAGCAGGTGGTTCCTCTTGCGCAGGAACTCGGCCTGGCTGGGCAGCCCGAAGCTGCCCTTGCGCAGCGCCATGCGCGTGGTGTTCTTGGCGGGCCGCGCGCGGTGGTTGTACTCCAGCTGCGCCAGGTGGGCCGCGTAGCCCTCCGTGATGAACTGCAAGACACGGGCGCCCGTCAGAGCGGCCCCGGCTCGCGGGACGGTGCCCATCGTCTCTGCAAACTGCCACTGCCCTCCCCAGCCCAGGCTTTCCTGCCTCCTACCTGGCACTGGCTCTGCAGCTTCTTGGTGGGGCGGCCGACGATGTAGATGTGCGTGGGAGGGAGGCTGATGGAGCTGTACACGGAGATGTCCTTAGTGGAGCCGTACGCCGCGTGGATCTTCATGTGGAGCTGCGGGGAGGGAAGGCAACCCGCTGTCAGGACATATGGCGCTCCGTGCTGCTCAGCGCACCGGCTTTTTCCCCCCCCTTTTTCTTTTTTTCCCCTCTTCTTTTTCCTTCCCTGTCTTATTACAGCACTTGCAGGAATCTCAGGGCAGTAAGTTATGTAAGATTCCAGCTGGATAAGGCACCGCTGAGCAAAGTGCTAATTAACAGCGCCGAGGACAGTGGCAGGACAAGCGGCAGCGACACGAACGCAGCCCTCTGCTCGCCGAGCAGAACCGGCCTTGGGGCGTCTGCGGGACGGGGACGGCGGGAGAGGAGGGTCTGCAGCCCCCTGGACCACAGGCATGAGCCTGGCCGCTTCCYGGCCACGCTGCAGCCTGAAGGAAAGGGTAAAATAAGTGGGGGCTCCATGGAGTCTCCCCTTGACAGCCCCCTGCCCTCCCTATGGCATCTGGGACTTGCTGGTTACACCACGGGCAGCCCTAAATCTGGCTTTTAACCCAAATCGGTTAAAAAGCGCCTGCGTGGGGACGGAGAGGCACTGCCCCCTCCATTTCATTAGGCATTCTGTGCTGGAAGGATGAAATGGGACAGTGCAGGGACAGCACAGAGAGGAGGTGACACAATTTAAGAGCGCTGACACTTCTACAGAGCACTAAAAGAAATGGAAATGAAATGAACGGGGATTAATCCCGCGCTGCGGGTYGCTGGCTGCCGAGGGCGGTGCTGACAGGGGCAACGGGAGCAGCGGGGAGCGGGACGTGGGCTGCCTTCCCGGACGGCCAGGCTTACGTCCGTGATGAGGGATTTGAGGAAGTTGGCCTTGTGCCGCAGCGGGTCGTGCACCAGCCCGTCGCAGAAGGAGACGATCCCGTGCGGGAAGTTGTGCTGTGCTAACCACGCCACCACCCTCTGCTTCTGCATGTCGGGGCGGCCCGTGACGTAGATGATGAGGTAGCCGAGGTCTTGCCAGTGCCTGGAAGCAAAGGCACAACCTGCTGCGTCGCAGCCCCGCGGCAAGGCCGGGGTCACCGCGAGCCGGCCGCCCCAGCCCCTGACCTTACGACGTCGACCGCTCCGGCGCGGACCTTGGGGTCGCTGCCCATGATGGACACGCTGGCTGCAAAGGAGCCGTCGATGCTGAACACCACGAACTCCGTCCCCTTCGGCAGCACCGTGATGTAGCTGTCGGCGTACGTGTGGTCACCCCTGAAAGGGACACGGGTATTTGAAGGCTTCAGGAGGTGGAGGCTCCTCTGGAAGGTATTGCAAGCCCAGGGGAGGATCCCAAATCCAGYTTGAAGACTCTACTGGTTACGCCACCCTTATCTACAGCAGTGGTGGGTGCTGCAGAAACACTTGTGAGCTAAAGCAGGGCTGGGAACAGCACTGTGCAGTCCTGGCTTTAGTGCATTTCCACATTTCAAAACACAGCCTCAGGAAGATGCTGTTGGTTTTGCCACTGAAAAGAGGCACCCTTCCTCCTCATCACAGARCTGAATACCAGCAATCAGGGCTGAGCTGAGCCTTGGGCTGTGACTTACTGTTAAAACAAAGTTCTGTCCCTCAAGGACAAGTTTGTGGTCTTTAAAATATGCCTAGTTGTGCAGTATTTGCAAATGATGGCAGGGCCACATGCCTGGAGCGCAGACAGCCTGCCCTGCGGTGGGAAATCAATGACCATGCTGCTGGTGAGAGTCAAATGCAGCTGCTCCTCTTCCAGCTGTGGAGTAAACAGGACTGTGTCCTGCTGCTGGCAAATCAGACTCTAAATGCACCTGAGAGTCTGCGCTCCCACGTAAGGAGGGACCATATTCCACAGAAACAAGTTCCTCTTTCCTTCACCAGCAACAGATGTGTGGTTTTCTATCATGCAGCCATAGACTTCAAGCACTTTGTGCCCTCCTGCAGACGCCACCGCGCAGACAACCTCACCTGACCACCATCTTCACAGGGTACACGCCAATGCCCAAACGCCGGCTCTCCGGGATGACGTAGGAGATCCTGCCGCTGCTGTTGCTGATCTCRGTGTCAAAGTAAACCCACTCTCCGGACGGCGGCTGGGTCATGATGTGAATGTCCACCTGGGAAGGCAGCGAGGCTGAGTCAACAACAGCATCCAGGGCGACACAACAGGCCAAGTGTTGGGATCTTCCCCCCGCAAGTTCCTTGGCCCAACTAGGTCCTACTTCTACCTGCACTTTGCAGAGCTAAGCTGAGAAGTGCCCCAACATCCCACTGTGGGGATGAAACTTGGTGAAATCAGCTCTGAAAACCTTCCTGGTCACAGCTGGTCCTGTGCAGGCACCAGTGTGTGCAAGCAGAGCAGCCTGGCAAGGACCGAGGGTGCCAGACCCAGGCAGGGRCCATCTCCTCCCACCACTGCTGCCCCCAGGACAGTTTTCCCAGGATGGTGCCTATCCCCCACGGTACCTTTTCCCCCGTGAGCGTGACCATGTCTAATGGACCATACATAAACCTCCCAGTTAAGGTCTGGGGCCCGTCTTCATTAGCGATGGTGTCGTTTATCCTGTGGTTGGCCGTGACGTTCTGCACARATCAAAGGAAAAGGAAAAGTTAAGAACAAACGAGTGAGTGCCCTGAGTGTGCAGCAATGGGCACCTCCCAGGGCAACGCCAACACGAGCAGACAAATGAATGTGGGTTCCTCCAGGCCTCGGCGTCCCTCTGCACCCCACAGCTTCAGACACGAAAGAAGTTTTGCCCCATAACAGCAGTGAGTACTTGTGCCCCACAGAAACAGGGGATTTGAGCATACCTACCCCAGGAGGCAACTTAAGCAGGGGTGAGTAATTCTGGTCCTACCACTGACATATGTTGGATTTAGGAGGCAACACGAACAGTTTCCAGCAGAAATCTCCTAATGCTGCTTTAGTTCTAGCAGAGAACTGCCCCTTTGGGAATCAGAGACATTTCCTGAGAGCAAAGGGCCTTATGGACCAGGCAACCCAGGCCTTGGGGCTTCCAAAGCAGCTCGTCGAGGTCCCCCTCGCAGCCCGAACCCGCCGGCCCCCTCGCTCCCGCGGTGGAGCAGCTTCCTCGCATCCTCACCCGCAGCTTCACGTGCGTCCTCTTGCGCAGCCACTTCTCCCGGGGCTTGGAGGGCGTGAAGACGGACACCTCCTTCCCGTCCAGCTCCAGGACGCTGCTGTTCTCGTGCCTCATCACCTGCGGGATGACAGACCCTGCCCACGTCGGCCGCGGGACCTCTCCCCTTCTGCCCGCGCCAACCCAGCCCTTCAGAAAGTCAACACAAGCGATGCCAGCCCTGGAGAGAGACTTTTGGCTTCGCTCCTCCTCTGCCAGGCACTGAAAAGCCACATACAGAGCTTCTCCTTCACTGTGGTTATATTTGGTGCTATTCTACACTAAGTTTTCCGTCTTTCTGCTGTTGAGAGGGGAAAGGAAAGGACAGAAAACAGGTGTGCTGCAGCGAAGGGGTTTTCTTCCCCATCTCCAAGCCCCAAAGAGGTAGGGAATGGGGCAGCAGAGGAGAAAAGCAAAGAACCTCCAATAACCTCCAGCAGAAACGTGGCCTGGGGGGCCCGTACCTGTCTCAGCAGGAAGGAGACGACGTCTGTGGACTCCCAATAGCTGGCGTGGAAGAGGTGCGGCAGGGCCACTGTGGGAAAGGCCGTGAGCGCGTCGGGGCAGTAGAGAGCGTAGTCGATCCTCTTGGTTCCCCACCACTTGGCAGCAACTGGAAGGAGAGAGGGCCTCGCTCGAAGCGGGCCCGCGGGCATGAGCGGCCGCGGGCACGAGGGCTTGGCGAGGCGGCGGCTCCCGGCCGCTCCTCCCAGGGAGACGGGACGGAGCGGAGCCAGGGCTCATGGAGCAGCACCACCACCTTGGCTCAGACGGAAAGGAAGGCACTGGAGGGCAGGCGTTAAGCAGCTCTTCATCCCAGGCAGCACATGCCCACAGCCCCCGTGTCCTCCTCCTCAGRCTATCACAGAGGGATAAAAACTCTTTGCACCCAAGTATGGACTGCACTGGGCGGATTGGACTCCTGGAGCCCACAGAGGTGGTCAGAGATGCCGGCTCGGCCTCGTCAGGAGCACAGACGGCAAAACATGCTGGGCTCCAGCTCTCTGCACCGGGGACTGAAATGGAGCCCGGGTTCGGAGCAGGGGGTAAGGTCAGAGCCACAGAGAGAAGTTYCTCCCCCGGCGGGCGGCAGCAGCTCACGAGGGCCGGGCTCCCCGGTGGGACACGGCCACCAGGCTGCCCTGCTCTCCGACAGACCCCGACCCCRCGCGCCGCCCTCCTGCGCGCTCCGGCCTGGAGAGGCGGCCGCGGAGAGCGGAGCCAGGAGGAGCAGGCGCAGACACGCAGCGGCTGCGGCTCTGCGAGGGCATTGTCCAGCTCCGCACAGACAGCCCTCCCCTCCTAAGGGCTTCCCGGTGTAAGGCACAATCCAGCAAAACCCTGGTGGGAGAGGGAAGAGGGGCAGAATCACAGACCCGCCGGCTCCTTCCAGAGCCCTGTGCAAGCTCCCCCAGCTGGGTGCAGCCTGGGGGAAGCTCCAGCCTGGCCATGCCAGAGATCCAGGCTCCCGCATCCCAACGGCTCCAGCATTCCCAACGAGCCCTGGGCAGGCGGAGAGGACGTTGACCTGCCAGGCTTTACCAGAGCGCTCAGCCCTCTCCTTGCAACCATGTCCGACCCCGCGCTCCAAACTATCAGGTCCTGGTCATGTCCCAACCTTCCACCTTCCATGCAAATCCCCAGCTTAGGCACTATCCAAACGAAGCAGCCTGGATTTGCTCTTCCATGCTCAGAGGACAGCACGTTGTGACAGACCCGTTTCCCAGAGGAAATGCTGCTCTTGCCYGTTGTTAGCAGTGTTAGGGCCGATCTTTGGAGCAGAGTGACAGAAAGACTTGTTAAAAAAAAAAGTGCAATTGGAAACAACAAGTGCCTCGGTGAAAGGAGAAAGCGTGTAGATTTTGCTGTGAAGTTTGGTGATATCAAGTGGCAGAGGAGGCTGGGGCAGGGCGCCTCGCTCCCAAGTACCTTGCTTGATGTCCAGGTCGGGGATCCGAAGAGCACAGCCCGCGTCCCGGCTCCGCGCCCCTTCGAGCTTTCCTCCTAAGTGACTTGGAGGGATTTCATGCTTACACTGCCTACGTCTCTTGGACGAGGTCTGGGTAGGGGATTTGTGAGGGAGGGCAAGTTGGGCCAGAAGGCTAAAGCCTCTGCAATGATTAAGGTGGTATTTGGTTTCTAAAAATAAAAATAAAATACAGGAAACAAAGCAGAAATCACACATTATTACGGCACCCGCGCGCTGAAGGCAACAGCGGTTTCATGCTCTGGAAATTCACAGGGCGAGAAGGATGTGAACCAGGGAGAGCTCCTAGGAGGAAGCTGCTGCCCCGCGGCGCCCGCCTGGATTTCCTCCTGCTCTTCCAATGGGATAAACGCTGACTGCATCCAGCCCCGAGCTGCCTGAATAAAACTGAGCCCAACTGTTGCAAAGACAGAGCTCCAAGGATGGGGCAGCACTTGGGACACGAAGGAAGGGGCTGTGAGAGCCCACGGAACCGGGAGGAAGGAGTCAGGCAGAAGACGTGTCCCGCAGCCCCGTCCTGCACCCGGCTGGGCCTCCGACGGCCGAGCAGCTCTGCAGGGCTCGAGAGCCGCTGCCGAGGTCCCGTCTCCACCTCTGCCCTTGGAAAACGTGTTTCAGCTCCTGGGACGCAAGCACGGGAGCAAGTTGCACAAAACAGAGTCAAAGCAGTTGGGAATTACGGGCCAAGCGGTTCACAGCCCTGTGAACTGATGTGCAACAACATCTCTAAACAGCCACCACCTTCCAGGAGAAAGCTTGGGCTGGAGGCCAGGGCGCTTTTACATTTGCTTTTCAGCCTCTGTCTGTCCAAGCTGCCCCACGTCCAGGGGGCCCCACGACAGGGGCAGCGAATTTCATTATCTCCCCGTGATGGGGAACACACTGAGCCATGAGCAGAGCCCACTAGTCCCCGCTCTGTAGCTGAGCAGGTTAAGCAAGTCTCGACAAAAATCAAAATCCTTTTTATGCATTGCTCTGTGATGTGGGGGTCCTAACTTAGCTGACTCGCCGAGCTGCTCTGCAGGCTACAGAAAAGCTGACTTTCTACTACTAGAAGCCAAAGCTGTTTTTTCTTCTTGGTATTGCAGAAGACTTTACCCACACCCACTTCCCGTGGGTCACATTGAAGTGATCTGCATCAAGCCACCTACTGTGTGCTGCACTGGTCATCTAGCCAGGCAGATCCCTGGGGGTCCTGAGACTCCTACCAACCATCCCTCTGGATTAACCCGAACCACACGGAGCAGCCAAACAGTGCTCGGCAGGATCAGATGGACAGTAATTATTTTTGTTTAAATATTTGATCAATTTACACCCATTTCCACCAGCAGAGTCCAACAAGCAGCACGATGATCCCTCCACCGTAACCAAGAGCATCTGCTCCTCCAAAGGACACGGTGCCGCCGGGCGGGACGAAACTGCCCTAAGGCAAAACGGTTCCAACGCTCTCGCTTGAAAACACAACCCCAGACAGACAGACAGACAGACGGAAGCTGAGCAGATCTGTCCCGGCGTGAGGTGCCGAGGCGGCAGCGTCGGAGAGGGGAGGCACTTACTGTTGGCTATGTTGGAAGCAGTGTAACTGTCTGCCATTCCTGAGACCTGGCTGGCAATGCTGATCTCACTGGCTCGTCGGAAGCCCCTGAACTGAGGGGCGGACATGGGGGTGGACAGGGACGCGCTTTCCATGAAGACGGCACCATGAGACTGAACAACATCTGCTACAAAGTTGAAACAGGGAAATCAAAATATTAGACCGACAGACAGAGGCTGGGCAAGATGAACTCGAGAGGAGCGAGAGGAGGGAAACAAGGCATTTGGAGGCAAAAATTATAATAATGGAAAAGGACTTTCAAGAGTGATTGGCACGAAGCACATTTCATTGGAGCTCTGCTTGGAAAAGCAAGCGAACACCACAGCAGGCAGGGAGATGTGTGGCTGCAAAAGCGGTCTTTGATTGAAAAAAGCAAAATAATTAGCTCAAAAAATACATCCAAAACCCCAAACAGAAATCAAGGCAGGCTTATTTGAGCAGCAATAGCAGAAGCATCTGTCATATGCACAAATGTGAATATATACAGCTTTATACATTCACATTGAGGCAAAATAATCAAGGGAAGGGGAAAAACTTCATCCTAGAAAGTAGATATGTTTTCTTGAAGCATTTAGTCTTCTTAAATCAACAGCTCTCCAAGGGGGAAAGTGTTAATGCAAAAATATCAAGAAAACATTTTCATGCCTGGCAGCGGCTAAATTTAAACTTGTATTTTATTGCTAATGGATACAACCAACACTCGTTAAACTAAAATAAGGGTTGCTGAAAGGAAGGGGCCTGGTGCTGAGCATGCTCACATGGATGCTCTATGTGCATCAGAGGGAAAAAGACCCACAATGTTCAGGACTGGCAAACCAGAAGATGCTGGAAGTCAAGAGAAGAGCTCTGCACCTTGGTTTTCTCCCTGCAGCGGGGGCTACAGCATCTACCTACAGCATCTGCAAGGCTGAACTAAAAGCACCCAGCATATCCCGACCTTCTGTGCTGCCAGGGATTTAAGAGAAGGGATAAGATCCCAGCAGGCTGCACAGGGGGGATAGGACCATGCACGAGCAAAGCGAGCTACTGTCATTGCACGTTGCCCATCTCTGCTGTACCTGGAGGCAGCACCCGAACTTTTCTCGAGTTTCACCCAGGTAGAAGGCGAATGCCAGGGGACYACGAGCGCCAACACTTGCCACCTATTCCAGCCAGTTTAAATGTCCTTGGATTTAACCTTGCTATGCAGCTGGCCCAGGGACTTGGGTTGGTAACTGTTTCCCTTCAACACAGGTCTTTTTTCTTGGGGCTCCCCATCAGCTTCCTCCATCTGTGCCCACCTGGCCAYGCTGCATCATGAGGACAGCCAACCTACCGAGCAGGAGCATGGGGACATGGGCTGGTGACACTGGTGACAGAGACCTGCTATCCGCAGGCAAAATAAGCCCACAAGCTGCTCCTTGTCAAAGCTCCRGGGGCTGCAAGATCCGAGCCCAAGCCCAACCTGCTGAGGAGCTTCACGCGCTGCCCACGTTGTGCCTTGAAGGCCACCACGGGCATMGCTTTCTCAGCACTTTCTTCCCTTTTCTGCCACCTTGCACAGAGCAGCCGGCTGCCAGCACCACTTTCTGACCGCTGCAAAAATCAGGATGAGCAAGAGGAGGAAACTCGGGCCACGGTGACGACCTGGCAGCTGCCCCTGCATCAGGCCAGGCACCGTGGAGGCTCTGGCCTTGACTGCGCTAGGAAAAACACCGAGCCCTGTTTGGGGTTTGCCAGCACYTACCAGCTCATCCTGAGCTCCTTCCTCCTCTGCCTTAAAAATAAAACAGTTGTGGCCTGAAATAGGAAGCAGCTGGACCGTGTGCTAAAAAAAGGCATTATGGCAACGCTGCACAAGAGAGAGCAGGGCCGGGCGCAGGGCTGCATCTGCACTGGCCTCTGCTATCTCTTGTTTCTCGAAAGCAAAACCTGACAGATTAAGGAGGAGAAAAAAAAAAAAAGGGGGGTATTTTGGGCTTGCTCTTTTCAGGCAGTCTCCCTTTTCTAGGCCTGACACTGAATTTTTGCATATGGTGGGCTGGAAGCAGCCCTCTGAGTAGCCTCCTAGCCCCTGTCCCCACAGGAGTAACGTCCACCCGTTCAAGCGCCTCACCCACCCCGGTGTTACCGAGCTGTTCAGCCTGGCAGCGCCTGCGTGGGCGGYGGGCGTCTGCGGTGCCAGGGCTGGGGCGCAGGCTGACAGCAGCTCCAGCCCACCCGCGCTGCCTCCGCCTTTCCACAGATACTGGAATAGCTTTTTCTTCCACCTATGCAGCCCCTGTCCTCAAAAGAGGCCAGTCTTTGAGAGCAGTGACAGCCAGGAAGAGGCAGGCTGGGGCTGGAGGACAAGGCTTCCCATCCGGGACTGTTGTTCCTGCCACAGCTGAGCTCTGCAGACCAGCAAAGCTGCAGAAACAGCAACTTACGGATCAACCTTAAGACTTGATTCCCTCCTGGGAAACCCCTGTCATGCCATTTGGCACTGCCTCCTAAGCTTGTGGACTCGCACCAGCTCCGCGTGCAGCGCCGTCCTTGCCATTGTGGATGTGTGGGTTGACCTGAGCACCTGCCGGAGCTTCTGCTCCAGCGGGGCCACATTTTCTGCTTGTCAAGGGTGTCTTTTTAAGGGCAGACTTTCTGAGGGCAAGGAAGCTTCAGAGAGATCACCCTGATCACCCTTYTCCTGGCAGGCACCGCTCGGGGCTGTGTGTGGAACTGACTGCACTTCCAGGAAGGGTGGTACAAGCAGCACCATCGATTTCTTTTATTTTGCCTACCTACAGACCTTTAATACCCAATCCAGCACTGTGCCTTTTCATTTACAGACTTGTTTGTCAGTGTTCTCACTAATTGCTTCCTGCTAAGTGAACGGCTCCTAATGCACTTGCTGGCACTGCCTTAGGTCCCTGGGGTATCCGAATGGCTGACTCCAACCCGTGCTGCTTGCAGCCTGGCTGCGGCACGAAAGCAGGGAATACCAAAAGCATTCAAAAACATGTGCTGTCAAATAAAATAAAATAAAATAAAATAAAATAAAATAAAATAAAATAAAATAAAATAAAATAAAATAAAATAAAAYAAAACAAAATAARATAAAACAAAATAAAATATAGCCAGGAAGGCATTCAGCACCAGCTGGATCCTGCTTGCACTGCAACCCSTGGCCAGAAGTTTTTATGCGCAGTGCAATGGCCAGGCTGGGACTCAGCACTCGCCACAGCTGAACCCAGCACTCTTGGCCATGGCATGTTCTTGAAAACACAGGGCAGAGAAGCTTCGGACAGCCCCATCCTGGCAGCGGGATACACTAGATAACAGCTAAATGACGTTTCATCAGCAACCTCCTAAGTGACTAATTCATAGTGCCGGGTTCGTTCTGCTCCCCCACAGAACATGACAGTGCAGGCAAGGTGGCCACGGCATAGCTAAAAACCAGCTAGTCCTCAAGGGAGGGGAGGAGACACTGTTTGCTGTTGTCAGCAACGCTGCCGTTCTGTAGGACCACGTAACAACGCTGCACTGCTTGGAAACGGCCAGGGTTCAGCTTGTTAACAAAATTTAAAAAGCAGCAGAAACAAGCTCTCAATGCAGAGCACTGAGAAAGGGCAGCAATGGAGAGGCAAGACAGCGAGAATTAAAAAAAATCAAAGTCCAACGTCCCACTGAGATTGCAGAGGTAGCACCAGCCACAACCGGAGTAAGGCCATGCAGCACTTAGGATGGAAGTTAAAGCCAAGTACAACAAACTTCACTTTTAAGGCAGGAATCGAGAAATTAACTTTAACAAAGCCACCGTAGGGGCTGAAAGCTTCACTCGCTCAGCTCAGCAGAGCCACAAGAAGTGTCCCAACAGGAAATATTCCAAACGGGCAAACGCTGCTCTCTGACACAGGCCATCCCAGAAGGGGAAACATGAGCACGTGGCTCCCGGCTGCCCCTCAGCACCGCCCCAGGCTCACAGCTCGTGACTATTCCCGTTGTTTTCCACAGTGGTCACCCAGATCCGGACGGACAGTCATTTCCTGTGGCACAGCCTGAAACCCAGCGTGAAGATTTCAGCTCCAGGAGGCAACAGAGCAATCTCCAAAAAAGCACCCCGAGTACCCGACACCATAGACAATACGAAAGTGTAGATTACACACACTCAGCAAAACCAGCACTTTTATTGGAAACATCTTGCCAATTCAGAACGGGAACAGGGATACTTGTTTCCATGAAGCTGTCCTGGTGCTGGAGAGCACCCAAAGGGCTGCTTTCCATGAGCAGGATGGGATTGTTCTGGATTGTCTCAACTAGAAGCAGATGGGGAAGAAAACAGAAGGACAAGGAACAACAGACAAGTGGCCACAAGTGTTAACATACAAACAGTTACAACCGAGCACTGTGACTATGGATCGGGGTCTTCTTCAAACTCCAAATAGAGAAGGAACCAACCCGGATGACTTTCCAAATAGATCCACACCAGCGAGATTTGAACTGGTAGCAGAGGAAAGCACCAGGATGGCATTTCCCTGGCAGAAGAGGAGGAATTCCTCTTCACCGGCTCCTCAAAACGAGCCAGCTCCATAAATACCCAGTAGATCCAGGGAAATCTTTTTACTACGAGGACAGGAGTGTACTCGGAGGGGAGATTTACTCGAATCAGAGTCCCAGCCTACACACTGCAAAGCACAGGAGTACGCAGGGCTGTGAATCTGATTTCCATTCCCTAAGTTGGCTGTAATGAAACAGGGACTCAACACTTAGTACAGATGGGAAAACAGAAAACAAAACAAAAAGCCTGAGGCCTCCTGAACTCTGGGCTTGAAGAGCAAGCTATCTGCAAGAGGAAACCTGGGGCACAAGCAGAGCCACGGAAGGTTTTGTGCCCAAATAATTATAAAGGAGCACCTGCTTTTGACGTCATCAGCAAACCCCGTGCTTTAATTACAGGAGCAATTAACTTGGCGGGAGTGCCCTACAGTGCTCTCCGGGATCAGGACTGGATTTGCAAACCTGGGTCTGAACAGTCCTCCTGTGGAATGCATAAATCACAACTCTGAAATTTGGATTCCAATGGAAAGGAATAGCCTGCTGCTTTCCGCTGAGCAAATGAAAAGGCTTTGTCTTATGTGAGAAGAGAATTTAAAGCTGCTCTTTTTATCACTTCTATTCATCACGGCAGAACAGCATCTCCTCTAATAAACCTGGAGAGGGCTTTGGAATCACTCTGTGCATCTCGTACTTAATTGCTGTTTAACTCCTCTCCATTACACTGTAAGTGTCTCTCCAAACTTTGACACACCAACTTAACGAAGGTCCAGGGAGGCACCGTAGACTAATAAGTCCCCTGCTGTTGCACAGAACGATAACCAGAATGCAGGTTTCTCAGTGTCAGTAGGGTTTCTGCCTCAGGCTTCAATGGCAACAGGGAATTTTAAATGGATTTAAGAGGAAGAAAGTAGGATATTTAAGATTTTTCCAAGAAGCCACTTGCAGCTGTTACTTAAAATATACCCAAGAAGCAAACTGCTGTTCAAGTTGCTATAGATTCCCYGAGCTTTTCTGAGCCTAACTGGACTTGATACAAATGTAGTGGTGGGTGGATCCATTTTTAAAAAGCTCTGTGGCAAAATCTTTGTGAAATCTGAATAGCGTGTGGGGAAATTGCAGAAAGTATTCCATTTGCTTTATTAAACATGGGGTTTAGTTCATGCCCATTTAACACAGCAGATCTCCAGATTCAGCAATTAAAATACTGTATTTAAAGGTATGGAACCATCAGGAGACCACTGCTTTGCATTTTCAATTTTAAAGTGATACACAGTTATTCATCTCCAGATATGCCTTCTTCTTCATTTAGCCTTGCATGATTCAAATATTAAACAAGTGGAAAGTTACCAGAGCTTTGAAAGAAAAGGAAAAAAAAAAAAACAGCCTTGGTAGCTGGTAGCTTTGATATTCTACTTTGGTTTGCAGGCTTCATTTCTTTTGTGTTGTAAGCCTGGTTTTACAGCAGTGACTTCTAGCCTTTGAATGACAACCTCTGACACACACACAAAGGAAAAAAAAATATGGTGCAACTGTTCTTCTTGCCCCAAAGCCTTGACCCTGCAGGGAACCAAAGCTCCAGGTGAAGCAGAAAGGTCAAGTTTCATTTAATTTCTGTACAGCACTGAGCTTCCCTGAAAGCTCCTTGCAATGGGAGCCTGCACGGGGATGGCAACAGACCATGAGAGCCCAGGCACAGGAGTGAAGATGGCAGGAAAGATCATTTACTGTATCGGATCAACTGCAAGAGCATTGATGTAATGGGAGCTGAGGCAGGACGTGGCCAGGACACAACTGCTTCAATGCAACCTTCAACCAAGGCAATGTGGTTGGACAGCACCACATTTTGCTACTACTGCAACTGGGGTAGAGCAAGTGAGGAGGCCACAGATGGCAGAGAAATGTTTCCTAGGAAAATGGAGCATCAACTTGGCAAGCTAAGGGCAAGGCACTGTCACCAGCCCAGCAAGCTGCAGCCACCCGTTCTTTGCCTGGTTCCACCACAAAGCATGTGGTGCAACCAAGTAAATCATCTCATGGCCACACTGCTGACTGTGCTCCTTCCAGTCTTTGCTGGCCCCCAGARCATGAAGCTCCTAAAACTCAGCCAAGTTGGTCATGCTTCGTTATTACAGAAGAGGCCCAAGCACAAGTGCTGGCYGGAGTGTAAAATGGGGACGTCCTCAGAGAGGTCACTGCAGGGTGACTCTCTGCCACTGATGGCCTTTGAGTGACAAATGAGGGGGTCAATGTGGGCCACAAGGCACCAGTTTTATCAGAAGAAAACTACTTGTCTGATAAATCGGGCACAAAGTTAACATGACAGGGCCAATTCTCCTCGTCATTCCCAATTGCYCTGGCAGTTTCATGTACAGGGCAGCTATAACCCTTGGGGCAGGCAGCACGGACGCCGCGGGACTCACCCAGCACAGCCGAATTGCCATCACCCAGCGGGAACCTCTGGTAGCGGGGAACGTTAAAGGGGGGCAACAGGTAGAACTTCCTCTCCAGCAGTGGCTCCAGGCGGGAGGCAGAAGGGTCTGCGGGGTGGAAGAGGTTATAGACTTGCTGGCAGGCCGGTCTCAGCTGAAAGACTGAAGAGGGGGGGAGAAAGAAAAAGAAAAACGGAGATTTTCAAGATTTTCAGGTATCCCAGGGTGATGTCATAGATTATCAGAAATGTTTCTGTGATAGCGGCATTAAAATAAATAACTAAAGCACTAAAGATTAATTACTCTCCTCCGATTCTAGTTTAATCAACTGAACCACTTTATGGGTACAATATTTAGTGAGCAGTTTTTGGAATCTTTGTTCGTGTTTGGAAGCAAATCACAAACAGACTGCCTGATCAGCACTGGCTGGARGAGCCAGTGCTCTGCTTCCTTATGGTGCAATATAGATTCTATATGCATACTTGGCTTTACCTGCAGTTACAGTTTGTCTCATCGAATTATTGTGTTTGCAGCAGGAGGTGCTTCAAGCCCCTGCTTGGAGAGCACAGCGGGTTACGTCAGGACTTACTGTCAAGAGCTGGGATGACAGTTTTTCGCAGTGCAAGAACCAGCCCCAGGGGAGATCCAAAGAGGAAGAAGTCCGTGATCTCAAACTCAAACTTCCCAATATTTCCTCCATCCAACATCGTGGAGCTGCTGGATCGCCTGGACCCYGGGTCGTTCCTGAGAACGCTAGAATGTAAACTGGGACAAAAGCAGCACAGAAAGTCAGAACTGGGTTCAGGATGCTTTTCTCTTTATCGAAGGCTGGCTAAGTGACTGACAGTGAAGAGAATTTCTATCACTTTTGCAAAGGAACTGTGCCAATCAACCCGCCATGCCTCTGCACTGCAGTTTCACTAGCCAGCAAACTGTCCCTCCAATTCATTGGCATAATTTAGACCATAAAAATTTAAGCTCCATGTGGGCTCATTGACACACTCCTCCTAGCTCCTCAAAGTGTTTTTTGGAGGAGTCAAAACGTGGGTTGCTGGTAGTGTAACAGCCATTTGCAAGCTAAAGAAAAAGTCCCCCAGCAAACCAAAATTACTACAATATCAGGAGAAAGAGAGCAGCTTTGCAGTGATTCATTTAATTGCACATATCACTGTTATSCTCTCTGCTTGTCAGTATTTGAGTTCCTTTCATCACCTTTTTCTCAAATGTTATGGAAAGCTGTCCTTACCCATTTCTTCCCCATGGAAGTAATTGGACAAATGTTACTGGATTAAAAAAGAAAATAAAAGAAAATGGAAAGGAAAAAGAAAGATCAAAATTGGCAAGAGAGTTTCCCAGATCCTTGTGCACCCTGCAGTTTCCGTGAACGTACAAATGCACAGGCAGGACAATTTGGGGCAACGGCCTCTGTGACCACCTGGTAAATCATGGAATAATGTCACACACGCAGGAGGCTCCCACGTCTCCTTTGCCCACGAGGCCACAGGAGCCAGGCCATTACCATTCCAACTACCTCTCAATCAGCCCAGCACACGCAGGTCATTGTAATTAAAATAATAATAATGATACAAAACATCCCTAGCTTTTCTCCTGTTTTGGCAAATCAAGGATTACCCCGGAGAGAACACCTCTGCTGCTGCCACTGCCATGGGATGCTAAGGATGCTATTCACGCTGCACTATCCTATACTCTGCCAATGCTCGCAGAAATTATTCCCTTTGGTTACCCACCACCAGGAAATAACAAGCTTCCTTATGCCAGACATACGTATCACAAAGGAAAAACGGCAGAGTCAGAAGCGAGGGGAATGGAAAGCCAAGGAGGCTCCCCTTGGCGTGACAGGACCCAGTCTCCCCGAGACCATCCTGCCCAGACGTGCAGCTCTGGAGTGCATTGAAACACAAGGCACTTCCAGCAAAAGTTGGATGGGGTTTAGCTGTCAAGCCTGCAAGGAATGTGCAGGGAATACAAAGCTGTTTGGCTCTGCAGACGGCAGCCAGCGCAGCTCAACTCCAACGAGCACAAACCGACACGGCCTCTGGAAGGCTGATGGGGCCGGCAGGATGGTCGCATGGGCTTTGAGCACTCTGGCCTTCCTCCTGGGGTCTTCCTCGTTGGGGAGCAGTGGAGAACAAGGAGGCTTCTCCTGCGACGCCGTTTGGACAGCTTAGCCCGTTTTGCTGGGCACTTGATAGTCTTTTTAGCAATCAAAAGAAATGGGAACCAAGGGGGAACTTTGAATCCGTCATGCTCCAAGCAACCTGCAGTGCTCTGCTCTGCCTTTAAAAAGCAGCAGATGTACTGTGTGCATTAATTAAACACAAGCTTATGGATTTCAGAAGCAAATCAACTCGTTTACAATAATACAAGTACAGCACAGCCAGAAATAATGGACTTGTGCAGAAGGACTGAATTTAAAAATAAATGTGTGATTGTAATCTCCAGATGCTGCTCTGGCTTGCTGGGCCTTATCCCTGAGAAGCGGGTAGGGCTGATACATGAATAAAAATGAGTAGCTTTGGCACAAGTCAAAAGCTGCAGTAGGCCTGGGCGGAAAGGCCTGCACGTGCCAAGCTGCCATTTTCTGTGCCCGTWAGGGAAACCTGGCTCTGTTGTGCCCGTCTCTTGGCGTGAAGCCGTGCCACAACAGGGCTTGGTTTGCAAACGGGAGAGCGCGGATTGCTCCGGGATGCAGCCCGACGGGATGCTCTGCTGACGACTGCACAGGCAGCAGCGACGGCTGCAAGCGCTGGGCACAGGGCCTGACCTGCCGGAGGGGACAGGCTGTAGCCCTGCAGCGGGACTGACGGGATGGACACCCGGAGCGCTCCTGCAGCACAAAGCCTGTCCTTCCTGCAGGGCATCCTGCTCTACAGCCATGGGCAAAGACTCATTTCTCACCTGTAGTCTACAGATACATTAAAGAAAGAAGATCTATAACCCCCAAAGGAGTAAAGGCAAGGCCACCCAGCAGGGCACTGAGCAGCGCTCGCCAGGCTCCCTCCAAGTGCTTCCTGTTGGGAGCAGGAACATTCCTTGGGATGTGGAGCATCCCAAGGTACTCAGGAAAAAAGCAGCCACTTCAGTGCAACGGGATGAAGGGCATTTCTGTCTGCTGCAGTACGGGTGCTGTAGAGCAGCGGGTTTCTCTCACTGCCACTGAGCAAGGCAGTGCTCTGAGAACATTTTTTTTCCATATGCACAAAAATCGCTACCCCTCTAATCTCACTCCACATTTTGCTTGCCATAGGATGACAAAGTAACATTTGAGATCCCAAGTTACATCCCTCTTATCCCCAGAATACTGGTGACTCTGCTCCTTTGAAATCGTACCTTGAAAGAAAGGCCTGATGCTGCTTTATTGTGTCCAGCTCGTAGGTTGATGAATCACTCCTCTTGCGTGGCAGCTGCTTCTTTGGATCTTCTCCGTTGCTACGAGGAATATCAATGTTGCTTCTGCTGAGGTGTCTGCTGCCTTCCAGATTAGAGCCACTGGAACAATAGCTATTGTTCACTGTTATTCCAGGAGACAGGAGATCGGTATCCTGAGGTTTGAAATATATGGATTTATTCCTCTTGCAGCTGAGTCAGGAATAGAGCCACCTTGCAGCTTCCTCCTTCCAATAACTTGCTTCCCATTTGTCTCAAGATCCAGCTGAGAGCTACGCTGTACCTCAGATTAGATGCTTCCCAATGGTGTGTGCACACCCACAAAGTGATCTACAGAACTCATCTCACAGATGAGCCACAGTGCAAAGGACACCCCAGCAATTCAAATCCCTTCCCCTACCAACCCGTTAGCCTGAGATGTCAGGCAACGAAGCACCCCAGTTCACAGCAAAGCTCGCCCAAGTCCAAACCCTAAGACACACATGCTGGCCCCAGTCAGAGAGGCTTTGCCCTTTCATACAAAGATCCTTACTCTTGTTGGGATCCTTACTCTTGTTGGGATCCTGATCCCAACAAAATCAGGGTTGGGGGCCGCTGCAGCTGGCTGAGCAGATCCCTGTAGGTCTTCACTTCTTACCTGGACGCTCACCACGCTTCCTCGCCGGCTGCTGTCCTGGCTCTCGGACACGGTCTGATTGCTGTAGCACAAGGCATCAAATCCCAGAATGCCTCCGACACAGTCCCCTACCAAGCAAACCTGGAAGAGGCAACACAAGCAGGGGAGGAGGAAGAACAGCCCCCCTGGGTTCAGATCGGAGATGGCAACCAAAGGAGTGCTGGTTATACCTAGGAAAGGTGGGGCAACGGGCTGCCTCGCTTTTATCAGCAGAACTGCTCCATCAGTGAACACACGCTCATCCCCTGCAGACTCTCGTTAGCAAACACAGCTAATGTGACCTCTCCTAGCTGTCCCCATCAGCTGAATGGAGAGGAGTAACAGCAACATGGAGCTACGGTCTATGGCCCTAACCCAGGTCCCGAAACACAGGCTRGATTCCTTCCTTGCCAACCTTCTGTATGACCTGAAGAAAGCTCCCCTGCTGCTTCTGCTCTGTGTTTCTGTGGGGAGAAGATAACCCTGTCCTGCCTCCCAGGGTACTCAGCATACTGGCCCAATGAAGTGCTGACACCCCTGAGTACCAACTGGCTGTTTAAGGAGTTGGGGACTCCAGAGCAAACCCTGGATGGGGAAATCACACCAGAGCAGTGCACGTGCACAGCCAGTCTGATCTCTCAAACCATGCTGGGCTAGAGCCACTCTGCTCACAGAGGTGTCGTGTWTTGGGGGCCCAGCAGCTGTGCTGTGTCAAAAAGCAGCCCATTTCTGCAACAGCTCCAGCACTAGCTGCTGGAGGCCCTTCAAAGACAGGAATGCTTAAACAGCCTTGGTTTGCCATGGGAATAGAGATCCCATGTAGCAACAGTGGTAGCGCTCCGAACCTGGAAAGGTRTGTCGTGCTGAAAACTGATCAGCTTCACAGCTTTGTAGATTCATTTCTGAACACAAGCTCGGGCTTTGCTCTGAATCCCAAAGGTTCGACACAGAGCCTAAGCAATAATCTCTCTCTCGGAAAGAAAAGGAAACTCGACACTTCCTTACTGCAGCCAACACTGTCGCGTTTCCATCCCTTCTAAGAGATTAATGAAAGAAGAGCTTCAGAAGGAAATTGCTTCACTTGCTCTTGCTTTCATTGTGGCTGAGAGCCGCCTGTGGCTCACCTGGCCGCTGAAGGAGGTGCCCTCCGGGGAGCGGATGAACTCGCTGTAGGCCTGGTTGGCTCTGACGATGACGGTGGCCACGGCCTCCTGGTACTGCGGGGAGGARGTTGCTAGCAAGGGGAGCGCGGCGAGCGGGATGTGGTCCTGGCTGTTGGACAGGCAGCCCTCGTCGTAGCTGTATGGGCTGAGGCTGCACAGGGCAAGAGAGATTGCAAAGACTGAGCCCAACGTGCAGGGAGATGGAAGCCATTTGCAGGCAGCATGGTCAGTTAAAAATGGATCAGCATGGATCGTTAAAATTAGCCTCAAGATAGAAAGGCCATTTATTCCACTGTGAATGGGCAAGAGCTTAATAAATCTTTCCCTCCTATCAATCATAAGTCTTCAAGAACAACATACTTACATCGGTAGAACACCCTTAGACAAGAAATTAAAGCCTTAGTATATATTGGATTAATTAGAATAAATCAATCACAGAAGTCTTGCTGCATGATTACTGTATTCACTACAGCTAAGTATGAAATTGAGATTGAATGCCTCACTAATTTATTAGTGGGTGCATTGGCAAAGCGTAGTCATGGCTCCCAGTATGACATGCAGAACATCTCATGGATAGGAAGAACAGCAAAATTTTACATGTGTCTCTGCAATAAGGTGGTGGCAACTTACCTGGACACCAGCGAAAAGGCTTCAGAGCAGATGGCTGGGCAAGGGACTAGCTTGATGGCGATGTGTCCAAGAGCAGCTGGGTAATGTACCCTCATCACYGTGTCAAACACGGTCGTGATGGTGTTGACATCCCCTTGTTTAGAGCTCTGGTCACCACTTCCTGAGTCCAGGATGTTGCCTCCATGCAGGACCAGGAGGAGGACATGGATTTTACTTGGCTGCATTAACGGCTGCACTGATTCATCCTAAGTAGGAGGGAAACACAGAGTAATCACACCCAGGTAAAACATGGTAGCAGTAAAGAGGTTGCTCGTGCATGTTAGGTTGGGAAACGAAGAACTGAAAATCAGGCAACACGTTCTGTTGGGTTTCTGTGCTCAGCTGCAGCAGCCAACAGTCAACCACATATTTAGCCAAGCCAACAAACATGAGCAGATAGGTCAGCAAGTGATAAGTTACTGGGGAAGAAATTGTAGGAGGATGTCAGTCATTGCCTCTGCTYGACTAACTGAGAAGTTATAAATAAGTTTAAGGCTTCAGATTTACTTAAAACCTTACAGAGCAGGAACTGGAAGAGAAAAACCTTCAAGTCCCCTCTCATCCAAGGAATGGCAAACATCTGGTTGGAGGGCTGGTGAAAGAAGGCGGCAATGGCTGTCCAGATCCTTTGCTCAGCACATTAAATAAGAAGCCTTCATAAGGCCAGTCAACTGCACACCCGCTTTCTAYAGTGTCCAAAAATGGGTGAAATAATCCCTAAAAACCAGCCCTGAAATATGAGGTGCACCTCGGAGCGGGCCACCGTGCTTACCTCAATRATGCTGAGGCGCTCCACGCTGGAGGCCACGTGGTACTCCGCTGAYGGCTCGCGATACAGGTCGCCTGCAAGCACACAGGGTTGAAACGTCAGCGTGCGAGCTCCAAAGACCGTCTTTCACAGCAGCTTTGCTTGTGCCAGTGCCTCCCAGCCCCAGATCTTCTGAATTATTCCCCTAGAATTGCCCTCTGCTCCCCTCCCGCTTGGACAGCCCAGGCAATGCAGGCTTGCTTKTGCTCAGCATTTCTCATCACCTTAACAAGAGGAGGGCAACTGCCTCTCTGCATGTTCACTTTATAGAAGTGGGGATACTGGGTCACTGCAACAGTGGGATATTGGTGCCCAAGTGTCAGAAACGTTGGGTTTATGGAGAAAATAAAAGGCAYTGGGCAAGCTGTGCTGCACAAGCAGAGGTCTGATGTGACGCTCAGCCTGCTCCGACACGGAGCTACGTGGCTGCCGAGAGCTAAAGTGTCATTTTCCAGCGTGTGGCTACATGGAACACGCTCAGGTCAACGAGGCAGCTTCCTTTCCAGCTTGCATAAAGGGGAGCAGAAAATAAAACCGAGGCGGGTACGGGGGAGAACAAAGCAAGGAGCAAGAGGAAAAGAGGAGCTGCGAGAAATGCAAGTAATTCAAGACAGAGCTGGAATATTTCATTATTGGAGCAGAGAATCCTGTTTGTCACACAAAAGAGCCAAACCAAAGTGGAAAATAAAGAGAGCTTCCTCTTCCCAGGTCCCACCGGGCAGCTTGTTCTGCAGCACTGGACAGATATYTTTATGCTCTGTCTCAGCTTTTCCTTTTGTGGGATGAAGATAAYAAGTTTTACCTTTTTCTGAATGTGGCTGTAACAATGACATGGAAAGACTGTAAGATGCCACATGCAGTTCTTTTAAAAAAATAAAAAAAAATAAAAAATTTACCCTGGACATCATCGCATTCAGGGGTTTCAATTTTATCCATCAGATCATTGGAACTCCATTTGGTTATTTCTTTCGGGAACATTTCCTCATTGTCAGACAAGTCCTCTTTAAAAAACAGATTATTGTTTTTTGGTTTTTTTTTTTTAGAATCACACACATACAAATACGTACACAGACAAGAGCACAGAACAGCATTAGAAATAAAAGTAAGACCTCATAATTCTCTGTAATCTTATTACGACTTAAGTCAGCCAAGTGTTTATAAAGCACGATAGCATGGCTTTTGCCACAGAGAAAAATCTAAGTTCATTTAAAGAATGCAAATCAACATGTTGTTAACAAACAAAATCCTAGTACGTGGGAGAAAATAAAGCCAAAAGCGGGGATTTTTCTGCTCCCGTTTCGGGGGGACGCTGGCGGTTTGGCTTGCCTGCCTGCTGCGCGACCTCGTAGCCCTGCTCCGTGGTGCTGCTGCCRGAGATGGAGGAAGTCTTGGCAAGGATCACCAGATTAGCAGGACCACTACCCAACAAAGCAGGAGGAGGGGAGGAAACGGGAACTCTCCGGGCTATCTTTGGCCCCATTTCCTTTGGAGATGAGGGCTGCTCGCTCAGAGGGCTGCTCTCGTTTCCTGCCTGCCCCAACAGCACCGGGATCTGCCACCYAGCACGCTCACAGGGAACAAAGGAGCCCAAAATCATGTTCCAGGAAGACTGAGGAAAAGGAGGAGATGCCCCTGTGGTTTCTAACTTGGTTATCAGAGGCATCCAGGCTCTCCCAAGGGCTGAGAAGGGGCCCAAAGGATGCAGGAGCCAAGTGGCGCTTCAGCCACTGGGCTGGGCATGGACCAAGCACCAGCACCCGGCAGCCCATGACCGCCCCGCGCCCATAAATACTTAACCAGGACACCCGGGTGCTGGGTGTCCCTGTCAAGCCCACGGGAATCCAAATCAGGGCAAGTGGAGCCTTGGAMGAGCACCTGCTGTTTGGGCTGCTGGGTTTTAATTTCACAATGCCTCTTTCGTTAGGGAGGTTAATCGTTTTCTGATTAATTTATTGTTCTGTGCCTAGTATTTCTTACCCTGAAAATGTAGTGTTTGGTAAATTTAATAAAGAGTTATAAGCATCATRATAACAGCAATTTCAGATGTCTTGGAGATCGAAAAGCTGTAATCTTCAGAGGCATGGACCAGGATTCCCTCTTTCTGGTGCTGTACAGTTACTAATAACATAATCAGTTGGAAGAATCCTGGCATCAGTGACAGAAAGACTCTGAAATGCGTTATTCTTTGCAGCAAACCTGAGCCATAGCTCAAAAGCCTCTACGTACAGAGGACTGCACAGAGCCGAGCAAAGACAGTTTATTTTTAGGACCTTCTATTAACACTTTGACCATAAAGGACAGCACCTGGAGAGCACGGTGTCAATGTGCCGCTCCATTCTTTAATTATATGTAAAAAAACATGAGCAAATTCTCCTCTCTCTGCAGAAGGGAGCGTGGAGAGACGTGTTCAGAGCGAGGCGAAAGCACCGGCGTGCATGACTCCAGCAACTTCACCTAAATATTAAACTTATTTCCCTGAGAGGTTTAATTATAGCCCTTCTTGCTGCACAAACGATGGCTGCTGGGGACACCGCTCCTGCTATTAGGATTTATTACAGTTAGAGTCTGTCAGCATCTCTCCCCGAGCGATGCAGGGCCCGTCCCAGGGCCATCCGTGCCAAGCGGCACACGGCAGCGCTTCCACTCCCATRCCCAAATCCTCTCCCATTAGGCAGATTTTCCAAGCACGGCTGTGTGGATTGCAGAGCACAATCTGTACACAGAGAGACACATTCTGTGCTTGCAGAAGCAGAGCTGCCTTTTTTTATTATTATTATTTTACCAGCAAGCTCCTTGGAGCATTGCAGGAGAGCTGCAGGCACCCAGGCGGGCACAAGGCTCAGTCTGGTTACCTCCCCTCTCCTAAGAGCCCCTTGGGAGCTCTCCAGGGATTCCCCAGGGACCTGGATCCCAATGGGCAACGTCTCCAGCTCTACTTTTGTTACCGACTAGTTAAAAAGGCAGGACAGAGGGTGGATAGCAATGAAGCCATTGCAATGACTCACTCCTCTTTTCTCAGATGTATACTGCTACAATAAATCCCCTACGGCCAGGTTTTGYGGATGCTACCTAAGTTGATAAGCAGAGACACTTACAGCAAGTCGGCCCTTCTCTTTCCGGGCAAGAGCCACATTTATCACCTCGACTTGCACACAGCACTTRCTCCAGCATTGTGCAAGTCACTACCCTACAGCAGCATTCCCCCGGCTTGCTCTCACTCCCCGGGAATTTGGGATGTGCGCCTGGACACTTGGCACGAGCACCAGCCTCCTGGAACGCAAAACTACCAATTTCTTGAGCCTGAGCTGCAGTTCAGYCGACTATCAGTGAAATTCTGCTTTACAAAAACGGGGCATGATCGTCTGACAACTTCATTGAACAGAAAGGTCACCAACTTCATCAGAACGTGTTGGGCTACTGGGCGAGATTAGCATTACAAGCAGAGAGAGGAGCCCATCTGTCGTCAGCAGGGATGAAGCCTTCCAGGCTTAAATACACATCAAGTACAATATACAAAATGAGTGCAGGCAAACAAAGCATCTTCACACATATATGCACGGAAATAAAACCAGAGCTTTCGCCTGGCCTGAAGAGTCCAATTCCTTTGGGAATTCTGCAAGCCACACGGGTGAGATCTGGCACCTGAAGTACCTCCCTGCCTGCATTATCCTATTTCTTGCAGCAGGAGAATAAGGAGTTAATAAAGGCAAATGAGGGTCTCCTAGGGTCCAGAAAGGACAATTCATCATGCTTTTTAGTGATCTTAAAAAAGAAAAAGAAAAAAAAAAATCATTCTGAATCTGAAGGATTCAGGCACACCCACAGTTCAGTTCACATTGAGGGATTTCACCCACCACCCTGCACCAAATAAAACACAGCTCCAAACACTAAGATCACTTCGGACAGCTCACCCTGAGCCCCCAAACATTGCTGTGTGAAGCCTAACGGTGTGCTGGGTGACGCTGGGAACGCCTGAGGAAGCTGCCCCGAGGCTGCACGCACCTCGCTTAGAAAGGAGCAGATTTCAGACAAAGCAAGAAGTCTCCCCCACCCCGCCCCGGGCTTTCCTTTCTCTCCCTGCACCGCTTCAGAAAGCAAACGCTGGTGGTTCAGCTTCCACATACCATGTGCATCGAAGAATTCATCGTCCGAGCTGTCATCCGAGTCCCTGGCAATGCTCTGCATCCTCCACTCGGAGATGCTATGGCGTGAGGGGCTTGCTGGAGAAAGCAGAAAAGCCTTATGCGATACGCTAAACCGGCAAGACAGAGAGTTCCCAACATGATCTTTGCTGGAGGAAGAGTCGTGCGCTCCCTATGAAAAATTCACTGCTGCAATATTAAAACACAAAACCCCGATGATGCGGGTGTGATGTCAGTGTACCGCTTTAGAGATCCTGTTTGTTTACTGTTGTTATAACCTGCCAGCGAGATGCTACATGAAAGCAAGCTGTTTGTATCACTCTCAGGCTATTTTGAATGGCAGCTATTTATAATTGTTAGTAGGACGTGCAAAGTCAGCTGGGTTTTAAAGTTGGCAATTAGCAGGGCTGATGGGGAGCTCTCCGCGCGCCTCGCAGCCGCGCGCCCACCAAGCCTCGGCTCCAGCAACTTTCTGACGGGCAGCTAAGCAGAGCAGCCTGGAGAGAAATAATCTGTTTTCTGCAAGGAAATTGCTTCCACACAAATTGCATTAGAGATCTATTTAAGCTTGGAACTTGAATGATTTAAACAACATGGTCTCCTCGGCTTCGTCGGGAGCCACCACAGCAGCTGTCCTGCAGGATCCCCGGCGAGCCCTGGGGGTCCTGCTTGTCTCTCAGCCCTCCCTGCTGCCCCTCACTTCCCACTCTGCCGTTCCTTCCCTGTGCCATAGGAGTGTTTTACGGTGTTAGTTTTTCCAGCTGTAACTCAGCCCCGGTCCAGGCTCAGCACCTCTCGACTGGACGTGTCACCATCAAGAGGCTGCCGGAGCGAGCGTGGCCGAAGGACACGGGCTCTCCGCTCCTGGAGAGCCAGCGACAAAACCCCCGGAGCCTCCCAAGCTCTGGCTTAGCATATGTAAAGACACGGAAAGGCTCCGGTTACTAGGATGGCTGTCCAAGCGGATCACACTCGCATAGCCACGGCATGCAGGGTGCAAGAAAAATGCTTTTCTGCTGCGGTGCTGGCACGTGGAAGGGCTCCGGGACCCTGCGCCGAGTCGCCTCTCGGCAGCCCCGCGCCGGGACCGCGGTCACCCCGGGGGGACGGCAAGCGGGGAGGCTGGCGCAGCCGAGCCCCGCGCCGGGACCGCGGTGACGTCAAGGCACTCGCACAAGAGCTGCTAAAAATAGAGCGTAAAATAACATATGGGGTGGTGACAAAGGTCCTGCTGGCAGCAGAGGTCTCGCTCGGGTGGTGCGGGAGCCGCTGGGCTCCTCRGGAGCGGCGGCTGCGGGGAGCCCGGGCAGCCCCGCTCGCCTCCGCATGCTAATGCGCTGCCATCTCTTACAGCCCGCACCAAGGAGGATTAAAATATCTGCGTGACGTACTTCCCTGCACATCACAATTCATTTCTTTCATGTTTTTTTCTTCTCCCCTCTAAAAGCTGAAGCAATCTGCAATTTAAAAGAAACTCAGCTTTTGCTAACCGAGAAAACCTACAAATAAAATCCTGAAAGGTGGGAAAACGGCAGCTTCCAAGGAATGTCTTGGTATGGGCAGTGGGCTGCCTGGGCCAGGGTGCCACAAAGCACGGACCCAGCCCTGTAAAATCCTGGGGCTTTTGTATTTATGTCATTATTTATAAAGTCACTACTAGGCTCTTGCCTGGGGCTCACTGCACTGAATCACTGCAAGGCAAAACCGCTGTTCATCTCGGTCACCCTGGGCTGAAGTCAGCACTGGCTGGAGTGGCAAATGAAAAGCAGCAACTCAACCTGCAATGTTTCAGATGCAGGGAGGAATGCAAAGTTTCCCGCACCTGGGGGAACCTGCCGAGACCTCAAGCCCTCTTTCTGCAGAGCCACAGCCCGTAGGCACCAGCGAAGTCCCTGGTCACAGCTCTCTTTAGAGCGTGGTGACCTCCCTGGGTCCCCAGGAGCTGATGGGGACACGGAGCTGCATGAGCTGCACTGCAGCACCCAGGCAGCCTCACTGCAGCACTTGGCACGAATGGCACGTAGGAGCATTTCCCCACAGCCAAAGAGCATGAGTCACACCTAGGGACAGCTCAACACATTCCCAAATATACAACAGAGCATCTGAGAAGACTGAGCCTGCACCAGCACCAGAGAAGGCCTGGACTACAAGGAGCAAAATGCCTTGTCCCAAAAGGGACAGCCACCAAACACGCTCGTACCACCACAACTYACAACACTCACACAGTTCCCAGAGGAGCAAGGGACCCGTGTCCCAGCTTACCTCCCCTCTTGGAAGATCGAGAGGACTTGGAAGAGGTGGACCACTGCTTGGTGAGYGACCGCCCGGAGGCCGTTTCGCTGCTACTGGCGACATCCTCTGTGTCACCAGGCGAAGCGGMGTCCGCTTCAACATCCTTCTGGCCAGCGGCCTCTTTGGCTCCGTGCTGCTCGCCGTCGTTGTCGCTGCAGAACTGGGCCATCTTCTGAGCCAGCATGAGCTGCGCCTCCTTCTCCAGCTGCCGGATGTCCTCAATGGTGAGCCCGTACCACTCGTCCTGCCAGCACCAGGCCTGCCGATGGGCCCGGACCATCACCTTCCGCAAGCCTGCAAAGCCAGAATGGCCCCGTCACCAACGCTCCAGAACTGGGCAAAGATTAGTGTTCCCATCCCCTAAACCTCAAGGCATCCAGTCTCAAGGTTGAGTGTGGCATCAAGTACAGCAAGTTAATGACACTGTGCTGTAATCTGCAATGCAGGAGCTTCATGCCACAACCCTAAGATGGCAAATAGGCCATTTCACCCCCTTCTTGATAACCAGCCAAAATTATCCGTCTGCAACTGCTTTCCATCGGGAGAGTGCTTCCTAATTTCAAATCCAGGATTTTATTTTGGGACAGCCCACTCTACCAAGAAGGAAGGAGCCATGCAGTGCCCTGATGTCCCAACCCCATTGATGTCATGGGCAGCTGGGACATTTGGATCCAGCCTTCAAAGTCAAGCCTGGTGCTAGCAAAACAAAGACCTGAAACGTAACCTTCTTTTGTCCAGGAGAATATCAAGTGGTTCCTTCATGGACCCGCACAGCCAAGAGGGTGGTAAAGTGGCAGGAATGCTATGACTAAAACCTCTCCCATCCCTAAAAATCTGCACTTGGTTTCTATTTATCAGCAAAATGGTCTCACAATACAAGCTCTTGAGATAATGRGATGGGAAGCAAAGGAAAGAAGATGGACACTTTATTTTACAGAAAAACRAAGAGTGTAAAACCAATTTAAAATACAATTTCAAAATATCACATCCCTCAAAAGAAGAGCCATCAATGCACACAATGCTTGTGACCAGGCAACAGAAACTTTCTTCCAAGAATTAAAAGCCTTGGCTACCATCGTCATACCACTAAGGCTTAAAACAGGATAATCACTCATGATTTCCAACCAATATTACTGCGGAAAAGCTCATGGCAGGTCCAAGCAGGTATTTATTACTGATAGGAGGCACAGAGCATTAACGACTCTTAAAAGTTTCTACAAACATCTACAAGCAAATCCTCAGGAGCCCTCATGGAAAAACCACTGGCTATGGCTCCCCCAGTAACTATGGGGAAACTAAGGCACGGATGGGTTGAAGGATATGCCAAAAGCAGCAGTGGGAATTGGAGTCCCTGGGATTATGGAGTCACAMGACTTCAATTCTACGTTTGGAGCAGAAACATCCTGCACCGCAGCCCTGGTAAATGGGGTGCTATGTATGTGCATATGTGTGTGTGTATATATATATTTATATAATATATATATTCCTCTCCTTTCAGGCCACTTGATGCTGTTCTGCACCTTGGTTAGCCCCTACTGCCACAATCCATGCATCACCCACTAAAAAATATCACCCTATGCGGAGGAAACGAGTACCGAGCCCAACAGCCAACACGACGAATCAGCTCAACCTGAACTTCATTTGCGCAGCAAGATGAAATTTATCATGTTTTTATGTATTTCTCTGCCTGACTCTCCAAAAAGGAGCTCCAGGTCCTGATGCACATTTGAGCCAGGAAATTCTGACCTTCAGGTGCAGCACGAGGCTCCTCGGCAGCATCGCTCTGCTCAAACTGAGCCAAGATTCAGAGCTGTTTCCCTGACCTGATAACTTATTTTGCAGAAGCACCAGAGAATATTTTAGCCTCTTCACCTCCCATCATGATTGACATCCTGCAGAGCTTAAAAAAGCGGACTGAACTCCCATCACATCCACCACGGAAGCCAAAGAAATGTCCCCCTTGCCATAATTGTCCCAGGAATGGGGACAGGAGTGGGATTTTTCTAAGGAGGCAGGTGCCAGCTGATTTCAGTAATATTTGCAGCAAACAAGAATTTATTGCTTCTTTAGCGAGTGCAACGCTTTGGTTTGGAGAACAGAGAAACCCCAATGTGTGCACGCACGTGGACTGAGCGCCCCTCGTCTTTGCTTTGCTTTAATTACAGCGTTTTCCGGTGTGCTCCATGGAAAACTCATCCACGAGGAGTCTAGCAGGGTGCAAACATTTAAACCAGCCACGTTAAATGAGCTGCAGGGCCGAGCTCAGCCCTGAGCACTGACCTGGGCACACGCTCTGCCCGTGCAGAGGTGCTCGACACGAGCCAGGGCCGGGCAGACTCTCCAGCTGAATCTGAAAAGCTTTTGTTCTCCCCTTCTGGTCGCTCTTTTGGTTTTAAATAAAAACAGTTAACTAGCAGAAACTCAACATGCACCAAAAAAAAAGAATGAAGCCTCAAACGTCACTCAACTTCACAGAATCTCCGGGTAGCCAAAAAGTCGCTTTCTATACCCAGAAGCAGATCATAACATGCAAGTGCCTGGCAGTGGGTGAAGGATGTCTGATTTTCCTTGCACGACACTATCTCCTTGGCAGTCACAGCAGCTCCCACCTCATTACTACCGCCCTCCTGGGCTGAAGGCACCTGCCCACACGTAGCCTGCAGGTCYGTCCACTCGCTGCCCGCTCCTTCCTCTTGCTCAGACCTCTCTCAAAGTGCAGCCTGTGATCACAGCCACATCGTGCTACCTGCAGGTTGTTCAGACCCCAAGGGACAGCGCCAAATGGATAAACCTGCTCAYTAAGGTGCTTAAGTGAAGCAAAAGTTGGGGAAAAAGAACTCCCAAAATAATTCCATCAATCCTGAGYGACAACTGGGGCACATGCACCCTAGGACACACTGGCTTAGGCCGAGCGCCGGCTATAGGGGCGGGAACGCGCGTTGTCACAGCGTATAACCAGTGCCCCGTACACAGTCAACACATTTGTTTAGCAACAAAAGAGTCATAGCCCATGTGCAGCATTAGGAAGTGAGTGGGAGCAGAACATTATGCAGCGCCAGTCCAATTAAACTTAAATTCTATGGAAAAGGAGTAAAAAAGCACACAAATATTACAGCCAAGTAGACTAATAGCCCACAATTTCAGTCTGTGTCTCAGGCTGTCAAAGCACTGAGTAACTGTCCAATTAGTCATCAGAAAAAAATGGCTCTTACGCTCAGTAAGAGCTGGAGAACCTTTCAACACCATCCCCCAGAGCTACTCCCTCTGCACTCGGTAGCCCTTCCACATATTACAACCCATCCATCACTTAATTCACATTTTTCTTTTCTTTGAGGCAGATCTCCAGTCCTAGTGAGCCCCAGTAAAGGTCAGCTCCCACCTGGCTTGGATCCTGCTCATCGTGCCTCGTTTTTCTTGCTGGCTTGAGGACCCTGCACACGGAGTGCCGATTCCCCAGGAAACAGCTTTGCTGGGGCTGAGCACAGAGGAACGAGCACAGAAACACCCAGAAGGGGATGGCAGACCAGGACCCACCATCTCATTTTGCAGTGCCCAAACMAAAGCAGTCTACAAGCCTGGACAACCACATGGTAGCACATAGCTAACCTCAACATGCTCATATCCAACTGTCCTTCATGCTTCGCCTCTGATACTTTTCCACCCACTTGTTGCTTGTCCGCAGCTATCGTGTTGCAAKGTAAAGGCTACACACCTTCTGTAGATACCTGCAGCTTTGGCTTCCACTCTTCAGCCAYTCCACTTTGTCCCTCCTTGAAGACTTTTCTGATTTTATGCGTCTTAACCGCATTGAAAGACATTATTTGCCATCATTATAACAGAGTGGAAAGGCTTTTGAAAGGCAGACAATGAACTGGTTGGCTCTCTGCAAAGCCTCAATCAAGAGGAAAACAGCAGGCAATCTTTTATGAAGCACAAAAGCAGCATTTCTAAGGGACCACAGTTTAATCTATGCCAAACACCTCTGAACAACTGGAAGAGTCACATGTTTCCTTTTTAATTTAACAGCTACAATGGAGTTGTTATTCTGCCCCCATGTTTTGCAGTATTCACTGAATTAACCCACGTCACCGAAACACCGAGGGAGCTCATTGCAGACAGTCACTTGTAATAGAGTCTCTAACAGGTAAAAACTCCCATCCGCAGGAAAAGTTAAACCAAAGGAGCTCCATGAGAGCACCCTGTGACTGTTCAGAGAACGGTGCACGCCTTGCTCCACTGCTCTAGCAGTGATTTCCACATCAGCTYTCAGGAGCACTGTACGACTGAAAGGAACTATAAAGCCCTTTACTTCCTCTAGCACCAGGGGCTGCAAAGCAGTTTTGCATAAAGAGAGAGAGAGCTGTAGAAGTCCCGCAGGGGAATTTACTGTGTACAGAAACTAGCCAGCATCCTTCATGCATACGACAAGTTGGCGCCTTCTTCGTCATGTTTGTGTCCAAGGAGAGCCATTTTTTGAGATGGAAACGATTTAAAGGAACATTCCTTAAGTTTTGCGCTTGGCCACAGACCCCGTCTCCAGTGGCACGGCTCACAAGAACGACAGCAGTTGTGTTATAGATTTTCTGCAGAGAACAAATTACTGCCGGCGCTGCTCCCACTGCTCTGGCTCGCGCGGCCTCCACTTACTTACCCTGGGACACAAACAGCAGCCACCTCCTTAAAAGCACTTGACCTAAGAGCGAGGCATCGATCAAAGCAGCGTGTTCACTCACCACGGCGGGTTGGGAGCACAGCAGGGTTAGGAGCCACGGACACCACAACTGGGAGGGCAGAGGTACGTGTGTGTGCATGGGGGAATTCTGTCCAAAAGTGGGAGGATTTTGGAAAATCACTGGAATATATTTTAACCAGAAAAATCCTTACCAAAAAAAAAAAAAAAAAAAAAAAAAAAAAATTAAAAAAAAAAAAACATACAAAAAAAAAAAAAAAAAAAAAAAAAAAGGGAAGATTTTGCCTACCTTTTCACTACAGGACCTTTAACTATTTCTACATGGTCTACATGTGATCTGGACTCTCACATACTGTGATTTTCAGAACAACAGGATTTTCTTCTGTATGTAGCAGGGCAGCCTGGCCCAAAAATCTCCTTATAGCCACATCTTGTGATGCGTTGTATCATATATACCTCACCTGCGTGTTTCAATTCAGAAGCAACATTAAGCAGTTGACAGTGAACCTTGCAAGACTACAAATGCTCACCAACATCATGGATAAACCGCTCGATTTTGGACTGCATCCCCCAGTATCTGAACTCGACTTTACAAAGTTTATATGCACACATGATTGGGTATTTCCCAGGGTTGTTCTTGTATTCTTCAATCCAGTCTTCTGAGAGGGGGCCTCTTTTAGTCTTCACTGATTTATACAGTTTTGGATCCTCCTCAGCTTTGTATTCATGTGGAGGGATAGGATCTTTAACAATATCGATAGGATCTATAAAAAGAGAAGAGACACAGTTAACTGTGCCCTTTAGTCAAAGAGAGGAAGGAAATACCATTTTTCAGAGTTGATGCCATTTTAGTAAGTACTAGAAACATTACAGCAATTTAGTTTCTTTCCATTTACACTTAAACAACTGATATTTGGATTGTTTATCTATCGCTCCTGGGCAGCAATTGGCTCTGCCAGGGGAACTTAGTCACACAGCTCCAGAAAAGAGATGCTTTGCTTCAAATAGATATTTTTGCCCACAGCACCCAGACAGGTTCCCAGCTCCATTTGTGGAGCATCTTTTGCACACCCCATCTTTAGTTTTTCTGCTCTCACCCACAGTGCTTACAGCTCTGCCTCAGAGGCAGTTACAACACAGTTGCATTTTTTTAATGCTGTAATGGAAAAGACACTACCCACTGAACACCTTATCTGTGGAGCACATCAGGGGAGGGTACTGCTAACATGTCACACGCTGCTGCTGCACTGCTGTATCTGCTACCCTCTTYAGTGACTATACTCCAAGTTATCCTGATTGACAATTGCCAAGGCAGGAGTGGAAAATGCAAAGGAGCAGAATGAACGAAGGCATTTGAAAGATGTGCAGCCTGCCTGCAAACCCCAATGGAAGCATCAAGTGCATCCACTGCATGGACCATGAGGGACAGCAAGGCACAGGAGCTGCTGTGACATGGGCCCTTTCAACCCTTTTATAGGACATTCTCTTTTGCCTCTCCTCTGTTTAATCCTTAAGTATTTAAGGCTCATGAATCTCTGGCGACTAATGATGAAGGAAAGTCATGGGATATGCCAGGAAAAACCTTTTACACAGCTAACCAAAAGCAAAATAAAGGAAAACAAGCTAAAGGAAAGGGGCTATTCACCGAGAATGGTCTGTCTTTTCTCYGCAGGAGAAAGATTGAACACGTTGACGTGCTCTCCTGGGTCAGTTTTGTAGTASGTCTCGATATCAATAGAGAACTTCTCCACAAAAGGACACGTATACCTGAAAGAGAGCACAGTGCAGCTTAGAGTAAATCCTGCTAGGCTCCGCAAGTACAGAAAACACCGCCTAGGAGGCACAAAACCAGCCTCAAATCCACGCCAGCCTTTACTTCTGTTTTACTTCAGAGAGATTGAAAATACCACCAATATGGATTACAAAAAGAGGCTAACATTTCTTTAATAACTTCTTAAGGCAGGAGCTTGCCTTGGACGTRCTGCTTTGGTGCAAGGGCTCTGCTTTATGAAACCCCAAGTGCAGAGCAATAAAGGAGCCTGTTCCCCATGGGGCGTCACACGGATCACAGGAGCCAACGGGCCCCATGCAGCTCCTGGGCACAGGGCACCCACACAGACCCAGAAACAGCTTCTCAGCTGGCAAGAGCAAGCGCTGGCAGGAGAAAGCCCGAGGGGAAAAGCAAATGGTCTCAATTTGTGGAGACATTGACAAAAAAAACAGCAACTTGGTTTGACAGCATCTCCTCCAGGAGATGACGACGAGGACACGCTGCTTTTAGAGCAGCGGTTTTCAGCAAGGAGATGGCTTTCAGGTCTGCTGTATTAGCAAGTTATGTTATCCTTACGGATAGGACACAGGTACGAATGTGGGGATGCTCTGGGAATACACCTTAGGCAGGAGAAAGCTGAGCTCTTGCCAAGAATCTATGGAAATAAAAAAGCCCAGAGGGATTCTGTGCAGGGCTTTATTTCTTGCCCAGCTTACTGGGCATTTCAAGAGGACTAAAAAAACAGACAGAAATTGGCTTGGATCATGTGAAAAGGGGACAGCTCTGGTACTTGCGGTCGTGAGCAACTGCTCGTGCAGTCACGCACTTCGTGCCCTTCCCCAAACTATTGTCATAAGCAGCAAAAATAAAACTCTGAAACTCTTCTAGGTTTCTGGTGAAATCAGCACTTTCATTACAGCCTTTTTGCTATGAAAGATGACAGCACCATCAGCCTTGTAAGCCTGAAATAAGGCAAATGCTCTAAAAAGCAATGAGCATAGAGTGAGATCCCAGACTTTATTCCGGGATATCTGAAGCCCTCCTAGAYGAGATCAGCTGAAAAAATGAGGTCCCAGAAGGCTCCAGGGAACTCTCTCCTTTTCACTATAAAGGCTGCAGGTGCAGGTTTATTATTTTCCAGCTAAATGTCAGTTAAAAAATCCCCAGAACAGAAGCACCAGAAAACTTGCCACATTTCATATTCTTTTACGGTTTTTCTCACCCTACACTTTCCCCAGAACAATGAATCTTGCTTTACTTGACAATGCTGAATGTGACAACCTTCCCATCCCCATGCACATTTAAATCCAGCTTCACTGAGCTGCTAGATCCCTGCAACGTTAAGTAGAATGTGTAGTGCAGGATACAAGACTAAATGAGAACCTATTTGAGATTTCCCAGGGTCTGGCCAGCAAAACAGCTCACGTCTCAGAGCTACCAGATACCCCTTCTGAAGCACTTGCACAGGCAGCTCAGGCAACACTTACACTCCTGAGATCTGAACACTGGTAGGAATTTTAGGACTTGTCTCCACAATTGCTCTACAGGATAATATTGAAGATGTAAAAGACGTCACCGTCACACAAAGCGACAGCAAATCCTGTAAAGCAGAGGAACATTTCTGCACGTTGCGATGATGAGCGTTACCTTGTCCTCGTATAAGGATACGCGTTCCAAGATTCCTCTTCAACTCGCAGCGCTGCCTTGGGCAATATGGAGCGAAACCAGCTGGGGATGTGCATACCAATGTGGTAAACTTTGTGAGTGTACTGCCCGTTGCCTCCCGGGCCGTCCATGTAGGGTCTGTTCTCCAGGATCTCCACTCCACTGCCTTCCCCACATGTCTCCTCTCTGCTCTTTTTCTGAAAGGCAAGACACGTTACCACAGTTATTGCTGCCAGGGCATGGYGAATACCTGCATCTTGGAGCATATGAAAAGTGGGGATGGTTTCCAGGGCTTCTGTTGAGTATAATTTTATACAACCATCAGTGCTGTGTAGAACTGGAGCAGCGCCATCACCGCGGCACTAAGATCACCAAAGCTAGAGAGAGGAACTGGGAGAGACYTAGCAGCTCATCTAAACCTCTAAACACCTTTAAAACTAAGAGGTGGCTTAAAACAGAGGCCCAACAACACCTCAATTCCCGCTCCCATCCCAGGCTACTCATGGCTCTGAASAACACAACAGCACAAGAAGCCGCCACAGCAGCGGCTGTCACAGCAAAGGGGAGTTGTCACCCTTGGAACATCCTTGTGGTGCAAGGATGGCATGAAGAACCATGTGCACACTCAGTGCAACATCCACAGCCCTAAAGACTGTATCCTGTAACCCAAAATCACAGTATTTGAGGGTTGCTGCTCTTGGTCTGGCAGGGCAGCAACTCTCCGAGAACAGCTTGATGATTTTGCTCTGCTAATTAAGATTTTTAGAAGAAATAACCCAAGTTTGYCAGACTGCACACAGCACTCTCTGGCAGCCTCTGCATTTTGGCTTATTTGTAGTATTGTCCCTCATTGAGAACACTGGCAAAAATTCCTTAAAAAAAAAAAATCACCCCAAAATCTGTGCTTCTAAGAGCTAGAGACAATCCAAATATTTATTCATTTCTAACACGCTTCAGCAGATACAATGATGTATAACGCTCACTATTTCCAAATAACAGACTCATACTCTGAGCATTTTGAATTTACTCGTTGCGTTTGAGGGCAATATCGCGGCAATTAAGAACAAACTGGAAACTACGCAAGAATCGACTGCAAAAAATAACGCAACAACAACTCTTTGGGTGTTTTTTGCCTACAAACAAAACCAAGGAAAATGTGGTTTAACACAAAGTGATTAATATAATGCAAGAAATCAGCTTTTCTTTCAGAGGCAGGATGACAAGGAACATAACTATTTAAAAAGCGGGATATTTACTTCTAAATAACTCTCAAGTGATTTTAAGTTTAAACAGCAGTAACTGGCAAATCTAAACAACTGACAAATATAAATACTCAAGTTCTTCTCCCACTCCATAAATTGCAATGCTCCAGCAAGAGAAGCACTTTTTCTGAAGTTTATACCAAACATTCAGCTGGTAATTCATTTAAACACACAACCTCTTCAAAAAAATTACTGTCTTTCAGCTCTTGTATAAACACTGGCCAAGTCCTGTACAAATATTTATGACAATAACATTAAATAATCTTGATGACCCCTAAATCTGGCCAATTCAAAGGTCTCTGAAAAGGCAGCAACCCAGCAGGCACAGCGAATGGGTCGGGCAGAACAACAGCCCAGCGTGTGGAAATAAATTACAAAGGTTTTAGAGTTTTATTATATGGTAGGAGTGCAGGGAAATTATAAAGAAATATGGATTTGCTTTGGGCCAAACGACCACATGCAGAATCAGAGAGCAGCTGGATTTCAAGCTACCCTCCCAGGTCAACAGCCCTTGTTCTAAGCCAAACGCAGTCGGGAGTCTTTCAGCTTCCAAAGAAATCCCTAGGGATGAGCAGCCTCAGCATCTTCTAGGATCATGCCAAGCCTGGCCAGCACAGACAGCAGCCACCTCTTTACAAACACTTGCATCACATCAGGAGAGCGAGATCTTGAAGATTCAACCTGCTTTTACAGCCATGACATGAAACTGAAGGAAAAACCCCTCTAGGCTTCTCCTTGGAAACAGCAGTCAGTGCCACACATCTCCTTCCCAAGCCACAAATGAACAGCGTCTCCTGGCTCCCTTCTCCTGGGAGCTCTCCAGGAGGCGGGAGTTTTCCCCCAGTTTGACCCACCTGCGAAGCCGCACGGCCGGCGCTCGAGGCCGGTCTCCGTGTTACCCTCTCTCCCCGAGTGCCTCCGTCGCCAGAGCGGTCCCGTTATGGTCCATGGTCTGGTTAATACAGCCCGTCTAAGGGCATGAAGCATCTCCGCTCCCAGCACCAGAGCCCAAAGCCCACGGACGTGCTCTTTCTTAGACCATTTTCTTAGACTGTTGTGAAACAAGAGCTCTATCTCTGTGACAAAAACCTAAACAGTAGGATTTCCATCACAAACAACATTTCCAGTTGTTTTGTGCCAAGATTTTAAGTCAGGCCAATCTATGTTCCAAGTAACATGCTTTAAGGGGAATGGCTGGGAAGGGCAGCACAATTCAAGGAAAACTCCACAGAATCATGTCATGTCAAGCACCTGCACAGCCCTGACTGCTCTCACCCTTGTCTAGAACCTACAGAGATGACAACACAGCCATGCAAGGGTCAGGAAGGGCTCAACTCAATAGTTTAGAGGGGAAACTCATCATAAACACAAAAAGTAAATGCATTTCTCAAGCAAAAAGAAAAAGAAAGCAGACCTCAGCAAGGCACGCCAGGATGATTCTGTGCAGGCAAGTGGTGCTGTGCAAGTGCAGCACTCAGGGAAACGAAGAGCAATCTGCTTTTCAACCGTGTAACCTCTCCACGTCTGCTGCGGCTCAGCTGGAGTGTGGAGGGGGCTTGTTGCAGGGAAGCGTTTTGTCAACAACCATTAAAAAATAGCCCTTGATTAGGAAAACATTTGGCTTGAAAAGCCCTCTCTAAGGGTATCTGACTGCTAGGGGTGGCACATGTGCAGGCGTTTTAGGGTCACTCTAAGGTTGCAGCTTTCTAGAGCCACGACCCTACAGCAGGGAGCTTTTCTCCRGCCCCTCAGCCGCGCTATTATCGGGAACGAGCCGATAACAGAATCTTCTCCCTCTACAAATACCTGAGGAATGGTCCTCAACAAAATCAAAGCGTAGCTAACAGCCTTTATATACAAGTTATCTAAGCTGTAATCGCAGTAAACCGTCTTATATTGTATTACAACAGGAAATCCAGTCATCCCTTTAGAACTCCCTCTCCCCCGCCGATGACACTGGATGTTCTGCACAGCCCCATCAATAGCTTTCCAGGACAGATGGTGACACAGATCCCTTCCAGCTAAAGTAATAGCATTAAATTACTCATAACAGGGAACCCAGGGAAGCAGATGCACCATGATTAGCAAGAACGCCAGTTACTTAAAGGCTTCTATTAAAATAAATCTCTTGGCACAGCGGCATAGCATGGGACACAACACACGACCTCACCGTAACAACCAYAGGATGAATAATTCCCGTGAATGCCACTCCAACATGGACCTGGCCTAACCCCATTTATCATCTGCCCTTCACAAAAGCACAAGAAGGGCTCTAGACCCAAGRCCTTCTACTAGCAGCCAGGTGGATCAGCCTCGGGTTTTCCATTCGCCTTCCCAGTGAGGAAGCCTCTTGGTTCCCAGCATGGACATGATCCATGCAAAGCCCAAGCGCAGCAAATGATCCTGGTGGAGCTGAATGCGGCCAGGTGACTGAGTTAAGCTCATAGGTTTTTCTAGTGGTGCACGGAGAGGAATTCTTCCTCAGGGGAGGAATTACCACTGCTGAGAACAGAACCGTCCCCAGCTTGGGGAGGCTCAGCAGCGCTGCAGGAGCCCTGCACTTACAGCAGCTCCATACAGGACACGTAATGCAGGATAAGCAGGGCAGCTGGGATACACTCTATCATACCCGCAGGAGAAACACAGAAACCAACAAGCTTTAGAAACTGAACTTCTGGGGTTTTTTTGCCTCCAGACTTCAGTAGCCAGGATGCTCATTGCCAGACCCAGCAATTCGGGATCTTTATTTTGGAAGTGACTTTTTTTTCCAGCTCTGCTGTTGAATTGGCTGAGTGAAGTAAAACAGTCACAGGAGTCTCAAAGAGTTGCCGAGCACTCCCTTGGCCTCACACSAGGCCAGCAATCCAGGCAGTGCTCTGCTTGCTAGCTTAGCAGACAGAGCGTCACTAAATGGGCAACACACTGCAGCATTTTCAGCATCAGCTGGTGGTTTGTGCATTAGAAGAACACAAATTGCAGCACCGTTCACTGTGTTCGGTATCAGGCTGTAGGTATCCAGCATCTCCACGAGGAGAGCAGTCCCGTTCTTTTCTTCCTGAACAACAAGGTGATAGTGCTGAGCTCTGCACGCATCCTGTCTCTCCCAAATCTGCTCCTGTCAGGCCAAAGAGCGACTTCCGTGACTTTAAACTCCCTTTAAAGCACTGCAAGGCATAGCTGAAGCTCAAAGGCACCATCATCCCGCATCCATAGAAGCTGAAATGGGACAACTTCTGTGGTGCTGGGCTTGACCCCAGCAGAAGGCCTGTTTTGGCAAGCAGAAAACATGATATTATTGTGTTTTCCAAGTTATTTTGCAATATGACTCAGAAGAACACTGAGAAGAGCATTATCCCACATCAGCACTGCCCTCTGCACTGCCATGCTCTGCGTCGAGTAAAGCGACTGTATTGCAGAGAATGGCAAAAACAGGGCAGGCTGCATGGCGCTAACAGGCRGTCCAGGCATTGTTCTAGCTTTCTAAAATAGATTATAGCGATAGGCTTATCTTGTTTACCACTGATTATGGCTTACAGTTCAACCCCTCAATCTAAATATATTAGAGACTGATTACAAGGGGCTGACACGCTTCCCTTTCGCAGCGAAGTTCCTTGGTGCATCATTGCAACGTATTTATGTGCTAAGAGCAGTCTACTTCAATACCACACACGAGTAACGACTTGAGATTGTTCAAATTACTCAGACCGCCAGCACTACACTTGCTAGACCCATTGTCCATAAACAACGAGGACAAAAATCACTGTCTGGGAGCAATAAGATTTCTTTTCCTCCACAATGCTCCAGCTCCCATTGGGCAGCTGCATAGTTTGATGGTCCAGGAAATTCTTTTGGGAGAATCCATTAAAATAACACCCAAGTCTTGGAGKTTTTTTAATCCCATTTAGAAACAGACAGGGGTATAAAATAATTTACAGTTGGTAGATGGCTTCAAGTGACAACCACAGCAGAAGTAGGCATCTATGGATCTGCTGAAGAAGAACACGACAGCATTTCTCCCCAGAGGATCCGGCTAACATACTTGCTCACACTGCTGTAGCAAGGGAGGCAGAGAAAACATTCCCTAGGACCAATTACGGCTTTTTTATCAAGATGCTAAGGCTACCACGAGGGCCAATTAAGACCCCAGAAACAGTCTCATCCCTTTGGGAACCGTGGAAAAACCCAAATTGCCTTGCACTGCTCGGCAGACAACAAAGTACCTGAAGTCGCTGAGGATGGATGATCCCTGCTGATTTTGGGTAGCATCTAAGACCTTTTTCACTAATCAGACCTGTTTTTTCTTCTGCTCAGTTTTAGAAAGGAAGTAGGAAGACTTCTAAGACAGGCAAAACTCCAATCATCACAGTTTTATTTTGTCTTTTTTTCCTATTATTCCGCAGTTAGGTTGCACAAGGCAAATGTCACATTTGGGTAAGAAATTAAATCGTCTAACTCCTCCCAAATGCTATACTTAAAAAAAATGTCTCTTTTCTCATCACTGCTGGACAGACTRCCAATAACCTTTTACAGAAGTGCTGTGGGATGTTATAAATGACACAGCCCCTCAGTCTCGGCCACACGTCTGAGCTTATGGCTCTCCTACCATCTAAGCACCACAAATAAAACAGCTCAGCAACAGACGCACAGTTTCAGCCAGGGTTGCTGCAAGCCAGAATTAAACTGCGCCTAAAACCCGAAGCCAAACGATAGAAATACTGGAAAATACCTAAAGGTCTCAAAACTAATGGTACGGTTTATTTTTAACGCCTTTTCCCAGCACAGGATTTTTGTCGACGATAACACGTAGCACCACTGCGTGCGTGCCCATGGGTGTAGCCTTTCCATCTTCGCTGTCTTTGCTGTGGTATGACTCAGCTCTGGGCTTTGTTAACTACTCTTTCTTGATCATTTGAACTGACATCTAATTCATTACGAGCAATCTGCTTTCACCACCACCAACCTTCTGCCTGTCGACCGACCAGGCACCGCGGCCAGTGCTTGCGGCAGGTACCAAAAAACCGCTCTTCAACTGTGAAAACAAAATATCTTCATACTCTTAAAGTTCAGTTGTGTCATGCATGTTAAACCTCTTTTTTTTTTTTTTTTCCCAAGTGTATGTGTGTGTCATCAAGGATTTGAAACAGCTAATTAAAATTTTATCAACGTAATTAGGCTGATATCTGAAGAGAGCACATTAGTGTGAGCAGGGGAGACGGGACCTGCTCCGCCCCTACGGCGGCCAAGAAGCAGAACTTCTGATGGGATCAAAACTGACGTAATTTGATCAGCACCTAATGCGCTCCAAGAGCAAACAGGAAGTTAGGGGAATTAAATTAAAAAAACAAAACAAACAAAAAACTATTGCTGYTAATGCATTAGGCTGCTAAAGCAGGAAAGTCCTCACAATTCTGTGCTGCTGGCCAAAGGGTTTTTGCTCTGGGTGCTCTCAAGGCACCAGAGACCTGGTCCTATGAGGGAGAACAAAACCTAAAGCCTCGAGGCTGATGGTGCCACTAGGTTTGAACACGGGTCCTTCAAGGCCCCTTCCACCATCTCACCCTTGAGGAAACCTYCTCCTCCTCCTTCAGGCTTTCACCAAAGGACACCACAACAGCTTGTGGACCCTTGGGAAGCCACATGAGCTGAACGGTGATGGCCACTGAGAACCTCCCGTTGTGCTCACGCCACGTGCCGGGCACGTTAGGGACGCGGCCAACGTTAAACGTTTAAAAACRTTAATACGTTTAACCGTTTCCATGGCGACGTGGCTGCACGCGCGGCTCGCCGGGTTGAGCCGAGGCCGTCGCCGGCCGGGCCCCAGCGCCGATCGTTAGCGCTAACGGCAGGGCRAGCGACGTCACGAGTCGCCATGGCGCCCGTGCTTCCGGGCGCCCTTCGCGCTCCGACACGCATCCCTCACGCGTGACGCAAAGTGATCCTAATCCAATTAGAGCTGAAAAGCGGGGGAAAAAAGGTAATAATGCACCAAGGGCCTGTGTCAAGATGGAGTTAGAAGAGGGAGGCGAGCTGGAGTCAGGTAGGGATCAGGATGGGAGGTTCAACTACCGCCCTGGCCTTCCATGGTGCTGGGATCCACCTGAAATACAAGGAGGACAAAGAAATCCRTCGCTCATAAATGTCTTTATGAATAAAGGCAAAGAAGAATCTGTTTTATAACCTCTCTCTGTAGGACTGATGACTGGCAGGGCATTCTCCTTCCTCCAGTGCTGCCCAAAGCAAGTGACAAAAAAACCCAGAAATTCAACATGCACAAAGCTGCAACTGCCCATCTGTCCCCACAGTCACTCCAGGAGGCGAGTCCGAGCTTCCAACACCTCTTGTTCTCCCCAGATCCCGGCTCTGGCCTGTCATTTGGCTTCAGTGGTTTCAGTCTCTTAATGYTGAGGCTGCATCTCAGGACCAGTATGTGGAAGCACTTCCAGTGCAGCCCAGGTGCTGTTTGTACAGGTCACCTGCAGCACCGTCACCCCTGATATGCAAAATAAAATAAAATGAAAAACAAATCTTGAAGGCAGGTTGGGCTCCTCTCACAAGACAGAGCAGAAAGATGCACAGCATCCATCTGTACAACCAGCACCTGGGCTGCACTGTTTAGAATCAGGCCTAGGTATTAATGAAGCTGTTTGTACCATAGCAAGTTATTTTGGGGACAATCAATTGCGCGGGACTATAAATAATTTATAGCGTTAAGAGCCATTGCAACGGCCACCCATCCATCAGGCGGCCTCGTGAAGATGCCCAGCCACGCTCCGGCGGAGCAGCGGCTCCACGCGCCAGAGGCACAGGGATTAGGAATCACTTTATTATGGAGATGCCTCAAACTTGTTTATGCCACATGCTCCATCCTTCAAAATGTCTGCTACGCTTCCAGCTCGGTATTTCATCCTGCTTTAATAAGAGTCTTTCCTTCCCTCTCTGCCTTTAACTGGATTTTTCACATATTAACTCTTCCAGCAGGGACATCCAGGAGGATTACTGCCCTAATGCACAGGGAGGGGGGACACCAAGTCGCCTGTTATTATACTGTGAGGCAGGGAGGATATTTCAACTTAGGGGGTTTGAATCAAGCCAGATTCTGACTAGACCCTTGACATATTAGGAACTAATTTCAACTGTTCATTAACAACAGGCTATATACTAAAATACTGCCAGACTAATCTAAGGAAACTCCCCTAGTTTCCCTAGTATCTCAATTCAATTCATTATTTGCCTTCAAGCCTATGAACCATGAGGACCAAATTCACATCAATAGTCAAGATTTTGTCCACAGCGATATGGATCAGACATTTTCTTTCRTAAGAATTTTAAAAAGAAAGGGGAAAAAATAAAAAGGAGTTTTTTTCACAGCTGCAAGCACAGTACAATTGTTAGTGCTGCACCTTGTATTAAAACCAGTGCAAATCTACAGTTTAAAGACATTGTGGTGTTGCAGCCTTACCTTCGTTTCACTCAGTTTTGTTTTAATGAGAGAGAGAGAGAGAGAGAAGGAGATCTCAAGTAAAGATAGCTCATTAGYTTATAATTAATCTTTTCTTGCCAGGTTACGATTAAGAGCCAATCCAAGAGCTGTTCTAAAATAACGACTGCAAAACAAGAAACAAACAAAAAATGCAAAAATGATGCACTTGCTATTTCTGTAAAGTTTCCTAAAATGTGCTCCTCTGTTATAAAAACCAGAGGAGCAAGAGAGAACCTAGAAGCCACAGGTTTTGAATGCTGAAGCACAGAAACAGCCTGAAAATCCTCAGACCAGGATTTTGCTCTTCAGAGATCTGAGCATCTTTCAGGGTCTCCAGAGCAGGCAGCAGCACGTCACCTGCTTTGAAAATCAAAGCACACATGTCTATCTGTTCCRATTGCCAAGGCATCTGTAAATGAAACCAAAATAATCAGCCATGCAGTTCTTCAGGATGCAGAGATGAAGGGTTAGTTTGTTTTCCCCCACTCAATCAATCTCYCACCATCTGCTGAGCCTGCTGGCAAGCGCCAAGTGCAGCTGACAGGCTGAGGGACACGACTCCTGCACCAAGCTATTAGGGCAGAGCATCCAGAATTACCACCACGGAGCATGTTTTGGAAGCCTGATCCTCAAGGCTCTACCTGAGGGAGGAAATAGGCTGGCACAGGGGTCTAAGGGGCAGGAAAGATGACCATGGAATTGCACGTGTTGACTCAGCCATGCCAGGGAGCACGATGCACTGCAGGTGCCTGGAAATACTCTGATTTTTCAGGATCAATGGGAAGCTCTGAGGGACTGTGGGAGAGAGGCTCATGTGAAAAGATGAGAAGCACCCTCAGTTCCCAGGATCCTGCCTGCGTTCAGCACACAGTGCTTAGCAGAAGACGGGTCATCCTTAGCACATTGCCAAATATAAAGGCCAGAGTCCGTCCAAGCGTGGACCCTCGGAGTGCTGAATGACAAACTATTACCATTATTAGCTTACAAGGATGATGCAGCATCTTAAAATAACCCTCAGCCTCAAAAGGCAATCCCTGTGTCCAGAACAATATTTTTCAAGCGCTGWCTTCTGAGGAAGGTCACAAGTACTTAGCAAAAACCGCGTGGACCAAAGTTATTTACAACAGATAAAGTAAGCTATGCATGCTGATTTAAAAATAAGATTTAATAACAGGAGGAATTCTCTGGTCTTATTTAAAGGTTGGAAGGGCAGCGCTCCCTCCGAATCCCACGGTGAACGGGACTGTGGTAATGAGGGTATTGCGAAGATGAATGGCCTGACCTGTGTCTAATAACATACTGATCCTCCTGATGAATGTGCTCACATCTTGGCATAGGAGCTTGTACGAGCCAAAGGGACTTAATACTAAAGCACGTGTTTTGGAGTTAGGGAGAAGCCTAACAGCAAAGGTTACATTTGCTAAACATAAAAACAAATGTTGTAGGAAAGGACAGCTATTGAGATATGAATATGCAAGACACGCAAAGTGGAAGAATTAAGAGATCCTTACCAACTTCTATTTTACGTATTGCAGAAGCAAAAAAGAATGGTCCTGCCTGTGGCCAACAGGCTTCAAAGGCCTTGAAGAGACAGAAAAATGGTTTGGATGYGATGAACAGAGCTGGAGAAGACACCCATATCACAGTCCTTAGGTCACTACTCCTGCAGTAAGCAACAAAATCCCTACTGATGATTAGAACTGTCTCTTGAAAGGGTTTGTGCCTCAGGAAACTCATTTCAAGTCTGCACTGAAGTGCTTTCCTCGGGGCGAGAGCCTCTCCCATCCCTGGAAGCAGGACAGGCTTTTAAGTGTGCACACGTGTAGGTGCACACACGTGTGTACAGATTCTGAGAAAGAAGGCAGGACAGGGTCATCAGAGCAGCGTAAATGTCTCACGTACCAGACTGTGGTGATGGCTACCACCATCACCAGGTATTGATACTGAACCAATCCTTGCTGCAATTTTGTGCTGAAATGAAGGTGGCTCATTCCAAAAAGCAAGTATCAGTGAGCAGGGGAGCTGAAATCAGATGAAACCATGACACAAGTTAAAAACATTAACGAGAAAATTCTGGGTTCCTGTCTCAAAATATTTTGCTGGATTCCATCTGCCTGACACCAGCACAAAGGAAGATCACCGTTTCTGAGGCCAGATATAAGAATTTGGGCAGAGAGAGCAGTGATGAAAAACCCTCATGCATATGGAAGAGCTAAGACCAAACTGCTCTGTGGCTAACGCAGCAAGGACTCCCGATCTGAACATGTTGAAAACACTGCATGAGAGGTTCCCCCCATGGAAATACTGATATTGATAGTCTGAGATTTAATAGAGCAAAACAATTCCATTCAGATCTGCTAGGCTGCAAGTCAAAGGTGCATTAAGCCCTTTGCCGTAATGTAAAATTAACTCATTTATTGAAGAATCTAAGTGCTGCTTAAGGTACTGAAACCACTGTCCCTGTGGCCAATACTTCAGAGGCCAGCAGAGAGCAACACTGCAGAGACTTGCGATTCTCCCCTCCTCATTGCCCTCGCCAACCAGCTGCCAACCAGAAAACCAGTAGCCCCATTGCCTTCATTTTCAGAGCCCTGGACACCAGCAAGGACCCCATCAAGGGAACTGGAAGCATCAGAGCAACCACAGCAGCATGAGCAGGTGCATGCAGTGATTTACTGTTTGTCTTGCACAGGGAAATAAGGAGATGCTGGATCATACACTGCATATTTTTTATTCTGTCACAGRGTAAACACAGTAAATATGAGTGAAGCCTGGCTTGGCTCAGAGGAAGAGTCCTTTGCTAGTTGGATGTGCTGTTGCTTAACAAAAAAACCCATTGAATTTTATATAAGTCTCTAAGAGGGGCTGTTCTCTCATGGTCTCAGAGGATCTTCTACGACAGGTACGGACAACCCAACAGAAATGTCTAAAAACAGCCACTAATACTATGGCTTCCACCTAAAAATCCCCACTGCTGGGTCTTCAGGAGCAGAAAATGTCCCTAAAGCAAGTGCACAAGGCATTGGCTTCCCCCTCCCCAGGCAAGAAGGTCCTTTTAGAGAACTTCAGTTTGGAAGACTTGCAGATTTGGGACATTGACTTCTCTGCTCTTCAAGAGCAGCTCCACAACCAACTGGCTCAGAGCTGAACAAGAGCTTTACTCATGAGTTTGAAGTTAGACAAGTGCTCAACATCAAGTAGGTGCTTGAGGCTCTCTGAACCTCTTGTAGAACATGTGCCCATCTTCTGCACTGCTGCAAAATTGCTTCTAACGGGCATTAGCATCTCCAGCAATAACCAAACCACGCTGCACACAACACCTGTCTCCAAAATGGACCTTTTGCTCTTAAAAAATAGATCTTCCCAGGAGCTACTCTGCCTGAAACACACAGAACAGAATGATTTGAGGATTTCCAAGAAATCTCACTACATTGATGTTTTATGCAGCGACCTCAGCTCGCAGTTCCTCTAAGTTCTTCTCAAAGTACACAGCTTGCTTCTCCTGTTGCCCTCCTGCACACTCGGGAGGGAAAATAATTAGGAAGGGAGACATGAAGCCTCTCCTTGTCCTTTGAAAAGGACAGGAGTTGTGCTCCCGACTGCTTCTGCTCCAGCTTAGCCCTCAAAGACAAAACCTGCACTTTCAAATCAAATGGAAGAAAAAGGACATTTGGTAACACGGTCTAGGAAAACCTCCCATTGAAGTCAGCGTGAATCTTTCCAACAGTTTCAGCAGGRGCTGAAGCAGAGCCCTACCAGGCACTAACAAACAGACTGTAAACCTGTTATTCTRTCCTAAGGTGTTCATCGAAATACCTTTGCTCAAAGACAAGGATTTTCAAGCTGAAGCACAGCTCGTTTTCCCTCTTGGACTCGTACACATCCAGGACTAAACTCCCTGAGCTGCCATACAGCTCCCTAGACTACCTGGCCTATGGGGAAATCCAGGGTTGCCAGTTTATTCCTGGGTAAAAGCAGGAGCATCAGAGACTGTCAGGGACTCTGCACCCCTGACCTGGGGGCAGCCTCGCTCTGCTGCAGATCAGTGCCCCAGAAAATCAGGGCAAATGCAGGACGGAGGGGCAGTTTCCTTTAGCCAAGTGTTGGGCCAAAGAATCTCCCCTCACGCCAAACCCTATGGGCTCATTTAGTCCTTTATGTTAAGATTCAGCTAAAACCACTGCTGAGTGAACAAAATGCAAGCCAGTGCTCTGCATTAATTAGACAAAAATAGGTATATGAACATCTGGAAGCAAGTGCAGCCCACGGACTGAGGCCTCCTCCTGGCAGCGGAGCCGGCGCCGACGCTCCCCAATTAGCAATTCCTCGTTAGAGCAGCCGGGCACTCCCTTCCCAGCCGCCTCATCCTCCTGGATGCTCCGCTGCTCGCCAGCAAGCTCTGCAGGCCGCAACCCAGCTCCCAGTTCTGTATTTAAAGCAGCTAAGYCAAGTTTGGAAGAAAAAGTTGTGACAAAATAATTACGATACCGTTCAAATCAGCTACAGCTTCAGGAAAAGCTACACAGAACTGAAGCCTCCTGAGAACACTGTTTATTAATTCATGCTAAAAAAAAAAAAAAACACACAAAAAAAAAAAAAAAAAAAAAAAAAAAAAAAAAAAAAAAAAAAAAAAAAAAAAAAAAAAAAAAAAAGGAATTCCATTGTTATTCCTGGAAAACACACACCATGCACTGTTGTAGCAGTCAGGTCCAAGTGTACAAGTCCTTAAAAGGAGCACAGCTGCAATGTGGGGAAAGGGAAAGGGGGGAGGAATCGTGCCCTTTACTGCTTTATTTTTTCCTCCTTAGCTTTATTTATAATTCATTTTAGGCCTTAAACCAAAGGTGACTTTGCTAGCATTGCTTTGTGTCACCAAAGGAAATGGAGTTCTATTAAAGACTAAATATTAGACTTGCRTTTTGCTGGATTAGGGCCATTTTAAATTTCCTTTAGTGTGAGGGACAATGAAATAATACTTCAAATTCCTTTTAAGAAAATCCTTCAGCTTTCCTTTTTTAAAAGAAAAGCTTCTGTTTGTATTTCAAACAGTGGGAAAAGCTGGGCATGCAGGATTTGAGTTACAAAAYCAACATTTTAATTAATGCTTTACTGAGGATATGGAATTAAAAAAGAAGATCCCATCAGTGCTCAGAAGCATATTAAAATTAATCTATATTCTGCACCTAGACTGATCAGCATCTCTTTCATAGCAGTACATAAACAAAGTATTACGTCTAGATACCTCGATTTCTGAACTCCAGTTATGCCTTTGATTTAACATCTAAGATTTATCCTAGACTGCTTCTTCCCAGCAGGAYGGGAAGAGCTTTTCCTTGCAGCCAAGGAAAGTTACGGAGTTACCTGGTTAGGTGCCCACCTGCTTGGCCTCATTGCCTCCCTTCACAGCAATGGCCTGTCCRTGAGGTGCCATCTCCCAAGTTCTCTCAGAACACCTCAAATTCAAAACTCATCCACCCACCCAACGGATGCCCYGTTACTGACCTGTATCATGTAGAGCTGGGCAATGCGATACTCCTCCACGCTCATCGGAAGAGGAATGCGATATTCCTTGATGAGCATTTTGAAGGCAAAATCTTTTGTCCGCTCAGAAGCGCGATCCAAAAGCGTCTAGTGAAGGCTCCTTAAATAACAGTAAGCAAATGCATTGAAGTTCCCTGGAAGAGAGAAAAGCAGTTATTTTCCATTCTTAGAGACTATCTTATCAAAAAAATATTAATTTCTCTTAATAGGAATAGGCTTAATAGGAGAAAGAAGATTGCCTTGAGCGGAACCAGAGGCTCGATACCAAATTGAACAGAATCTTTTGGACGAGTTGCCCTCCTGACCCTTGCTGTTTATTCATCAGACTTCCACATGCACCGGCATCCTCAGGAAAGATGCGACAATAGCTCCAAATCCACAGGCAGAGCTTTTGTTGCTGGACAATAGTGCCCCTCTTTGATGTCAGCAACGTGCCAGAGACGCCTGCACTAAAAGGTATCCGATTTTACCCTCTCACGTTTGTTCAGCGGGGAGAAAAGGCAGTAATTAGACTTCCTTGGCTCTCGGGARCGCCGCGATGGGCAGCGTCAATTGGATTCCAACAATGTGGTCTGCGGAAATGCATTTTTCTTCCTCGCTTTACTCTGAATTAGTGTCTGGTTGGGATCCGCTCTCTCTCACCTCCTGAGAAGTCTACAGCCTAATTCATCTTGCCATTGATGTTTGCGCCAGGCTCATTTTTACACTCCCATAGCAAGAGAGCACAGCTAAAGATCAAACTGCAACAGAGAACATCCAGCCTGAAGGCAATTTAAGAAAATTATTGCTTAAAAAAGCCCTGCATTTACTATGTCCAGGGTTAAAACAGTAACTTTTCAAACATCCTTAAGATTGCCCTTAGGCTGTAGATAAAGATGTCAAAAAAAAAAAAAGAAAGAAATTAAGGGAGAGAAAAATAAGAGCAGCAGGGAAGCGAGGACACAAGAAGTGCAGCCCCAGCACAACATCATTTGAAGGCCACTTTCCTAGCGCATAAAGCAGAACTCCAGCTCCTCTGCATCCCCCAAACTCACTGCTGTCCCTGCGTGTTGGCACTTTGGAGACAGAGCTGCTGAAGCCAATACAGACAAAAGGCTCACATTTGGGGAAAACAAACAAAAAAACCCYATGCAAAGCAGAACAAAGCCAACCAGCTGATGCAGGGGTTGATGCCAACACCTGGGTCCCAGGGAAGTCCACCACTGCCATCAGGAGGTCCCGGTGCCACTTTGCATGGGCAGGGCGCCTCACCAGCCCTCTACAGCCCTGAGCACACTCAGTAAATACATAAATAAATCAAACTCATGGTCGTGAGGTAGCCAGGGACACAATTTGGGTTTATAACCCAGGTCCAGACCAGGAAGAAGGCAGCTTCTCGTCTCTGGAATGGCTCTCCTGGAATAGCAGCCGCTCTCTGGTGCTGCAGCATCTAAACTATTTCTTTTAAAGTTCATTTTAATGCTGGCAGAGATACCTATGTGTGTGTGGGGAGGGAACAAAAAACCAAAAAAGTTTGACGCCTTCCATCAAACTAATCCTCCAGAGCAAGTGGGGATAATCTCATTAGATGGGTTTTAATTAGTGTCATTGCAAAGGACGACAAGCAGAGCAGGGGAACAGATCCCRAGCACAGGCCACGGAGCTCCAGGATCCCATCCCACCTCTCGCTGCCAGCAGAGCCGTTTGCTCCACCCCAGCGAGCTGGGAAAGTTGGGCTTAAAACCCTTCCTCTCCCTCCCTGCAAATGATCTGGAGCAGACTCACTCCTGCTGCAGGGATGTCAGCCGCATCTGCCTGGGCTGCTCGCTGAAAACAGGATATTTCAATCGATTGAGGGAGATGAGTAAAACAAAAATAGAAGCATAAAGGCAATAAAATGGCAGGAAAGCAGCGCCAAGATGAAAAAAAATGCGTTTATAATGAASTGTCAAGCAAGTAATAATTCAGACGACCAAGACACAGGAGAGTTTATTTCRTCACAGAGCGAAACCAGCAACGCGACGGGCCGCAGGGACCGGGACGGCAGCGTTTGGGCCCCGGCACATTGGGCAGCCCAGATGAGTGGCCTGATGACAGGGTGCACACACCACCCCTTGGGATTTGCTGCGCCCACCCACATGGCTATTTTCCCCTTGCCTTTTAAAACAGGTCCGAGTTTTTAAAGGATGAGTATTAATTGGATTGGGGGGCTGGGGATCACCATGTCAACAGGGACGGACCACAACCCTTGGCAAGTCCTGGGACTTCACGGGGAATCAAAGCAGACCCGGATGGTTCCCAGCACTGCCCAAAGCACCACTGCAGAGAGRCGGCCGCGGAGCACCGCACCGGCCCTTCTGCGGCTCTGCAAGGCGCCGGCCGCGGCACAGGCGGAGAGCTGGGGCAGGGCACACCCCAACGGGAACAGCCCAACGCGCACACCGCGACGCACAAGCAACGGGAAGCAACAGCCACACGGGACACTTTCACACGTCTTTAAGCCATGCCCTTTTTTTCCYCCCGGAGAGGGGCAATCTATGAATCACAGATCCCGGGAGAGGGGGGATCTACGAGGATCAGCAGACGTGAAGGGATCAAGAGAGGCAGCAAAGCCCCAAACTCAGCCTAGGAGCTCAGTGCTTAGGGCAGGCCCGTTTGGAGCCCCAGCTCAGCAGCCCGATGGCTAAATGAGGTGGCAAAGGACCAATGCCAACTGCCACAGTGTAATTAACGTAATGAACACAATTAATGCACTAAGGGCAGTTGAAGTGTATATGTCTCAGCAGATCGGTGCTGAAGGGGACAGGAGGCGACGCTGCACTGCGGCCCAGGCCCCACTGCCAGCTCTGCCGCTACGACCCTCCCGGCCGTCCCCTCCCCAGCTCCTCCATCAGCTCGAGCTCCCGCGCAGGCTCCTGAACACGGGCGCTTTGCAGGATGCAAGCGAGCTCCAAACCACCACAGCGGTGATGAAACCCTGTGCCAGGGCTGCTATTTCATGGATTCAGTAGGGGAGGAATAAAACCCGGGAAGCAGAGGGCGAGGGTAATTAGCTCTCTCCAGCCTCACGTGGGAGGTTCGTTTTATGCTATTAGGAGCTTGGGAGATTCGCCCCGGGCCCGCGCTCCCCATCGGCACCGACCGCTGCCGCCCGGGGCTCTGCTGCTGCTGCCTCGAGTTGAGGGAGGTCTCTCGAAGGAAAGATCACACTAATGAGCTGAAGATCTGCATCCAGCGCTCCCCTCCTGAGCAGCTTCCTTGGAGCATCTCCTCAGAGCTGAGGAGCGAAAGAGAGGTAATAAAAAGCACCGAGAAGCCCAAGCCAAGCAGGTCACAACAAGGGGATGAGCAAAGGCAGGACCTGGACAACACACCTACCGGCTTCCTTTAGGCTCCTTACATCTCCTTTGCCCCCCAACAGGTGCCTCCGTGGATGAAGATGTTTTTAAGAGCCGGTCCCAAGTGTCCAGAGCATTTGGGCCTGGGGGAAGCGATGGGCTCGAGAGCCGCCCACAGTCCCTGTCCGGCCAGATGCTCAGCAGCTTCCCGAGGCAGCTCGGGGTGCAGACGTATCGCGCTCCAATTTATTTGTGCCGTTGGAAACGGCAGCATAAACGTAAAGCAGATTTCTAGGAGCCAGAGTCAGCACTTTTCCGCGGGCGGCCTCGATGCTCCCGTCTTGATTAATGCGGCATCCTCCTGCCGGCCCCACCGCAATCCCGCTCCGCCTCGCGCGCCCGGAGCGGCGGCTCCGCCACCACCAGCGCCTCCTTTCCCACATCAAACACCCCCAGCTGCTTCACGGCCTCCCTCATCCTGCACCAAGCCCCAAGCTAGCCCTGGCTGCCGGCCAGCAGCCACCAGAGCACCAGCTCCCAAAGAAGCTCCCATGGAATTTATTCCACAGCATTCCCATCTCCACCTGGATGTGCCACCAGGCTGCAGCAGCAGCATCTTCCCCAGTCGCACGATATAGGGCAAGGGGAAAACACAATTTATGAGGGTTTTCCAAGCAGATGCATTTTGAGCGTTTGTATTTGACCATTCCCTTCTCCCCCTGTGCAGAAGCAGTTTCTCCTGCACAGGCAATGGGACATTTTCCAGCCAATGTTCACATTACAAGTTTAGAATGCCCAAAATTTCTATGTAGTAACTTGTGGCTATGATTATTCACCAATATTACTAAACTTTAAAACTCCCATTTCTAACAAATACCTCATCCTATCTCTCAGTTATTCAGTGCACATGCAAGAGAGCTGAGGGTTGTATCAGTCCTATCTGCTGACAGAGTCAAGCAGACAAAAATACCACTGATAAAGCCTTGAAAAGTCAAGAGAAAGACTTAAAGCACCTTAAAAATGTACAGCTTGCACCATTGCTACTTAAAGGGTACTACGTCAGCAAGTGGTGTGTTCTCTGCCATACTGCATCTCAATCAGACATCGAATCTGCTGCATCYTTTTACAACTAAGGTTTGCATGTGGATGCTTGCACAGTTGCACCACTGCATGTAGATACACCTGACCATGAGTTGGACACGGGGTTGCTCACGTTGCAGCACCCAGACCCGCAGCTCCAGGCATCCAAACTCCAGGAGACCCCCTGGCCGTGCCGGGACGCAGCCCACGCTGCTGCCAGCCACAGAGGATGAGGAGGAGGAAGAAAAGGGCCGCGCGCGGGGGACAAGCCTGGGGACCGACTCACAAAGCGCAGGCAGCGGCTCAACGCGCCGACGACCAAAYGCTGCTCGAGAGGAAAGGCGCAGGCAGCGAGTCGGGTTTACAGGACTTAATCTTTTTTCCATTATTAGATACAATTTGACGTCACTTATAGAATTTAAGAGCTCATTGTAAAGCAGACGTTTATTACAACAGAAGGATGGAGCCCGTCCAAATGCAATATAGCTACACTGCAGCTATTAAATCTTGTTATCGTTCACTGGGCAGCCAAATGCTGGCTTGAAGAAAAAAATAAAATAAAAACTACATGACACAACATTTTTCCTTAAGTATTCCAGAAAATTGCATCGTTTCTTCATACTTTCCATTCTCATCAACATTTGGGGAGGGAGAAACGTCACTCCCTTTCATCTGCTTTACAGATGATGCTGCAGAGCAAAGCGGGAGCCCCTCTTTGACACCCRGACTCGGAGGGGAACAGGTGAAGTCCATCAGCTGAACTTTGCCTGGAAAATAAATGTTTCAAGTCATGCCATGCCTGGGGGTTATGCAATAACGAAGTAATAAAGAGAGCCATTACGAGAGCTAATATGCACAGTGAAACCGCAGACGAGTTCAGAGGGAAAGACAAACCGCGCTCTAATCCTTCTGCTGATACTGAGGATAAAGCTGGATATTAAAAAGAATCTATCTGATATTAAAGGTTAAGAGTTTCCAAGCAGTCATCGTGCTCTGCGCAAACCGAGTGGTCACTGAATCCTGCTGGGAGCCCTGTGGCCTTGCTGCAAACAAGGAGGGATTACATATACACCTATACATCCACGTGCATGCAACATCCGTCTCCCCAAGAGTTGCACAGGCACCTGCATTCCAGCTATCCCACACCCTATATTTTTTCCTTTTTAAATTAACAGCAAAGCATGAAGTCCTAAGAGCTCCTACCCTTCAATCCTAGGGTTACTGAGCAGCAAACAACCGGCTGCCTTTGCTGGTCGGGACCTTCCCTTGATTGTCCCACCAAAGCTGCCAGGCTGGGGGTGCCTGAGGTCTGAGAGCAGCTGGAGGCCAAGTCACCCCCAGGTCCCAGGGCCACAACCAAGGGCAAACCCAGGCCAGAGCCACCAGTTCACTCCTACTTTGGAGACGGGTCCTTTGCTGCACCACTGCTTGGGAAGCAGGGCTATTTCTCACCTCTTTTAAGTCTGTGAATAAGGAGACTTGCTCAAGGCTGCAAAAATAAGGAGCCTCGCAGCCCCTGCACTGCTGCAGAGGTAGAAGGTTTTTGCTGTCTAACCTAAATTACTCTTGCTACAGTTTAAGCCTCTCTCTCCTTGTCCTTATCTCAGGAGAGGCAGCGAATGGCTCATTAGTGGCTCTTCTGCAATATCACTTTTCCACATTCGAAGTTGTGCACAGTGCCCCTCTCCTTGTTTTCTGCTTCTGGATTAATCCACCCTAATTCTTTCATTCTCTCTCCAGCAGGGATGTTCYCCAGCCCTCCCTTAACCCCAGCTGCTCCTTCACCCTTCCTCCCACTGATTCAAGTCTCCATGAACGCTGCTGAACTTTATATGAAAAAAAAAATCTATATGGAAAATGTCACATGAAAAACAGGAGCCCCCRTACAATGTTTGCCACCAGGATCAGGCCAGTGTTGGCTGCTTGGCCAGAAACCCATTGCAGCCTTTACTGCATCTCCATCGCACCAGCCATGCCTCATTTTATAGCATATTCATGAGTTTTTGCACTTCACCCAATTACTATCTCCTCAAGGTTATTTTGAATTCTTATTCCGCTCTGCAAATACCTGCAGATCGACCAAATCCATTCCTAGAGGCACATAATGTGCTCGTCCCGCTTTGGCATGCAGGGCAGCTCCGGAAAATTCAGGATTCCTTCCTTAGGAAGAGCTCTCAGGAAACCGAGACAGCAGCAGCAGCTCCTGTTTTTCAATAGTTGCTGCCTCGATGGAAATAACATTTTTACCACCTCGCTTATGCAAATATCATGCAAAAAAAAAAGGGAAGGAACATTCATAGCTGGTTTAAAAAGACCGTTTCATAAAGGGAAGCACTGTGTGATTGCAGAGCCAGTGCTCCAGCACCATAATATTTCACGCTGGTTTCATTAGGCTGAGATTTGCCTTGCCTGGAGGCAAAATAGGGATAGAGAAAATAAGTCCTACTCCATCAGGGAAAACTTGTAATGGCACCTAAAAAAAAAAAAATATCAATCTGGGAAGCCAAAAAAACCCAAGACAGAAATGCAGCAGTGGAGGCTGATGAGTAAAACTGCAACCGAGCCTGAAAGAGGCCATTTTGCTCAAGAATGGTAAATGTTTAATATCTCTATTGCTTCTTTCATCCATAACACCAACAGATTAACAAGGTTCCTGTGGCTGCGTAATTTCTTTGGAGTTTTGATCCTGGAAATAATTACACTAAATATTTCATAAAAATATTTCCTAAGTGCCTTTGAAAGTGATTTTTTTTTTTTCTTACTTAAGAAAAAGGACTTGCTGGCCGCTCTGAGATTGCAGCAGGGTAATGAAGGTGCACGGATAATCAATAACCACTTTCAGCTYATTAGTCAGCACATTTCGGGCCTGCTGCTCCTTCCTTCCTCCCTTCCCTGCGCATCCCACATCCCGGGAGTTTCTGAGCCAGCAGCTCCTGCGACTTGCTCCAACACCAACGCTCTCCAAACAGCTTCCCAGGACCTCGTGAGCAGAAGCCAATACCAGGAGGAGGCCAATACCTGCCTCGACCTCCATCGCACAGGAAGCCCACTTGGAAAACAGCAGAGACTGGGCCGAACACGTCTCGGGTGCCATCGCTCCAACCACCGGTGGGTTTTSCTGAGCTCCAGATGTTCTCCAAAGGGAGAACATTTGAATGTCTCTTACCCACTGCYTTTGTATCTACCAGTGATCTCCATGGAAAGGAAAGTAATTCCTGGAATGTATCACAGCTAATTGGCTTCTTCAAGAATTAACAGGTTCTCCGTGCAGGCCAGCAGCTTCAAAGCTCCTCAAAGCTTCAAGAACTTCTCTTAAATATATATATCTACACACACACACACACACACACAGAGACACATATATCCCTTATGAAAACACACGTCCCTGAGCTCACACCACAATAACACCAGCTGTGATTAAGTAGCGTTCAGAGCACATCACTGGCACTGACATCCTGGGACTCAAAGAACAGTTTAACTTTGCAGCTGTCAAATCACAGGACAAACTTGACAGCCATTTCTATATCATGATTTAGCCTCTTATTCTGATCATTTCTTTCTCCAGCTTCTCCCCATTCCCACTTGGGCCCAAATTCCAAGCAGTAACTTCATTAGCACCATCAGAAAGCCCCGTTGCAGCCTGACCGCAGGGAGGGAGAGCGGCCAGAGCCCTTCCCAGGCAAGGCTCCAAGGGGACTCGCCCTCCTCAGCACCGACGACAGCCCAGGGCACCTACAAAGCTCTASAAGACACGTGGAAGTCCAAAAGCACCTGAACTGGGAAGTTCTGGCCCATCTGAGAAGCTCTAACAACGAATTCCAGGTAGAGGAGCCAAAGAGCTTGGACGCTGCAACCCTGATCATGACAGGGMACAAAGACAGGAGAAAAGACATGGGAGGAAAACTATCCCCAGGGATAAGTTACCTACATTTTACAGACAGGCAGCAAAAGTGTCCAAGGGACACAAGTTCCTTGTGTATTTTGGACAAACTTATCCAAATACTTGCACTTAGCCAAACCAGAAATCAGTAGCTGAATTGAAAGGATTATTCACATTCCTTCTCCAAGAACCAGACTGTTTTTACTTCTCATTTCTATTTTTCTGTTTTTCTTACTTGCTGCCAGTGGCGTGACAAAAAGATCACCCCTTTAAACCCATTCTTAGAAGGCTTAAGCTTTTGCTTATGAAGTTGGTACCATTAACAGAGCCCATAAAGTGCMGCTAAAGAACATAAAGGAAACATTTGAGATCTAGCTCCACTTTAATCTGAATCAAGTCACCAGAAACACAGAAGCTTTTTCCAAAATGGTAATTAATTTTAAAAAGAACAGATTAAAGGTCTTCCCAATTAATAGAAGACTTAAGAGACAAGCTAGAGAGGATTGTCCATTTTATTAATATAGCAATTTAACAGCTATTCAGCATCTAATAACTTCTCATTAAAAGTCAACCCTCTCCCCTTTTCAGCAGATTAGCTGCATATTTCTCAAACACAAAACAGCTTCATTAACCCAAAATCTCTGTTTTCCCTGATTTGCTCTTATTGTTGCTATATCAGTAACCTAAAATCCTGAATTACAGCAAAGTCGAGACTTCAGAAATCAGTAACACAAACACAGTACTGGCCTTTGAAGAGCTCTCGATGGTATTTTGAGTATCTCAACCCTACCAAGAGTCAACCAGTGCAAGAGTCGGGCAGCAGCTCAGCACTTCAGGTAGCAACAGAGCTGCTTGGAACTGGATGTCCAGTCAAGAAGCCAACAAACATCAGCTTCTCCATTCGCCAAAGGGCTCAGCTTCCATTACAAACTTGCCTTTTCTGCTTGAACAGGGGTCTTCACACACAGAAGAGAAGCTCTGGGTGGTCCTGCCTCAATGGTCCTCAAGCCCTGGGTCCTTATCTTGCCTGTGAAATAACTGTCCCCTGCCACAGCTAAAGCAGGACAGCAGTGACAGGCCCACAGGTCGGGCACCATGAGCACAGCACAGTGTGTGCTTTAGACCCAGCTCTTGCAGGTCTAGAATTTAGATCTACCTATCAGCCCTGCTGACTTTCTGCTTTACCGAGATAATTGCTGTTGAGGAGAAGCTACTGGATTAGAGCACAGGGATAGCAACACGTTCCCAGTCCTCCTGTGGCTGGGTCATGTTATTGGTTCTGCATTACCGGGAGCTTCTAGAACCTGGGGGGTTATTGGTTTTGTCCCCAGCAAGAGGACAGCCCTGCACAGGAGGGGGGCAGCAGCAGCCCCGTGCAGAGGGTCTGTGCTCAGCCCTGTGGCCCAAGACCTCCACTCTACATGGACACCATGCAGACCATGAAGGAACCCGTCCGCACGGACCGCGCCGCGGCAGCGGAACGCTGGGAAGTCTGTTTAAAAGACAACAGAAATTGAAAGAGGTTAGAACCGAGGCTAATACCACCCAAAAGCCAAAGCAAACAAAAACATTCCAGGCGGTCAGCCTTATCTGCAAAGACTATTCCAAGTGTGTTTAAGTGCAGAGCAGCCACAAGCGCAGGCTTTAATAGAGGGGACACCTTTAGCCCAGCTCCGGGCGTTGCAATTTTAAAGAACAAAACCAGACCTCGGCAGAAGGGAGAGGTCAGGATATATACGGCATCTGTTTCCAAGAGAATGTTTCTCGTGTCAATGGAGACCAAGCTTTTAGCCAACTTGGCAGAAAGCAGACAAGCTGCAAAGCTACCCTAAAAATACCAGTCTTGCTAATTACAACAACAACGAAAAAAAGCACAGCACAAGCGACGGCAGCACGAAAAACACTCCCTTTTTGTGACACCCTATTACTTTTTTTCAACATCCACCATTTCTATAACGTTGCTGCAGTTGCTCAGCTGTGCCATAGATGTTTTTAATTTGGCCGTGTAATTAAGGCTCAAGCCAAGCTCATCCCAGACTGATGACTTAAGGCTTCATGGGTGTGATTTAGTAACGTTTGTCCTCCTCCAGCTCCCTTCACCCTGGCACGATGGAGTTTGCAAATTCGGGAGGTCAACTGCTTGTCACAACCACCGTTTGTTCCAGGCATGTTGGTAACAACCCATCTGCAAGCAGGGCACCAARCTGGGTGGCACGAAAAGGAAATACTAGAGGGAGATTAGGTGGGAAAATAATTATTGTCATTGTGCATCAACCCCGTGGGCCATCTCACCCGACAGCAGGAAGCAGCAGATGCTCCCAGGGATGTCCTGGATGTGCCCAGGCATATAGCTATAGGCTGGCCACTGTCTCCGAGCTCTGCTCTGGGCAACTCCTCACAAAACCAAAGAGGAAAAGGTGGCCAGGAAGAGCAGAGAAGGGTCATTTGGAATTATACTTTTTGGAAAAAGCACAGAAACAGCATAAAATAAGCTGACCACATCTCTGCTGTTGTCTTCTGCGGAAGGCGAGTGCTCCAGGCTGCACCGCTGACGCCTGCCGCTCACTCCCCTTCCCTTTTTAGTGTAATTATAGAGGCAAAGAGCAGAGGAGAGGAGCCTTCAGAAAGGATTAAACTGGCATCACGGATTATGCAATCCGAGATCTCATCCTTCCCTCCTCTCCCACTGAAATAYAAGTGGTTGCCAAGATCCACCTATCCCTTCTTTCTTAGTCCATCCCTATTCAACTTTAGYACCTTTAATAAAGTTGCTAATGCTCAAGAGCCTCCAAAGGGCAGTGTAGAGCCTCACAGCTTAGCCCTAGGCTGGAGGGGGAGGATGGAGGAAGCGGCACAGAGAAGTTGTGCTGGACCAGAGGCCGCTGCAGACCTGCCACCAATAACCGCAGGGYTCGCAGGAGTCTGGAGCTGTGAAAAACCAGCCTTGTCACTAAAATCCGTCAGCGTGACTCACAACCGCCTCGTGAGGCGGATCATTGTTATGCAGGCACTTCTCACCCAGAACGTTCAAAAATACTTTGAGTGACAAYGATGACAATGGAGCCTAATAGCCATAATTAAACTAAAGCACGAGAAAATTTCCCGGTTCTGAACTAACCAGAACTGCTGCTCCAAAAATGAATGGGAAATAACCTAGGCAGTTGATCCCAACCAGTCACTGAAATGAGAGAAAAACAGAGCTAAGAGGAGCGTCACCATTTACCGCAAATTGACTCTCAAGATCCAGGTAGCTCCATCAGAGGAGAGAGCAGAAAGAGCCTTTGTCCGAGGGCTGATTTTAAGGATGTTTACTGCTAAATACAACTTTGCAAATACCTGCTGTTTGTAAAAGAAAAAAGTTAAGTGTATTGAAACCATCCTCAAACGCAGGATAAGGCTTTTTATTTCTTCTCAGCAGGGCTAAAAAGGGAAATGAGGATGACTGCAAGCAACTTGCAAGCCTACGGATACCTTACACTTTGGGGAGTTTTCCCTCTTCCATTTCACACATCTGAAAATAGCTGATTTAAAACTCAACCCTGTTCCAGGGAGCGCGGGCACCACGAGAAGCTGATGTGAAACTCCCAGGGCCGCTGGAAGACGGGGACAGGCAGGAAGCAGGAGCACGTGAAGAGGCCCAAGCACAGGGGATTTGCTTTAATCCAGCCTGTCATCTGCACCAGGTTCACAGAGCAAGAGGTGACAGCAAAGGGCACAGCACCTTGGTGACAAGCACAGTGACAACAGGCAGTTACCGTGAGTGGCACAGGGGGGGCTCATACCCAAAAGCCCAGCCTGAAATACATTTTCTGACAAAGCTTTTCCAGATGGAAAACCACTCTCCTCTCCATCGCTTTTTGGCTTTATTCTATTTCCTTGGAAGCATCTCTGGACCACCTTGATGGACCTCTAGGTACCCAGACCACCACATTCAGCCTGGGCCAGGTGGCACCTTGTACATCAGTAGTTTGCACTAAAGAGGGAGTATGGAAGGACAAGAGCTGCCAAGCTGCTGCTCACATCTAGGACGAGCCCTACGGCTTCTCCAAGCACCGGAGCCGGCCACAGTCTTTATTTAGGACTRAAGTCCAGCAGCTTCCCCCCGAGGAAAGGGCAACACGGAAACTATTCTCCTTGTGGAGTTTATTTTGAGCTGAAAGTACTTTCCAGTTTCATGCTGACAGACAGGACAACAMCACTGTTATGGAATAACACGGTGAAGTTTCAAGGCCTGACACAGGAAAATAGAGAAAACGAGGCTTTCCTCCCCATGTTTTTCGCTCCTACAAAAATTTTTTAGGCTTTCAACACAAGGTCGCGTGCTCCATTAGTACAAAAAGACCCAAACAAACAGGCCACAGCTTCTATCCTATCCACCATCCCAGGCCTAACTGAGATACCCAGCTTAACCCAAGCTACTATTTGACCCTACCTGAGGAAGGGAGTCACTTTCTGCTGCTCCTCGTCCCAGCAATTGGAGCCGAGATTTCCAAGAGAACCGAGCGGCACCAGCCTCCCAAGCGCTTCCCAGCACTGAACTCCTCTGGGACTCCCGGCCAAATTCCTTCAGCCTCTCTGGAAGCCCTGATTTAGACTGTCACATTTACTGGAGAAAATGTCTTGCTAAAATGACGCAGTAAAAGCAGGCATTAATACCTCTGGTTTTATGCACTTCTYCCGTGATATGTATTCTGGCAAATGGCTATAGAAGCCCTCCTGGGAGAGACTGCTCCACTCTTCACCCAAATCAACATGCTCTGACACAGCACAAGGTCATATCATAAAGGCAGAAAAAAAAAAAGGAGGATTTTCAGGATTTCTCTAGCATCTCCCACCCCAGGAGACCCAACACCTCGTGCTTTGGAACTGCTGCCAGACCAAGGGCAACGGGAGCATCGAGCCAGAAAGTTAATGAGCACGAGGAGCAGATTAGAGTTCGTTTCAAAGGTCTCRCCCCGCAGAACTCAGTAAACCACAAAGAGCCCTATTTGCACAAAGGGAAATCCCACCCGGGCCGCCTGTTTACGGTGTGAGGTGCCCTAGAACTGATGCTTAATTTAGCATTTCAAGTCGCACTGAAAGCGAAAGGGGTCGATGACCTCAATACATATGTACTCTTAAAGACCTCAATACATATGTACTCTTAAACTTCAGTCCTTACGCTTAGCTACACCCGTAGAGCATCAGTTGTCTTGGGAAGCAGCTCTGCAGGGTGTGAGGGTGCAACCAGGCCATGGGGGCAGCAAGCGCAGCCCACTTGCAGCTCTTGCAGCTGTTATGGTGATTGACAATAGTTTAGCTTAAAAGTCAGGCTCAACCTCCAAAACCATCCCAGAGAAAACCAAATACTTTTGCTTCGAGAACAGCAGGTTGATGGCTTGCAGGAACGCCAGCTAATGCGTTTCCCCTGTGTGATTTGTCGCCATCACCAATGCTGCAAGCAGGGCTAAAATCTTTGCTGCCCAGGGTGGAGAAATGCTGCAGAACAGAGCACTTGGCCTCGACCTAAGCAGGGCCGAGCAAAGCGTCAGCAGTTTTTATTCTGACACATATAGAGATTTGTGCACAGGGCTACGAACGCTCCCAGCTTCCTTAGATGCCTTCACGTGCACCCGTTCACATGAATCATCCCCAAACCTACCTGGCAGCACGAGCTGCGGGTGCATTTGGGGTTAATCTTGCACAGAGGAGAGGGYACCTGCGTGGGCTTGTGGTTTCTGTTACCAGCACTCCTAGTCACTGTGGCTTTGGACACTATAAACGTTAATGTCGTTCCCCTTCACCCTTCCTGAAGGGTGATTCAGGCGCAAAATTAGCCTGAGCTAAGCAATACAGAGGGTGACTGCACTGCAGTCATGAGGGTTACTACACACCACCAAAAACCCGTGACATTTCCATAGAAACCAGAGCGGGAAAGAGGAAAGCCTCAAAAAGCTGACGAGATAAATAAAACACATGGCAAAACAAGCAATTCTGGAGGGAARAGAGAGACACGTGCAAGATCCTCTTCAGGATCCAGTATCCAGCGGTGCCAAAGTGCAGGCAGCAGAGCTGGATAGGCCCCACTTGGCTGTCACCTACATCCCTATGGCAAACATGGGCAAAGCACAACACGGGGGTGGCAGAAAGGCCAGTTCTGCTCTTCAGAAAACATCGGCTCAAAGTTCAACTTGGAGCTCTGGGTTTTGAAGTCTTGGCTATTAAGAGCTCTGACATGTTTTCCTCAGCACGTCATTAATTTTGTCCAGGTTTCCGTCCCTCGRGCTGCCTGATGGGAATAACTGCACTTATCCAGTGGGGACATTTCGGAGGACAAGCTTGTTCTATGAGCAACTTTCTCCCCTGTTATTTACAGGGCTGTTCTTGCTGCTAATGCAGCATTAAGTATAAAAGACCTTTCTTAACTTTATCCCTTCGGTGAGGTAAAGCTTTGCAGACCATACATTTTCCTCATTAGTAGGATCAATTAAGGAAGTAAACAGAGGACGTTCAATCACATGGCAAACAATTGATTCCCTTGGTCAAACAACACCCCTCCAGCAAGGAGAAACAAAACACAACCCACAAGGAAAGCAAAAGCAAACACTTGCAGTGCCAGATTAGAAGCCAGCAGAAAGGAGCTCAAACAYGTTCCACTGCATACTCACCTGCTCCCCAGCAGCGGTTTTGCACAGCATGAAGAGTCACAAATGCTAAGCAATGCCAATGAAAGAGTYGAGGGTGCTCTGCTCTTTCTGGAGAGCACGTCCTCTTGCCCTGCTCGCCAAGGAAGGAGCCAGCTCCTCCAGGAGCAGTGCGAGCACATGTGGAAGGAGGCTGCTTGGTGCAAAATGAATCATTCAGAGACACTGGAGGCGCTTCCAACCCCTCTCCGGACACAGGAATAACATCCTGACAACAAACTCAACCGGCTCCACACTGCAGCATCTTTCTCCAGAAGCCAGAATTAAAGCCCAAGCCGAAYTCCGCAGGGTTTGGGAGCAAACCTGGCCGGAATGGCTGTTCAAAGGGGAACTGCACGGGTGAGAGCGCGACGCGAGCATCCTGCTCGCCTGCTATGGGCGTGATGCTGCGAGCTGATTGCCTTCTTTTTTCCCCTTTGCAAGGCAAAACTTTACCACTAACATCCTTCGTGGGCAGCCCACAACTTGCTGCTTAGGAAAGAAAAAAAAGAAAGAGAAAAAAAAAGTCCCTCTTTTCAGGACCCACAAGACACCCAAGTCTGTCAGATTTCTACCTACCACTTCACCAAAAGCAGAGCTGGAGACACTAACGAGCCGACACATTAAACGGTTTCTCTTGTTAGAGGTTTTACAGCTACTTAATTATGAGTTCTGGTAACCACTCTATATGTTTATTATTGTAAGAGAGACTTAATTATGAGTTCTGGTAACTGCTGTATATGTTTATTATTGAAGGAGTGTCCTTTAAAAAAAAAAAACACCCTGTGTAATCACATAACCTTCCCTTTCAACTGTATAAAAATTCCATGTGCCATATGCCAATCAACAACATCATTAGCAAGAAACTAAAATAGAGTAGCAGAAGCCATAAAATATAGTAAATTACATTCCGAGAACAATTTTACAGCCACCATATTAAAAAAAATCCTATTAAAAATTCACACATGGCAAATATTAGGAYGTACACCAAGAAACTGCGGCTCTGGATAGCACAGAGAGCAAATACATTGTGTTCTCTGACCAGCRGGATAATAAAAGCTGAGCAAAAGGCTCCAGCCTGACCTTTAAGGGTCAGTCACTTTTTCCGTGCACTGGTAACTAGCGCTCGCACAGGAGGGGGTGGCGGGAGAGGAATCAATTCATAGAAGAAAAGGAAAACATTCAGCAAGCAGCAAAAAATCAGCATTTTGCAATCGGAGCAAATGTCGCGTTACTTAACTAGGCAGCAAAGAAGTTGAGCGCGGCTTTGCCAAGGCGGTGGCATTTGAAGGCTTGGCACCTCCCGGGCAGGCACGACGAGGACACGGCCGAGCTCCGGGAGCGGCCGAGCGCCGGCGAGGCTGCGAGGAGCTGCGGCGAGCAAGCCCGCGGCTGCCGAGCACATCTGCTCGCTGCAACTCCACCTTAAAGCAGAATAAACCTGGAATTTAGACAGCCTTCCTGTGATGCAAGGCTGAAAAGGCAAGGAGAGGCGGCAGGGGCAGGCAGTGCTCCCGGGCAGCAGCTACAGCTTCTTGGAGAAGTCGGCGGGTGGGTATTTTCCTTATTCCTTTTCCTCTCCCCTCTGTTATTTATGAAATTGTTTCTTTTTGTTCCTTTTTTCCCCCACCTTTTTACCAGCCACTTTAAAAGAAAGGGAAACAAGCCTCTGTGACTAATCCTCAGCTTTGCCAGATGACAAAAAACACTGCATTACCACATACTGTGCAAAAATATATACGTATATACACATAAGTGTATATATATATATATATAATCTCTCTTTGGACAAGGAAATAGAAAGGGAAGCAACCCTAGGTGCCTGCTTGTCCCCTCTGCTCCCAAGGCATCACCTGCACACTCACCCTGAAGGAGGATGGAGCCGCTGCAGCTCCCATTACAGCTCCCTGATATCCCTTGAGCAGCAGAAATGCCCCATTTGGGCAGAAAGAAGGGAAAATCAGCTCTCTTCTCACTAGGAGCTGGGAAAAGAGCTGCTGGAGGGACAGGAGGACACGGTGGCACCGGAGGGAAGGGGAACCGGCGGAGCTGAAGCCTCCAGATGAGAAATTACCTGTAATTACTAATAACACAATTTCCACACAGCCTCATGGGCACGAGCCARCTCTGTCCTCACAACAGGGAAGGACAACAGAAACCATAAACAGTGACCAAAGAGCTTGGTGGGATCGMTGGGGTTTTTCCTCTTGCTTTTGAACCTTCATGGCCATCAAAAGTTGGTCCCGTGCAGGCTCTGGATGCAGCCACGTGAGCCAGGACAGCAGGTCCTGCTGAGGGCCTCACATGTGTCCCCTTTGGGCAGGATGTCCGGCCAGAATCAGACGCTTTCCTTGCTAAACCCCAGCCTAGACACCACCTCACAGCTCCCTCAGCAGAGCTGATGGCAGGTATTTTTAAAGCAGTTCATCCAAAATCGGATGAAATCTAAGATGCTGCATCCTAAACTAACCAGATTCGGCACTGCCCAGACACGCTTGCTTAGGAGCTTTGAAGAAGTGGCAGAAGAGTTTTTCCACAGTAAAAAATGATTTATACAGTTGTCCAAATTGAAACACCTATTTGACCATAGATCCAGCCTGTCCTTGGACTCACCCATGCCCTGAAACGTGCCCTTAGAAGGAGAGCTGGTTGTTCTTTTGCACTAAGCAAAGCTGTGTTCAAATGTTTGTTTCCAAGCAAGCCAGGAGACAGACCCTGGCGGAAGCGACTCGTGCYGAAGACCAGAATTCCTGGCAGATGGGTCAAAGCCGCAGCTGTGAGCACAGAAAACACTCGCATCTTCATATACTTAGGGYTGCCATTTGGAAACCATCACGGAAGATGATTTACAGCAGGAAAAAGGGCTATGTTTGACAGCCGGTGTCAGGACACCGTTATCCGGAACCTTTCCACTAGGTGTTGCAACTGGATGCCTCACTGGCTAGGGAAAAGGTCGGCATTAATAAGGAAGCACTGCTCGCTCATAACAGTATGAGAAATACCATGTCGAAATACCTCTCTATTGCAGCATAATCACGACCTGCATGAAAACAGCACTCGTTTTTGAGAGTGGGTTGAGCTGCTGTGTTCACGGCCAGGCTTGAATTRCCTTGGCAGCACCACAGCCCATTGCCGGACTCCCTGTGCAAGCCAGGAGAGCCCTTCCCTGCTCCCAGGAAGCGGGCGGATCTACCTGCACAAGGCACTGGGAGGTGAAAGCAGAAACCAAAGGGCTTTGATGAAAATAAAACAAATAAACAAGTGACGCAAGTGCRTTGGCCTTCCTCCTTGGTGGGAAGCTAGCACAGGGATGGCTCAGACAACTGGCCGGGGTGGAGCACCGTGAGATCACAGGGCGAGGGTTTGTGTTTAATACACAAACCGGGAGGTTTTGCAGGGCTCGTTACACCCCGCTTTGTGCAGCAAAGTTCAAAGACAGCTCTGCAGAGGCCGTCAGCCGGGCAGGCCCCACAGATGCAAGGGCTGCACCAGACTTAGSAGCTGTGTGACCGAAAGTGCCCCAGACACCTTATTGTCACTGAGATATTACAGAAATAACACACTGAAAATGCAGCTGGGGGCTCCTGGATGCTCATGCTGCAATAAGATCGAAGCTTTCATGATGACTGAAGTCCCAGGCAACCAGCAGAAAGGGACAGCTTCGACATTAATGTCACCTAGGTTGGCTATCCTGACCCTAGCTGGTTCCCCTCTCGTCCTTCTTTCAAGATGTTATAAATGGCTTGTTTGCTCCTTTACAGCTGTGATACGGGGGAGCTTGAAGCGTAATGCAAACATCTGGCTTAGCAACCCACATCGGACAGCTGGAATAAGAGGAGGAAGAGYGTTAGGGAGACTGGGGTTAAAGCTCTACAAGCTTTTAAGAGGTTGGCGCACCAAGGATTACGATCACAAATCAACCTGCTAGGGAGGAGAAAGCAGGGCAGCAGGAGGATAACTCAGCAACAYTGGTTATAAAGGGAAATAAATCATCATTACAATACAGCTGTCCTGAGCATCCTTTTAAAATATTACCCCTACTGAAAGCACCTCTTGAGGAGCAGGATTCTGGAAAAGCAGATCACTTACTAATGCCCAGAACTTAATTCTCAGTGGCAAGTTCTGCAACTTCCAGAATCGTCTCYACCCGAAGCAGGGACACGAACCACAAGCTGACAAGCAGCAAGGCCACTTGCTTCATCAAGCATTCCACAGGGTCAGCTCTTCCCAGATTTTATCCCCAAGCCCCAGTCCTCCACTGACGTGCAGTTCACGCACATTGTTCTTCTGCACTTGCCTGATCCTTGTGAGCGTTCACAAGTCTCCAGGCAAGGCCTCCTCTGCGCAGAAACAGCAGAGCTCAAACAGAGAGAGAAAGAGCTCAGCATTAGTCAGAGTTACTGACAGAAAGGAAATTATACAGCAGGTACAAAGAGAAAGGCCCCAGCTCGTGTGGTACAGATTTAAATGAAGTAAATGAAGTTGACATTTCTCCAGAAATCTTTTTTTTTTTTTTTTTTGAAGGCTGCAAAGCTGCAGTTGCAAGGTAAAATTCTTTCCCAAAATAATCAAACAGCTATTCTTGTCACAGTGGGAGATGAAGAGGGCAGCAGAGAGGCTGAATACCCCCTAATTAATACCCAAATGTACTGTGGAAGGAGGAGGAGATATAGCCAAAGGAGGGGAAAGTCAAATGAGAGGAAAGGAAAAGAAGAAAGCCCATAGGATCCAAAGAGTTTCGACACTCAATGCCTWGTCACAAGAGATAAATTGCCCACCACAAGGCAAGCACAGATGAGGAGTGACCCCAGAGATGGGTCATGTTCGTAGAGGGGCCTCTTTCACCCAGCACCACCAGGTACTCAAAGAGACACAGGCAGGCAGTGTGATTCATGCCCCCCTGTACATAGCCCTATTGACCCTTCTGCCTCCCTTTTGCCTCTGGTTGAAGGCAGGGAAAATGCAAGATTTCTGCCTTAATCGATTAGGGATGCTTCTCATTATGGAAGAAAACATCCCCCTGAAAGTCATGCCCAGCAAACACAGCAACTAATAAATACAAAGAAAACTCAAGGCATTTGTGCTATTACATCTTAACTCTCTACCTTCTCAGCTCAATTATCAACTAGTGTTTTTTCCTCTGTTAAATATTCTCTGTAACCAGAACAGTGCACTACTGGCCCATTGCTGTTTCCAGGATTCCCTCCACCCATCACAGCCCAAATACTAACTTATCACTTTAAACCTCCAATCTATAAACACACTCAAGAGTTTTATTGAACTTTAGACTACAAACACAGTGCTGTTTTGTGCAAAGTTGAGCTCTAATAGAGGGGAAAATGGGGCGGAGAAGCAAAAAATAAAACAAGATGAGTAAAAGCCAAAGTCCTCCAGCTCTACCGAGACCCTGTTTCACCAGATATTCAGACTGAAAGCAGTCACTCCTGCCGAGGCTTTGGCATTGCCCTTCCCTTCCATGAAGGGAGACGAGCCACGGGAGCATCGTGCTGCAWTCCCGACACCTCTCTTCCCCGTGCACCCGCTCTCAATTTTCATCCTTTGCTTCACACRGACACAATAACCTCTCTTGAGGCTAAGCACACACGCACTCAAAAATAGTTGCGGGTTGCAGAATATGCAGGAGCAGCAAAATAAAGCTATCGTTTCTGACATTATCCTGCTGGTGAGTCATCAATTAATTCTTGTTTGTCAGTTCCTATAAAGGCCAAGATCTTCAAAGGCGGCCAGGGTGAGCGAGGCTCGATCCGGCAGGCCCGGGTGCCCGCGGCAAAGCCACCCGTGTCCCCTTTACCTCCCAGGACCGGGGGGACCCTTGGAGGGGGGGACAATGTCCATCGCTCCGGCCAGGAACCAGGCGCTACAGAAACACCGGGATGTTTCGGATCCCGCCGGCCAGGCTGCACGGGGGACATGGGGACCACGTTTGGGTTCAGCAGCAGGGGCTGCTGGCCCCTTTGCAGGCTCCGAACCACAGCGGCAGAAATCGGCTCGCACCGAACGAGCGCTTCGGCCTCTCGCGTGCCGCTCTCCRGGCGCTCTCCCGCGCAGCCCTTCCCACATTCCTGCTTCTCCCCCGGGACCAACGCGGTCCCATCAAAGCTTCGTGGCGCTGRGCAGCCTGTCCCGCTGCTGCGGGCGGCCACGTCGGACTGTTTCCACTAGAACAACAGCATTTAAATCATTTAGATCAGCAACACCAAAACAATCAAGCCAACAAGTACCGAATGCCACGTTTCTTAGCCCTGGACACGGCCTCCCGCAGCCCCCGGCCCTGCAAACGCCTCCTCCAAGGGCAAACAGGGTGAAGAGTCCAAAAGTCCCATTAAAATTAGCAGCCTTTTGATGTTAAATGGTTTAATGCTTTTGGAAAGCGGAGACTTAGTACCCTGGCAATCCCGTGTGCTAGTGGAAAATTGTGTTTCAAGCGCTTAAGCCTTTTGGCTCTAGGAAAATTCAGGTTACAGGAGAGGTTTCCAGCTGTAAAACCTCCCACTGAGCAGCTTGAGTTTTGCTAAGCTGGTCAGGAAAAGCCAAAGCTGGCAAGGCCTGTTACACACTTGCTTAATGGGCACAATACGAGTGTTCATTTGTGCACGCTTGGAAAGGGCAGCCCGCTCTGCGGCGCTCCTCTTGCACCGTTACATTTAAATACATTAATATTTTAATCTCCTAAAAGCACAAGCAATTTATGTCTTCTTCAAAAATAAATAAGGTGGGGCAAGTGATCATTTTTTGAAAGCAGTACCTAGAGAAAGGTTTTAGTGCAGATACAGACATGCCTCAATACCCCATCACGCAGAACAGGCCAGCACCAAGGCCGCAGGAGAGCAGCAATTCAGGATGGCCAAAGCCAGAGCTCTTCATCCRCTAAAAGAAGCCCGGTTTTTAGAAGACAAAAACCCCACAACCATCTATTAATTGCTTCTGAAAAGTCAGAGGAGCAAACAGGCTTCCATCACTTCAGAGAAATATTTCCTCCCATGTTAAAAAAAAAAAGATAAATAATAATAATAATAAAGAGACAGCGGAGGAGACAGACAGTCATCTGGGTTATGTTCCAAATGTAATTAGAAGCCTGACAACAGGACACAATAATGTCAAACAAATTACAAGCAATGTGTTTTCATTCACAGGGTGACAAGTCAACAGGCAGTCGGTTAGCTTTAAGACTGATTATGTACCAATTCCTTAAATAAAATAAACACGCTCTCATGCACGTAGAGCAACCAGGCTTCCAAGCACGCCATCAATTTCGCTCGGGCAGAGCTCAACACCCCGATCACATCCGAGAAGCCGTCAGGGAAACCATGAGAGGAATTGAAAGAAACAAGAGAAACAACCACAAAAACAAAACCAGAAGCAAAACTGACCGTTCTTTCTGGCTGCTCGAGCCACCACACTTTGGACCTCTCTATCTTGGCGTTGAGGAGCATCCTTCATACTCACCAACACCCCACACAGAGAGGGCACTAGGGACTGCACCTGCCCCACACGGTGACAAGGACTCTCCATTTCCCTGGTTGCTGRTGGCTTTGCTAGGACCAATGCAGATCCACAGGGAGACCCAGCTCTGATGTACGTAGATGGAAAAACAAATGGAACACGGACCACAAGGAGGATATGGGGCTCGACAGCAGAGACGCAAAGCCACAAGGAGAAATGATGCAAGGAAGCAGCACGACACGTGCAAGGGAAAGGGCACGAAAGCAGAACCCACTAGAAAGGCACTTATGGGATAACAACCCCAGCCTGTGCTTCTAATTATACATGTAATACTTACAGCTGGARGGATTTTAGGAGGCCACTTTACTTTTTGTCCTCTGTGCCATTTTCTGTTGGCGTTTGCCCCGCAAGTCTGAYGAGACACAGTTGGTTTGGGGATTGGCTGCCATGCGGGAACCCTTCCCGGAGAGCCCCACAAAAGCCGGGAATGCCGGCACCGCGCACCCCACGGCACCCGTGCTGCACCTGCGGCAATCTGCACCCAAAATCGCCTCCGTTTTTGCTAGACCTCTCTGGGCTGTTCAAGTGCTTCTTTGCAGCTTCCCGTTAAGCARCTTCAAGATTTCAGCTGCAAATAACTGCATTTAAATTATCTTTCTGAGACATCAGCTCGCCTAAGCTCCCTGAAAAATGTATAGCAGACAAATAGGAAATAATATACAGTAAGATAGCAAGCAAAGATCTATCAGTTGTAATTGCAAAGTTACTCAGATTAGATGGTGCTGGAGAGGAAGAAACGCTCTTGGCGAGCAGCGCTGCTGCAGCTTCATGCACAGCCCTTGCATCCTGGACAGCAAATTTGCCCTGCCATTTGGATGCCACATGCACAGCTTCACGAACCCACCCCAAACTTCAGAACACCAAAGCCCACAGCAAGGCTGCTGGGACGGAGGTTGGAGCAGGAAGCATTTTAAGTTGCAAATAAATCAAAATAATGAAAAATGCAGCCTCTCTGCCAGGGCGCTGCTGGAATTAATGTTACCCTGTGAAGGGAACAGGGCTGTCTCAGTGCTCACCATGTGCTGCATGATTCAAGAGCCCTGCACACCCGCCGAMACCTGAAGCTCGCTGCTAATTGGTGTTTTCTGCCTGGAAATAGGGTGAAGTGAAAGACTTTGGGGAAAAGAAGGGAAATGACACCAGAAATATTGTTAAAACAGTTCAAGACTATTTCAAGTTGGGCTTCAACAGCTGCAATGAGAGATCCTACTCAACAGCTTTTGGGAATAAAGCAGTAATATTTATCATCATMCTCTTCCCCAGCTCAGTATGGTGAAAGCCACGCACAGAAAATAAATAAACAAATAAATAGATAAATAAATAAAATAAAATAAACACTCAAACAGTTTTTCTTCATTACTTATAACTGAATCAGACCAGAAACCCAGGCTAGGACAACAGACTTTGCACATCRCATTAGACCTCGTCCCACAGCAAAGGTGAACAGACTTTTGCMAAAGGACAGAACTGCTCCAGTAACACTGGGCGTAAATTGATATTTCTAAAATTATCCCTGCTCCGGGTAGACAGAGGAGGCTGGATCGAACAGGCTGCAGAAACAGCCCTGCTCGGACTCGGCACGGGAAGGCCCCGGCCCTGCGGCTGCGCTCCGAGGCGCCGCGCGGTGCCGGGAATGCGGCTCGTCTCGGAATGGCGCTCTCGGAATGGGGAGGCAGGAGCAGAGGCAGCTCCTCTTCCTAGCAGGGACCAGACTCCATCAGGCAGTGAATGTGCACGTCCCACCTGGATCACACCAGGATCACAAGCAACATCACAGGAAGCGGTTGGCAGCCTCAGCATCACTCCTGCAGTCGCTCTACACAATGAGCTTGGGAAAATCAGTCATAAAAAAGGTTCAGTTCTCCTTTCTCTTAACGGTGTAACTTGAACTGAGCTTGCACATCACTAAAGAAATGCTCCATTTAACAAAGCATCACAATATCAATTAAGGATACAGCAATCGATACCTTCACTAAGGTATGGTAAGTTAACGGGTTAAGTTATGCCCGTTAGCCTTTGATTTACGGATACATTTTTGTCAGTTTTGATTTCTAATTTAAGATGCTGGTATTATGAAGGATAATAGTTTACTCCATTGTGGCAACATCTACTATAAAAACATGCACTATCACAGAGCCAAAAAACATCTACATGTTAGCACTGAAAACAGGTAATTAAGAATTAAACAATAGCTTTCTGTGCAGGGCTTAAAAAAGAAGATAATAAAAATCTGAAATCTGAAGACCTCTCTCTGCATGTGTTTTTTGGTGGAATAGTTAGTTCCAAATAATCCAGCTTGTGCTTTACTGTCAGGAGGGGATCGAGCAGGACGACACAGGCTCTTTGCTGCACTAGGAATAGCTGGCATGGGAAGCAGAAGCCTCCAAGGACAGACAACTGGTGGATCCCACACACAGGTTATAACACAGACAGACCTTCCAAAAAGAATCTTTTTCAGAGGAAAAAAATRTAAGGTCCATTTTTGTCTGTCCCTMCCCCCAAGGAAGCCCTACAGGATAATGCTGCCTTTTCTCTCCTATTCTGCAGATGGGTAAATCCAGTTCAGACGTTTCTTACACCGTATGAGTGTGGGCAATAGGGAAAATCCTTTGTGGATCCCAAGGCACTGGTTTTGCTGCCAACAGGAGCACGGTGCACTTGCGGTAAAGGTTGTTTTTTTGTATGTATACGTGACTCCATGGAGCTTAGTGTTATCATATCGTGTTACCTGTCGACACACCCTGCACCGCTTTAAAAGGCCAATGAAATTAGAGGGCAAATTTGCCCTCTAAAACAAGCATATCYTTTTTTTGTACTGAAGTCGCCGGTGAAGAAATATAAAACACAATGGCAACGAGCTGGGATTGCTGCTTTTGACTCTAATRGCTTCAGAGCAGTAATTAAGGCTTCTTCCCGACTTCATAACTACGCTGAGGCGCATTTATCAAAAGCACATTACCRCTACGGACACATTCGCTCCTTCTGCAGCCCTCCGACAGCTCCCCTTGGACGCTATCAGTAAATAAAATCTTAYGCGGTCCAATTAAAGAAAGCATAAATCCAAATCGTTTCTCTGTGGCTACCTCATCACGAATGCACCACGCCAGCAAGTTTTCAAGCAGAAAACCAGCAAGTGTTTGCAATGCTGCGAGAAATTTCCTCTTCAGAAGTRCTCTAGGATGCGAAGCCTTTCCTTGCTGGAGCGCCATAGGAAGGAAGTGTTTGCTTTCATGGCAAACACAGGTTTGGACGGAGGAGACGCTGCTGTCAAGTGCATCTGGACTCGCATCAATGCTCTGCCTTGAGAAATAGGCTTGGGAGCCGTTTCCACAGGGTAAGTGCATGAGGGAGCAGGACGGGCAGCGCTCGCGACTGCTCCTCGCTGCAGCAGGGGCAGGGAGCAGACCCAGACACCCGGCAGCGACGCTTTGCCCCTTCAATTTTAGTAACTTATGCAAAAAAAGCACCATTGAATTTCCCTAGCAGCAGCTGGCGCAGGCACCACGCAATGCACCTCTCGGGGCTCTGTCCCTGGGCTTGCAGGGCGCGATTTGCCAGGAAACCTTCGGGAAAGCCCAGGGGTGAGAGGAGAGCCCCTGAATTGGCTGCAGAAAGAGAGGAGCATCATCCAGCACAGAACTGTACAACCCCGAGCTGTTCTTCGAACTGCCTGGAAGAGCTGCCCCAACCTCTACTTCAAAAATAAATTGAGTTTAAAAAATGAAAATAAAAAAAAATCCATCATGCAGAAAAGACTAGCATTCAATGATTTCATTCAGTGAAGGACTGCTAGAATAAAATCATTTCCTGGCGCTAAGCTAATGGGCTCTTGCTAAAAAATAAAAAATAAATAAATAAAAGGAACAAAAAGAAAAATAAATGGACACTTAGYAAGGGATTTGCCACAGATTTTCCTTAACAAATCCTTTCCTTTCCATTCAACAAAAGCCGGGCTACCAACTCACCAGTTATTCTTCCTCATGAGGGAAAAAGAAAAGTGAAAATTCAAGCCTGAAAATATCCCTTTCCCTGCGGCTGCAGGTTAAGGGCCTCCCTGCTGYGGCACACGCCGATGGTCCAACCTCTGCAAACTGGCTGCAGAGGAAAAGAAAAAGAAGCGTTCAACCCGTAAGGTGCATCCCAAGGCAAATATTCATATAGTTTTATTTATGCTGCAGAGATTTATTTGCCTTAACTTCACTCAGCCTCACGAGAAAAGGTCCCGGCAAAGGCATCTCTCTCCGGCCGCTGGGGAGGCTGCCGGCACACCGTGCCGGGCATTCCCCATCACCTGTCCTCGGCACATCCCAAAATCCRGGCTTCCTCCCCGGCTCCCGCGAGCTCCCGACGGCTCCTACCTGCCCGGATCTCTGCTCTGGCTCCCAATGGCTGCTTGGCCAGTGCCCCACGACCGTCTCCCTTGGGTGGCCGATTCGCATCCGCACTGGGGAGAAATGCGGGAATGGGAGGAGGCTCCAGGCCGTGGGGACGAGGGCAGGAGGCAGGAGCGGCCACCCCAGCTGGACAACGCGCGGCCCGGGCGGGGAACAAGGAGCGTCCTCCCCAAAGCTGAGCCCGGCCACGGAGAGGCCCGCACAGGCTGCGCCACCAAACACGCGAGCTTAAACCTCATAAAAAGTCTGTACAGACTCAACTGTCATAAAGTTTTATCGCTTCCTACGCCCAGTCCCCCGGGGWGGCCTAGCAAAGCCCCAGCCAGCACCAGGGCTCAGATGCAAAACAGCCTGTGGGTGGGGRAAAAAAACCCTCTCTTGCTGGCCTGCTGAAGGGATATTTGGGGTCCATTTGGGCCCGAAAAGGAATAGGAAAAGCACCTCACACACACTGACCTGCTCGAGATGCCAGCAGCCRGGAAAGGGCTGTCACGGATGGGTAGTCGGTGGCACCGGCACCCGGCTGGCCGGGAGCGGGGAAAGCAGCCGGGCTCCCCTGGCTCCCACAAACAGAGAAGCCAAGCGCCCACCCTCATGGAGAGGCCTCCTGGCAGCCCCGCTGCTGGATGCTGGCGCGTCAGCTCCGGCGGGACGCGGGGCCGGCTCCAACGGCTCCACAGACRGCTCGGGCACTCCGGTGTTTTACAGAGGCCATTGCACAGGGCCCTCACACTTCACTTACCAAATGGTATTTGAACAGGCGCAGTGGTCGCCATTCAAGAAACCATTATGCATCTTTTTCCTTTCAGAAAGGGGAAATAAACACTTGGTTTTAAAAGCACTTTGCATGAGAGGAGCTCCAGGCCCTGAYGGGCGCTTTGTCGTGTCCAGGCCATGAAGCTGACGGCTGCTCTTTCTCCTCCGACCGAGGGGCTCCGGAGCCAAGAGTTCCGCCTGTCACGACTCCGGCAGCAGCATCTGGGATCATCTCCTCCCCGAGAGGCATCCGGAAGCGTCAACGGCACCCGTTGCTACCCTAATGGGTGGGATTTTATAGGCTGAATTTTTCTAGTGCCTTCCTCGCCATCACACACATGCCCGTGTTTGCTCTCACTCCATTAAAAACAAATTTGCTGCCACTCCCTGGCCATGGGATTTGCTGAAGAGAAGGGGCCGGAGAACAGCAGCCACCTGCACCACCTTTCCCTCTCCCTCCGAGCCAGAGGCATCTCGCAATTGCATTAAGYCACTGAAATACAATTATTTCCCCCTGTTCCGAGACATAAAACCAGCACGTTATTATAGTCAGAGGCACCGTGATTTAATAATTTAAACAAAAGACACGCACAGTGATGGGAGCMTATTAAGCAGCACGGCACTTCATTACTGCTGGAAACGTCGTTTATGATGCCCGAAACCAAAGATGGACTTGAAGATTATAGGTGCAAATGCGTCACCTCGAAATTGCCACTTAATCATACAGCACACAGCTTTAAAAACCACCGTCTTTTGGGTTTATTTCCGGGGTGGAGGAGGGAAAAAAAAAGCTCTTGGCGATAATAAATCATTTAACGTATCAATGGAAACAGATGACTTTGGAAACAGGATTTGCAATGCAAAGAGGGAAYGGGGAAGCACCTCCTTCCCCTGTCCTCAGGGACAGGGATGGGAGCCCCTTTCCCCAGCCCCTTCCCGCGGGATAAGGCTCGGGATGGAAGGGGCTGGAGGTGCCGCCAGGACCAGGGTCTCCGAGGGCCTCGGGAGCTCGAGCCCAGGCTGCATGAGGAGCTTCACCCAGCACGAACCCTTCGGCACGTCCCTGCTGCCCATGGAGAAGCCACCACGTTAATAAGCAAAGTTTAATTAGACCCACAAACACATTTCTAGCTGCTCTGCAGATTTTTCTTTTCCTTTCTTTTTTTCTCTCCTAGTGGTCCCATTAAGAAATTAGTTTTGCATTCACTTTCCTAGCCCAGAATACACATTTATCAGATATTAAATTCGCTCGTTTTGTTTCCATAGGAATTTTAGTGGTTCCATGTTAATTTAATTATGTCAGGAACAGACAACACTTCACAAAGGACCCTCTAATCAGTGGCTAAAAAGGGACAGCTGTAATACTGTATTTATGTAAAACCCGCAAGATTATTTTCAGAAGACAAAGCATGATCTCCAAGAATGAGCTATTGTCTCCCCGCCCATCAAATGCAGAAATTAAGCGGCGAGAACAAATCTCAACACGTCTGAACTCCAGTCATTGGATTAGGTGTGATAAAAAAAAAAAAAAAAAAAAAAAAAAAAAAAAAAAAAAAGTATCATTCCCTGGAGAAAGGAGAAGACTCCAGCTCCCTGTGACACATAGGCCATGCATTAAAAACAATAAATGCAGAAAAAAATAAATAAAAGGCAAGTTAGCAGCAGATTCCTAGCAAGGTCTCTGCAGCCAACAACTGCTCCATACATTGCAACAGGGAAAACCTCCCCATCCTGAAGACCTGCTACCACTTTGACATATTAAGTTGCAGTGAAAAGCTGTGCATCGCCCCCAAAAAGCAACCCGAAAAGCCCAGTGCCACCGAGGCCATGCCAGCAGCTATGAATATTTTATCTCTTCCCACACTTCCAAGTGCATCAAGCGACCGTGCAGGGGGAGAGCGCTCACCCCGCTCTAATGGAAGGGGCAGGTTTCAATTAATGACACCAATCTTTGGGAGCGGGCAGAGACGGCGCAAATGGCTCATTYGGGAAATCTTTCTTCCTGAAAGCTTCGTTCCAGCGCGCAGAAGCCACCACGGCAAGCACTTATTTATTAATACAGAAAGATTTCTTTATGAGACCTGCAATCAGCTCCACCCGCGAAAGCGCCGCTTGCCGCGGCTGAGCCCTCGCCGGAGCTTCGTGCCCGGTTTGTGTCTGGGAGCAGCGGCTGGAGCAGCCCGGGAAACACCTCGGCACCCACAGCCACCCCGGCAGCTCCCCCGGCTTCACTTTTACACCCAGCTCCCAAATATTTTATGCCCAGATYCAGTAAATAGGCAGGTTTTGCAGGCGGGGAAGCTGGTAGGTGGCACGCTCAGGACCGTGGTGGCTTTTTGCAAGAAGCTGGAGAGCTGCTGGTCGCCTGCCCTTCAATTGGCGTGGCCAGGAGGCTAATGGAAGGCAGCCCTTCTGCCAGGAGAAATCCAGCTTTTCCTACGAGGAAACCAGGCCGCTGCTGGGTGGCGAGGTGGTTAGTGCCTCTGCACGTGGCAAGTCCCTAACTCTTCATAAAAACTCTTTATAAGAAGTGTGACAAACTCCACAGGAGCCGCCTGTGCAGGTCAGGAAAGCAAGGACAGCTTTGGGTTAGCGGGTCCATTCAGGGATTAAGGAAAGGGAATGGCCAAGGGAGGCATTTCCATTCACAGGAAGGCAGCTATGCTTCCTGCTGTTGTCTCAGGCAGAAGGTTTTGCCACATTCTTCCAGCTCTCACAAAGCCCAAAGAGTCAATAAAAGTCTGGTTTAGGTCTTCAAGGAAGCAGACACTATTCAGCATGAGATAAACTGGGCCAAAGGATCCTGGTCCTCTTCAGCTTGGCCTTTATCACTCCCCAACAGCCTCGGTGATAAGAGCAAGACTAAGCACCGCTGTCTGGAGACACGGAGCKAAGCACAGCACTGAACGGGAACGGTGTCAGGATGCAACAAGGGCAGATGTCAAATCAAGGCCGCTTCTCCAACGGCAGCAGCCGCCTTGGATCACACCATTCCGTCCTGCATTCCCATCTCCCGAGCTTCCTGGCATCCCGTGGGGAGAAGATGCCTTTGTCCCCACACTAGGCAAAGCTGCCCCGAGCGCAGACATGCACCGAAGAACAAAGCTCGTGATTCCAGGTGACATTTTGTGTGTTTTCCACACAATTCCATACGTGTTTTCCAGACATTTTCCACTGTCTGGAAACACATGCTCAGCTCCTCACACCACAGCAACATCCGTGGCCACCATCACCTTGGTGGGCAGACAAGGTCCCCAAGCACCAAGGCAGGGGCAGCCCTCGAGGTGCTCCACCCTGGCACACGTCCCCTGCCTCCACTTCAAGCCGTAGCTACCTGCCAGCACAGCTGCTCACCAAAGCTGCAAGCGACACGTGAAGACTCAAGGGCAACAAAATAAAACCCCTAAGTTGCTTAACCCAACTCATGCTTTTTGAGTGACTGGAGTCAGTATTGTGTGGAAAGCATCTCTTCCTGGATAATACTCGGAGCACTGCTGTTCACCAGTGTAAGACGACTGACTAATGCTTCGTTCAGCTCCTCACACGTGTATTTATGTTAGCACCCCTCTCTTTTCCAACAATAGTCTAATTCATTTGCCTCTTATCTTAGCTATGAAACAGCACRTTAAATCCAAGACCACAGCTCATTTAGATAAATGGCACTGGGCGTATCCAGCAGGTTAACCCTGCCGCGGCATTTCTGCTATTGGCATCGTTATGTGTAGGGCCAGGGTGGGGGGACAGGAGCTGCCCCTCTTTGAGGGAGCAGAGAGGCAGTTAAACCATCAAAAAACAGCTCTGCTTTAGTCTACTCGCATGTTAATTAACATTCTGGCAGCCTTTTCCAAAAATAACCTTCAACAGTTACCTAGAAACATAATCCATCAAAATAAACCTCAGGAATTAAAAAAGTAAAAAACCACCAAACTTCCCTGGTAGATCTCATTCTAGCTATAGAGAGAATTAGCAGCCACGCCAGGCTCGTTGATCAAGAAACAGCTCAAGTTAATTCCAAGGCTATTTTCTCCGACAGTTCTCTCAAATAGAGGCAGTGATGTCAAAGTTTCCCTCACCTTGTTCATTGTTCCTCTCCATGATCTCTTAAGCATTTACCAAAACCCTACAGGCCTCTGTAGGGCTCCAGAACATCCAGTGGAACCTATGCGCTTGGTAAGCCAGGCCTATTGCTCTCGAGTTTGGCAGTTAAGCCATCCAGAATAGCTTCAAACTTCCAATGAAATAAATATGAAAGCTCCCCTCCTGCACTAACCGTTCTGCTCTCTCCAGAGCTCCTTCCCCAATTTCCTTTCTAATCTGAATAAAGCTTGTATTTGCATCCCCTCGCCTTTCTTTAAATAGACCCAGCTCCTGGGATGATGCAAATATAGTGCAGCCACAGGATTTTCTTTAGATGCTCAGAACACTCCTGAGCTGCCTATTGATTTTACCTCACTATTCCTCTTAAACAAGGTGGTGAGAGAAGAATCTGTCAATGCATCTGCTGGTRCCTCTTGCTGTCTACTCAGAGCCCACAAGCCCGTGCCCAGGGATTAGCACCAGCTGGGACCACAGCACCCGCTGCCTTCCCAAGAGGTGCTGCAGTTCCCATGTGATGCTTTACAACTGATGGGCACCCAAAGGCAGACAGCGCTCAGCCCAGCAGCCAGAAGACCCAGGACAACATGTGCATAGCCCAGGTGAAGATGGATGAAGCCCCAAATACATCTACTAACACAGCACAGGCTTGAGGCAGGTGTCTGCAGGCAATGCAAGGGAAGAAGACCTCCAATCACACCAGGTTCCTGCAGTAAGGTCCTATTCCATGCAATAAAACAAGTCAGCATCACATATCTGCATTACACCAAACAGCTTTTGCTTCCAAAAGCCCTTCAGGAAGAGTTTTCAGTTACCTTTTCCCTCTTTACCTCCACTGACGTTGGAGCTCCTACTCACAGGGCTGCTGCCAGCTGGTACGTGGGGCTCTCTGGATCTCTGGATGTCATGAATAAAGTCCTATTTTTTTCTGACACTTGCATAGTTAGAAGGACATTTATCAGGTTAAGCCCCGATTTCTCTCCCTGTCTTACCTGCAGAGTTTTGGATGACTAATCAAAAGACTGAATATATTTTAAAGCTCTCATTCTCCCTCCACTATTTATACTAGTCAATGTCACTTTGACACTCCTCTGGCTTTAGACTGCAAAAAACTTTCCTACTTAAATTCCCACAAACTGCACACGCTCTTATAGCACACAAGAGTGCTCCTCCCTCCCTCCACCAAGTTAGCTTCAGCCGTCACACATTCCCACTGAAGTTATCTCACCAAAACCACAGCAAGCATTTTCCTTCTTGGGAACTGCGTGTTCTCACAGTTACATTCAGCAGACCAGAAGATTAGGGAATAGTGCAAGAAATCAGATAATTATTTTTCCAACTGCGAGAGCACCTGCCTTGGCCACATAGAGTTGTCACCACCCAAGAGCCAAGAACTCAGCTCGGCRAGTCACAGAGGTCCCTCTGCAATATAAATCAGCACTGCAAATAGGGATCAAGCAGCTGCCCATTACTGATATGGCCTTGGGGCTCTGACTGCTCTTTAAACAGAGTTTGCTCTCACAATTCTAAATAATTTCAAGCAAAACACTTTGTAAATTAGTCTGAAGATTTTCAAAACTGCCATTCATGAATTGGTACCACTTATTTTAGTGACTGGAAATTAGTCAATATTTGTTTGCAAGAACTTCACCTTGCCCTTTCTAGCACGGTTGACCAACACACAAAGTCCAGTCCTATGGAAGGGAACAAGTCTCCGAGGACTCCCAAGCAAGTCAGCAATACGAGGGCACCCAGCCTGAGCTGATTCTCTTTGGTGACCTTCTCTCTCTTCATTAATTGTCCCTATAGCTCTCTTAGGGTACAGTAAAGGTGACCCCACTGGCACTTACCTTGCTGCCCCCTTCAAAAAGTCCTACCCCTATTCCAAAAGAACCAAGCAAGGAATGGGAATTTTATCAAATGTCACAGTGAATTACCTGGTGTCTGCTTCTATGCTCAGGACAACCTTCTCTATTGAGCTTTTCCACGAGGGCTTGTTCAACAGGTCTTATTTTTAAAGAAACTGGGCCAAGTCATCCCTGCTGTAGCTTTAATGACGTCAATGAGCTACGGCAGGGGTGAAATTGGGCCATTATTTTTTATGTCCATATGTCATGTGCCCATTTAAGAAAAGGAAAACACAGAAGATCAGGTTGGAAAAGTGATTGAATCTAAAGACCGTGCTGTACAGAGATTAACATCTGGATGGTGAAATGTGTCTCTTCTGCTCCTGCTGTATATTTATAAGTATAATGGTTTACGGAAAAAGAAATACTTCTGCAGTAGCGAGGTACAATGTGAGCTCTGTAGTGACAAATTATATTCACATTTTATATCCTGTTTTGATAAAAAAGAACAAGAAAGTCTTTACCAGGAAAAGGCCTCTTCAGAAGTCAAACAAAAATAAGTGACACAGAATTGCCGGTAACTGTTAGTTTCTCCACGGTAAGCCAATATTAATCACACTCTGCATATCACCAGCCTGTAATAAAGCCCAGTGGAGCTTGTTCTGAGCTCTTGTTTCTTCGTAAATCCAAAACAGAATTAAAGCAAGAACATGAAATAGCAATTTAAGCCAAAGCCTTATTCTCTGCAAATATTCAAAGCCTTGAGCACCACCTTGGAAAGGAAGAGAGGTGAGGAGATGAGGAGGCCAGCCTCAGATAACAACAGTTAACACTCCCCTGGACACACCATGATTCTGTGTCCTTTCCTTGGAAGGCAGAACCATCCCATTATCTGGATACATATATTTTCCATCCATCGTGCCATGGACCAGGAGGTACCATCCTGCCCCATAAGCAGAGACTTAGACTGGCTGAACCAAAAGATGCATCACAGCCAGCAAGGCCTAGGGCCAGAATTCCCTCAAATCCATACGTAAAGGTCCCCTTAACTGGCATTTAAACAAACGAGTAAATGTAGCCACAGAGAGTCCACTCACTGCGAGCACAGGTAAAATTACTCATAGATATGTGTACAGAGTTATGTCAATACACTTTTATAGACAGCAAATTACTCAGAAAYATCCAGAAATAGCACCAGATTAGGTGTTCAAAGCCATTAATTTTAGGGAAAAAAAAAGTTATTTAAAAGCTTCAAGAAAAAAATACTTGGAGAATCAGGGTCAAAATTTGCCAAGGTATCTGCTTAGGTCAGAGACAGTCTTTGTAAAGGCCTTTCTTTTTCCCCCATTGTTTTCCCTCATATTAATGAGTTGTTTTTTCCACAATAAACCAGAACAGTTTGGGGTTTTGCTTTTTTTAATTTCCACCCTCCTCCTYCCCCCCATTCCAGCACTGGAATCAAAATAACTTGATATGGAAAGCGTGTGACCTCCCAAGCCTTTATTTACAGTATCACAAACCGCAAGGGAAGGATCTGGCCAAGTTTTCCAGCTGGAAAGGGAACAGCGGGGAAAGAAGGACTCTCATTTTTGCAGCCGTGATATTTTACACATCCAAGGGAAGAAGGGTAGGGGGAAAGGGACAGGAAGGTGAGCTAAAAGCAAGAATGGAGATATAAGATGAAAGGGTCTTGAATACGCAGGTAGGTTCATGTGATTAGAACCTACCTCCCCAGAACCAGAGCTTTGTACATGCAAATTTAACTGCACAACCAGGCTGACACATATTAGATGGGGTTGGTTTGGGTTTTTAAGTTATACAAGACCATTAAATAGACTTCTGCCCTTCACTGGTCCAGAATGTTTCTTATTTCCGTAATCATCTCTCCACCACCATCSCCCAGAGAGCTACAAAGACTTTGACAAAAACAAGAACCCCAGAAACTGCAGAACCTTCCTCAGATGTTTATACATCAGAGACCAACATACACCAGTGAAGGAGGTTTTTAATCTATAGAAAGCTACCAGCAGCAGGAAACTGTCAGTTAGTCTGTGGTTACAACCACACCAGAGACATCAGCTCTTTCCACCCAGGTTAAACACACATGTCCAAATAGGTCCTCACACCCCAGTATTCTACTGTAAAACTAAGAAAAATAACCAAAGAAAAGCCCATATCTCCACCAGGAGTTTCAAGGCGCCAGACCACATAGGAGACAATCCTTTAAGGAGATCTTCCTGTTGCCTTCCAAGCAGTTAGGTCCCAGATGTTCAGTTCTAACTTGCATTAGATGCTGCTGTCTCTGTCTGGAAGAARTGCTAGGCCACCAGCTTTGCCGTGGAGTTGGGCAATGCCACAATTGTGCCACCAGCACCAAAGCAGCCACCAGCCCAGCTCTCTGGAGGGTTATCACCTCCATCTAGCTCCCCAGGGTGCACTGGAAGACACCGCTCGCGACCTGCCCAGACTTAATGACCACGTAGGCACCTCCCGCACAAAGGAGTGGCGGCCCTGCCGAGTATTAAATCCCCTGGGCAAGTGAAACAAGCAGAGCAGCAGCCTCGAGGCAAAGCAAACCCCAAACACGCTAAGGGCTGCATTTCTCCTCTGCTCTTACCACCGATCTGGTGAGACCTGCTCCACAGCAGCCTAAGCGGGAGCACAGGGACACCCCTCAGCTCTTCCTCAGCACAAATCCAGATGGCAATTAGTGCCTCCAAGAGCATTAGCTCCTCTGCTGAGGCTGCTGGCAGCAGCAGTTATTCCAGGGAGACCTGTCCCCAGCTCTGTTAGGCCCCAGCAGGTGAGCGAGAAGTTCTTGGAGGCAACGGAGTGTCCCACGTTGGGACACGCTGCGGTGCTGGGAGCCCTGGGGCTCATGGATCATGGGGAGAGCGGCTCCAGAAGGGAACTGACACAGCAAATGGTGATGAGTTTACTGGGAGCCACAGCCCTGAGATATTTAAGGTATTCAAATGATCCATAATTTTGAAGGGTTTCTGGTAAAGGCAACGCGTGTGAATACAGAGCTGGTGTCAGTGACGCCACGGTTTCAGTGTCACTGCCATGACTCTAAAGCATAAACCCAGAGAAACCCAAAGCACCTTTTAGTCTTGTATGTGGAGAGCCTCGGATGCCAACATGTTCCTCCTCTTTCTGCTCTTCCCAGTAATTCACTGCTCTTAAATCAAAGGAGGAACCAGGGGTTTCAGTATAAACGAAAGGCTGTCAAACCTCAGGAACACTGTAAAGCAGAACACTCGGTAGTGTTAAGGGTTAGAAATACCCTTTTGATAGAAGGAAAAGTGGTGAGGAATGCACTGGAAGAAAACAAGACGCACAACTGAGGTCAAAACTACCCGCTCAGGAATGATCTAAAGGCTGAGGACCCATCTACCAAAGAAACTGCTCAGCCACTAATTTTGGGGACAGATTTAGCACCACGACACACATTTCTAGAACTTAAACAAGGGAGTTTTAATGAGAGATGCAAAGGTTCACAGGAAGCCTTYAAGGGAAGCTCCAGAGGTTACAGCATAAGGGAATGGCAGGTAACCACATATTCATAAAGAGAATGAAAATTAACCTCTTCTCTTTTTGGGGAAAAAAAAAGAACTCCCATTTATGCCCTTTGCTGGGGGAGTTCTGCATGTCAATCCCCCTTTTTTATGATGGTACGAGAAGCCGCACCCCGATTCTTTTGGTAGATATTACATGCATTTCAGATCGTTACAATTTTTTCAGGTGAGAGAGAGATCCCCACAAAACTTAAATATACACAAAAAGTTCCTACCAGGCGCACACCTTGCATGGGAGTTTCCTTTTTAAAGCATTTGCACAAAAACGTTTTGAACAAGGGTGCTGGCTAGGCTGAAATGAAAGGCGAGATGCATGAATTTTTCTTGGAAAGAGGTTTGCTCCCAACACACGTCCGCAATATCCAAGCCAAGAGGTCCTGCAGCTGCCAGGTTGCCCTCTCACAGGCAACCTGTAGCATYGCTCCTCCTGGCTCCATTTCATAGTCTCCTTGAGCATCTACTCAAGGGGAAACCAAGCTAAGGTTAATCCCCTCTCTCACTGCTAGCCAGCCAGCAGCCTTCAGACTCATTGCTGCTCTAGTAACACTTGATATTTCTTTAAAATTGATTTTTTAATTTTTGGTTTTTTTTTTTGCAATATAAACAGACAGCCATGCAGCTGCACTGCCAGCACCTACCTTCTGCAAAATAAGTCCCTCCAGAGGCTTCTGAGCGCAGGAGGGAGCGAAGAGACGGCCTTGCTGGAGGAGGATGTCACTGTAGGTCCACATGTGTCAACATCCTAGGGGAAGATAAAGCAGAGCTGCTTAACTGCAGCGCCCAGGGGGGATCAGCAGCCCGCGCACGCCGCGTTCCTGCCACCGTTACCCCCTGCTAATGGCTCCTATGCAAACAACATGCAGCTCCGGCGCTTGCTAATTGCACATCAGAGTTTCTCTGCAGACATCCCTCCGGAATGTCAGAAATTCAATACGTGATGGTAGGCGGCAGCGAGCACCTCGGGGATTTGAAGCGCGTTCCAAGCCGTGAGTCATCGCCATCTCGAACTCAGGGAAATTTAGAAGGGGAAAAAAATATAAAAATAAATAAAGCGCCGCGCTGACCACTCAGTGTGCTCCCTGCACAGCATCACCCCGACCACATCTCCCGTTTAAAGGCAGTGTTGAGTGATCTCTCAAGTCCCCTTGGGCCTTTTTGATTTCTCAGCTGGGGAGGACAGCGAGGAGGCACCAGAGGGACCACAGGTGCCACCACCTTGCTCCAGTCCGTGGACTGGAAACAGAACRCAAATAACAAAGAACCCAAGAAGGTCAGATTCACCCTGAAGGAAACCCAAGCAGCATCTCAGGACTGTTAATCTCCTTGTCCTCATCAGGAACAAGCAGCCAGGCAGCTTAAAAAATATATTTAGCCCACAAATGCTTATTAGGATCACTGGCTGATTCACAGCCGAGCCAGGCACATGTAGCCCGAATGCCCCTTCTGCCTTGCCAGCCTGGTGGCAGCGTTGAAAGCACCAGCCATGGAGTCACCGACGTTATCCCRACACCTCAACACCCACCACTGGGCTCCAAGCGATGGATAAACCTGGGAGAGAAGCTGCAGGGCCCATCTGCAGTGAGATCTGGGCTCCAGAGCCCTGCAAAATTCTCTTCAAATTACATCCTGAAACCAAAACACTTAGTAGCAGGGAGGATTTCGTAGCTACAAAACTGATGTCAAGAATTTACCAGGTCTCAGTGCATGGGGGGAAAGAGCAGTGCACTAAGTGCTTAGGGAGGTCTGAAGTCACCAAAAATTCTGTCTCAAATGGAACAAGAAAAAAGTGTTTCATTCCCTAGYAGCATTTACGATTTAAAGCACAAAGGATTTTTTCCCCTCTTAACTCACCTATTGAAATCTGTATGATGGGAATTTAAGTATAAATTAACCTTGGCTTTGTATTTGATTTACATGCTTCAGAGTCCAGTCTCACTGGTCATTTTAACCACTCTAGCACACTGAATTGTAAATCAACAATAACTTTAACACACACGGCTATTCTTTAAAATATAGTAATAATTGTATCTACGTAGCTTTATAGCCCAACATACATCTAAACAACATCCAGACTCAATCTGATTAGCGTTATACAATAATTCATTCCTTATTAGCTGCATCAAGGTTTGTCATCGCCCACTCTAAATGAGTTTTCACGAGGCAGACAAACACTCGTACGTGCTGGATGCGTGAGACTAAAGGCTCCCAAAAGGAGCCTAAGCCAGAACAGGCACTTGAAGACGAGCCAGTTAAACCAGAGCTGGGGGGGTCAGCCCAGTGACCTATGAACTGGGACGTGGCTCCTGGGATGAGCAGGACCCGGACAAGCGGGACTCGAGATTTAAGGAGAAGGTTCCAACATGCAGCTGACCCACCATGGGGGCAATGCTGAAAGCCTCCCTAGAAAGCCACATAAAACTAGCAGAACCTCCCTAMCTCTCAGCAAAAACAACTTCATCGTCCTACCTGCTTTGTTCTTTCTGTTTCAAGGCTGTTTTGTTTTGTTTTCCTTTTTTGCAGGCTGGGAAAGGATGATGAGTCTTCCTGTTTTCAGCAACAACGAGTCTGAAACAATTATTCCAGACAGAAAAAACAAGTGTTCTCTCTACCCTTGCTAACCGTACTGAAACCAAAAGTGATTAAAAGCAAAAGCATTTCTGAACAACAGAAACTAAAAGTATGACCTTTGGAAAAAATTTAAACATCAGCTTTTTTCTTCACAGTAAACAGTGAAACTAAGATAATAGTGTAGCCRAGGGCACACCAACATCGATAAGGCCTCGGTGCATCGAACACAATTCACCTTGATTCTATGCCCAATTTAGTATAGCACCGAATAAAAAAATAAAATAGAATAAAAAAGCCCACCTTGCTATTTGTATAGGCCTCATGGATAATTTYATACCTTTCCTAAAATCAGTTTTGAATTTGTGATCTGTTCTGAGACCTAAAAATGAATAGTCAGTTTTAGAAATGAATAATCAGACCTAAAAATGAGTAGTCAGTCACTCCTTTTGGATGAATACTAAGGAATTCACGTCGCCTCCAATTCAGCTGCATCCCTTGGTACGTGGTACTGGCTCAGACAGGTAAACCCACCCCTGCCTTAGAGCTGTGCTGCTCGACCTAAGAGACTGCAGTGCTGCTAAACACGGGCTGCGTCTGTCCAAAGCAAACTTTATCTGGAGAAAAGAAAGAACAAAACAAGAAAATTTAGGAATGCAAGYGCTCCCAAAAGGTTTCCGGAACATTTTTCTTCTCTGCACCACTGGCAAAAATCATCATGACCAACTTTGTCCCTTCCTCCAAGGGCCCTCAGGCAGATTCCCGTGCCCYGGAGCGGAGGCAGCTCGGAAGCGCTGCAGACGGGAAGCCTCCAAAGGCCCCGCGTGGCTGGGGCGCCCCACGGCACGGGAGGAGGTCGGAGACGGMCGCTTGGAGGACACGGATTCGGGAGCACACTCCGCAATCGGGATGAGGTGCAGGCGAGCAGGTGGCTCGTTTTCAGCCAGTTGTTGAAAACGCCACGTTGCGCTAATAGAGCTGGCATTTATCTTTCCATGGAGGCGGATTAATGGGAAGATGTTGCCGGCTGGCTTCTGTCTGCCCGTCCGACGCGTCGCGCTTGCGTTGTTGGTCCTTCCCCAAAGAGGCATCGTCCCTGTGCCCACCGAGATGCTCTGCATCGGTCAGAGCTCTCACCGGAGCACACAGCGCTCGGGGACGACGGCAGCCCAGAACACACCACATCACACCTCAAATCCGAGCCCTAAATGCTACAGGCTCATGCAAGGAAATGCCCACCGCAGCAAATACCCAGGCTCCACATCCAAGGCAGAGGATGGGTGGAAGAGCAGGAAGCACAGGCGGGAGGTCAGCCTCTTCACGGAGGGTAGGCAGGATGAGGAGGACTCGTGGCCCTCTCCAGCCCACCCACAGCAGTCCCCAGCCTCCGAGGAGGCTTTAACCTGAGCTTTAACCTGAGCCTTCTCCCTTGCACAAACATCTCTCTTGCAGAGACCTCCATGTCCCCAACACGGTTATAACCCTTGGCAGGGATGTCAACCTGCAGCGTGTCCCTGCTGCCAGCCCAGGGCAGGGCACAGCAGGGTCTGTCCCGTCCCACGCCAAGCCCAGGCAGAGGCAGGAGGACACGATGTTCTCGTGCCGCTTCTGCAGAGCCACAGCCGCTGACAGCCCAACCTCGCAGGGACAAATGAAGCTGCAAGATTGCTCCTTGCAAACACCACAGTGGTTTCGGCTCCGCGTACGCATCTCGTGCAATCTGCATCGATGAATACTGAGCCCTACCAAACATCAGCCGTGGTAGGACACCGCATGCCCATGGTCTGCGAGCACCGGCGTCAGACCACGGATACTCACACGAGTCCTGAAGCGACGGTAGTTTCCATTCCCTAAACAGTTACCCTAAAGCAACGAGGAGATAAGCGAGCACCCTAAAAACAAAGCAGGAAAGGAAAATAAATCCAAAATCCCAAAGAACTCAGTAATCAGAAAAACAGGCACCAGTATGTGCCAGGAAGCAGAGGGAATTAATCAGCAAGCAAGATAAATGCACCAGTTAACTCGGAAATACAAGCAGYGCTGAAGGGCTCCTCGGCAGATCCTTCCCATCCGATGTTTGCAGCGTTTGGACCCTCCGTGGCTTTATTCCTTAGGGAGCACAGGGCCTCACCACAACAGCCTGATTCAAAGGGACGGGGGAGAAAGCAAACAAAAGGCTTCCAGAAGCCTGGGTTGCTGGCAGCTTTGCAGGGAAAAGGATGCAAAACCTACACAAAATTTGGAGGAAAAGAGAAGCTGCCAGGCGAGTGCCAGCGAGRTAGACAGCAAGCCAAGGAGGGGAAGGGACTTGGCCTCAGGGCTGGGCCCTTTTCTCAGCCTGCTGAAATAAACCTCAGCTTTAGAGGGAACTTGGAGGAAACTGCCTATTTTATCCATTTTGCATAACTGGGAATAAGAACAGGGCCCCGGCCACCTGGTCTCCCCCCACGAAGTGACAGGCATGAACAGGAGGACATCACCTTACACAAACCTGTCACCTTACTCAAGCAAAGCAGCTGCTCTTCCACCTTCCACTTGCAGAATGGACCTTCCAGGACCACTCCTGGCCTTGGCTGCACCCGACAAGAGCTCTTCATTGGCAAAACCAGCCCTCTKCTTCCTGAGGAGCCATTTCCTTGTGGAACAGGGAGCAGGGTTTGAAGCCCTGCAAGCGGCTGCTCCAATGAGGCAGCAAGAGAACCAGAAAGATAAATCCCAAGCCCCCAGGAGATAAGAGMCCCACGTGGCTCTCAATAAGGTGAGATCTGTTCACAGTCACCATGTGGGGTGGACAAGGGCACCCGCTCATGGTGGGTATCCATGGAMATCTGTGGACAATGTGGATTCACACGGTACAAAGGAGCTTCCACAAGCCCCTATTCAYAGCCAGCTTCCAAGGTTCCTTCTGCACCAGGTGGAAGCCAGGAGGCAGCTCAGGAGGGAAAGCTCCAAGCGGGAGGACGCAACGGGGAGGCCACGGGTGGGAGATGCCTCTCTATGGGCTCTGCTTGCTCAAGGAACTTCTTATTTTATGCAGGAGAACAGCTTCCTGYGAGGACTTCGGAGAGAATCAGAGGATCTCTGCAGCCTGCTTTTAGGAGAATAGTAMATAAATAAATACAATCTATTGCAGAGCCGCCACGTGATTGGTATCACTTCCCCGYCGTTTCCGGCGAGGTGCATTTCAAGCAGATAACACTACATTAGCTTCCACCTGCCTTCCAATATAGACGTGGCAATTAAAATGAAAAAATCAGTCAACTGGGCTGTATTTCACCTTAAATAAAACAGCTTAAAAAAAAGAAAAAAAAAAAAGAAAAAAAAAGCAATACGCCATTTCATCTGTATTTGACAGCTGGGGAAGAAATACTGTTTGTGGCTCAGCTACAAGCTTAAACAGGGCTCAAAGACCATTTCTAGACCTCGATGGAAGCCCAGCCTTGCCAACAAGCAGCACCATCCACCCCGGCGCTCAGCACCACGCTTTTATCCCCCGCTTTATCAGGGCTCATCTGCTGATCAATGAGGAGCCCATTGGAAGAGCACTTTGGATTTCAGTGTCAACACAGCAGTACCCTGGTAATGACTGAAAATATTTACATATTGCCTCATTGATCGCGGGGTGTTCGTTTCCAACCATCTGGCTACTGGGCACTTTTTTTCCTCCATTTCGGAGGGTTTTTCACAGTTGCAAAGCAGGTTATTGGAACAACTTCACAGCAACATCCAGCACTCCACCTGCATCGGACGCTCCTGTTATTTTTAACCCAGAACATACAGGACAACATTAATCACTTTCATCCTATTTCAAGGTAGGGAAACAACAATAATAATCATTTTCTTAGCAAGGACAAAAGCAGCAGCAGCACCTGCACCGCGCGCACCAGCCCCACGTGSCAACTCGACTGCAAGGTCTCATTTTTAACGTGACGCAAGGATGTCACCGTTCCGATGGCAGATGAGTCAAATGGAAATATGTCACTCATCCCCCGTGCTCCTTGCCAGCCTCGAGATAAGGCGGCCGTTGCCTCCTGCACGTGGAAGAGCTTCTGATAAGGGCAGCGTTCCTGCTGCTTTAGCGGCGGCTCCAGCCATCACAGCCAGCAAGGACAAAGCTTAGACCAGCACTGGGCGCTGCTCCTGCCTCCTCACCCCGAGGACCCCTCAGCCCATGGTCACCTCCACGGAGCAATTTAATGCAAGAAGAAACAAACTCCGCAAAGAGCCAAAGCCTTCGAGATCAGGGTGCGACACGACTGAGCGCCACGTGCACAGAGCAGCTGGGAAGTCACTTCCAACACGAGCAGCTTGTTGGAGCATCAGCCCCTTCCCTGCCTCCCCCATACACATTTAATGGGGTCTCTCCAACTTTTAATTGAGCAGTGCAGAAATACAATTTTCTGCCTTTTCAAGCAAGATAAACCTGGGGATCAGTTGCATTTCCTCTCTCCAAAACATGCCCCATCTCACATTCATAATTTAGAAGCCTGTCCTTATTAGAGGAGTATTGATCCTTATTAGAGGAGTATCATGCCTGTAGGAAATCTGCTTCACAACTGTCCCTAAAGGCAACCTCTAGCAGGATATACATTTGCTTTAATCACCTAAGAAAAGAGTTTTCCTTGAATCTGCTAGAAATATCTCACCTACTACCTCGCTCTATCACTGGCTGCAGGACAGCACTGTTCAAGCAACACCTTTGTGTTACACGTTGTAATAAACAGCAACCAAAGTTACACAAACAATATGAATTCTGAATCTCCTGTCAAAGAAAAACAGTAATGGGGATTTCTGTTGTTTAAGCATCACTTCCACAAACAAGATATTATGGCATAAGCCTGGGCTTGGATAGAAAYAACCCCGTGGCACAAATTTCTTCCCACTAAACAAACAAATAAAAAAAGAAAGGGAAAAAGAAGAAAACCCCGTGAGTTAGCTGAACTGTGCAGGAAAGTCTGACATCCACAAATTCACTGCAAGGGACCTCTGCAGAGCACTTGATATGAATAATAAAGGTGCAATTCTCAGGAACAGCTGYAAAAATGACACTGTGGGTCTCCCAGGCTATTCTGTGGTGACTCCAWGCCTGTTTATTCCCAGAAGTTGGCTCTCCTCGCCGCGGGTGCTGTAGGCTCAACTTAGGAAGGAGGGGAGGTCAAACCATATCCTACCTGTAAAGCTCCTGGAATAAGAGCAGTCTCTCAGCAAAGTTTAGCTGATGATTTTTGGCAATGATGCTTAAGGCGAGAAGATCTTAATCCAACTTATCCGTTCTGCTCTGCTAACGAGGAGTTCCACAACTTTCATCAACGAGAAGACATAGAAGCTAAGCAGAAGAAAAAGCTGGCTGGCTTTATCATATCTGCTGTTAAGGACAYAGGCGCTCCAGGGGACAATGAAACCTCTTCAGCCCGTTTCCTGCGTGGGGCTGTGTCACCAGGAGGGCAGCAGCAGGCTTCCCCTACACCCTCTCCTCTTCCACAGCCCAGCACACTGCACTAGGATGCTCCAAACCCAAGCCAGGTCCCGAGAAGTGCCACCAAAGCCCATGCAAGCTCCCTACAAAATTTGGTGCAGATTTCCTTACAGATTTTTCTCCTTTCCTGCAAGTCTTGAGAGTAAAACTTTCCTTCTTTCACGCAAGTTCTACTCTCCAGATTTCTCTTGGTGCTGAATTTCCAATCCTGCCATTTGCTGGAGCAGACTGTCAGCAGAAGCATCAGAGTGCACATCCTCACGGGCAAATCCGACCATCCCTTGCTCTTCTAAATAAAATGATAGATGGAAGCTGTGAAGCTGCAGCAACAAACACAAGCTGTACTAAAAAGGTTACAGCTTCAAGCAGATTTGCCCAAATACGCACTTTCCTCTAACAGCAACAATGTGTTAGATAGACATGACTTATTTCCAAAAAAACTATTTATAGGAATTAAATGTAAGCAATAGGCAGCATTAAAAACTATTCTGCAGTCCCCAAAMAAAGGACACATTGCATCCACACTAAATGCATTTTGAGAAAATTCACTGAAAGACATTTACCATCTGYAGAAGCTACATTTTCAACAGTGCTTCGCCATCCAAATACAAGTTTAGACAAATAAGTGATCCCGAGAGCCTGCATGAACAATGTTTAAAGCGAGGGAGACGGAAAGCGAAGAAGCTGCCGGCTATTTCCACGCTCACCTGCTGCTCTGGTGGAGCTGCACGCCGGGCACGATGGCCTGAATGGACCATGGCTAGAAAGCAACAACCCACATGGAGACAGAGCCTCCCACAAGGAAACCACCCAGCGGAGCCCATGGCACAGGGTTTGGGCACAGTAAGGACAGGGCAGGCAGAAAGCTCAGCTGCGTCTGCTGCTYTGCAACCTGCAGCACATCATTTGTCTGTTCCTGGTTTATCCCGCACAAAACAGAAGTGATTCCACCTTGGTGGGGAGCGCTGAGGATCGGCCACGGCGAGCGCTGGAGAAGGGATGAGGATGATGGTGGAAACAAAGAGCAAGCCAGGCCTTTTCCCCTGCCCTCCGSCTCTTTCCCCAGCTCTGCCCATGTTATTTCCACACTCTGAGCTCCCCGTCCATCCTCACAGCTCGCAGCCAACGCGGCGCTGCGTGGCAGCCGGCGCCGTGTKGAGGCTACGGCTGCAAGGACGGGTCAAGCAGCCCACGGGGGAACCAGCCCCGGGTGCCGMGACTCACGAGAGGGCAGTGGGGAGAAGCAGGAGGCTCCATCCGCCCTCCACCCGAAGGAGAAACGAACCTGCTCCGTGGAGGAGGCAGCTGAACAGCCTGGCAACGCCTACAACTGGTTCTCAACCTCAGCTCCGGCAAGATGTAAATATTTAGATTTCAATTTCAGCCGATACGATAAATATAAAATGTCTATTTCCTTCTTCAAAAAAAATAAGGAAGAAAAAGAAAGAAAGAAAAGTAGCAGCATTAAAGTAGGTAAACCGCCCACGTAGAGAAAAATGATTCTTCAGTGTTTCTGTCTCTAGAAGGTTACCTAAATTACGGTATTGATTTTAAAACAAATCACAATCACAAGTGCATCTGTATCCATTGTGCTGCCTTCCGACGCACAGAAAACAGAGCTACGCCACACGTCTACGTATATAAATACATTTATAAAAACAGTTTCTTTGCTCATTCCGAACGTGGAGCGACTGATGGCAGCACAGCATTATTTTTTACCTCCTAGGAGGTGTCCACGACTCTGCAGGCTTCCCCGCAACAGCGCAACCCTCCAACTCCATCTCCAGCCACCTAAAATGTCCCGTGCGATTCACCAGGTCCTGAAGGAGCTTCCCCACGACCAACCCGTATGAGACGGGCGGCAGCAGCAGCTCGGCTCAAGTCTACCACGGCTCTGCTATAAAAGCCTCGACTCCTTCCCTCGCCTTTCAAAGCACTTAATGGAATTAAGGCCTCGCTCCATACCTGAGGTTAACAGCCAGGCAAACACCCAACTTCCCTGGAAGCAGAGGCAACGCGGCCGCACCGTGAGACAGGACCGCGCGCTCACGTTCCGACACATTCCCACCACCTCCCCGGCGGTTACGGCCCTGCTGAGGGAGAAACGCCTCGCAAGGTCATCGCCCCACGGGTCAGGTCTGCTAATTTGCCTGAACCGGCGTCCCGGAGCCGAGCGAGAGTTATGTAAACCCCGGCAATCCAAACAAATCCCAGGCGACTTCCCCATCCGGGCCGTGGAGCGCTGCCACGACGTGCGTTACGGAGCCGCTCGCTCCCCGCTACCTTCCCCGCGTCCTCCCGTGGGCACCGCAGTGCTCGGGGGTCCCTTTCCAGCCGGGCACAACCCCTCAGACGACGGGACTGTCTGCAGATGAGACGAACTGACAAAGAGGAAACACAAACCCGAGCAGAAGTGTCGCTGTGTGGTCCCCAGGAGGAAACAGAACTGTCCAAACGAGCAGAAAGGTGGAGGGGAGCCCTCGCTCCTCAGCACGCTGGGGAGGCTCCCCAGGCCCCCGCAGCTCAGTTCCTTTCCTTTCAGGCGTCCTGTTTGCAGCACCGAGGTGCTCCCTGAGCGCAGCCGCCCGCCCGGGCTGGCCCTCCGTGCACGTGCAGGGACTCGGGGAAAATCCCGAGGTGGCTCCACAAGGGCTCACATTTCGGGAGTCTGCAGCTCCTCTGCTCTGCCCAAGCAAGGTTTTCCAGGGGGAAACCAGAAGGAAAAGCCAGTCTGGGGACGTCAAGCACCAAGTGAGGCGCAGCTGAAGGGGAAGCTCTTGCTGCCTGTTAGGAGCAGCCCTCCCGGCTGCCCGGCTTACCTGTTTCCTGCCCAGGCAGCCTCCTTCCACCCAGCCCATTCCTCCATCAGTGGGAGCCAGGCGCTCCTCGCAGGGGTCTCCTCAGACATTCCCAGGCTCCCCGCAGCGCATCTGACCTTCCAGTCACTCCATTTCTTCCTGCCCTTCCACGCTAACCCCACAGCTCCCTGTACCGCTTACGTTCAGCCCCCCTTTATCTCCACTTCCACACGCAGCCTCCCGCTTCCTGCCCTCCCTGGAGCCTGACCCGCGCACGCACAGCAAACCCAGGAGGGTCACCAGGGAAAAGCCTCGTCTCCAGACACTGCCACGTCATGGGAAGCCCCCCCGGACCCTCAGCCATCCGTGCAAAAGAAAGAGCCGCTTCCCGCAGCTGCGAGTCTCCTTCCCTTCAGCAAACAGGCAATTCCAGGAGCCCTGGGCATGGAGCAAGCGCTCCAGTGATTTAGATTCCCCTGGAGGGGCAGAATCCCGGTTAGACCAATGCTAATTTGTTTTCTTAGATGTTCTTAATAACATTAGACTAAATATCATTCTTTATACTCGTTCCCTTAAAGTTTCACAGGGCTCTTGGCTTTGGACACTATAAATAGAGTAGCTGGATTCCCCTTCAGCCCATGGGTAAGTTCACACTCATTTTTTCTGCCCCAGCACAACACTCCAGCATCTGGATTTCCTCCAGTGCCCGGGATACACAGTTTAAAACATTTTATTTATTTCCCCCTCCTCTACATTAATTACTTCACTCCCATTCACTGTAGAAACTACTGAACATTTTGTTTTTAAGATGCTTTCAGGCTCAGGATTAAATTTCAACCTAGCTTACTAACTTGGACATACATAAATATTAATTGCTTCATACCCTATAAGAGCAAGCTTCAAAATTGCACTAGAATAAATCTTCACAGTTTGGAGAAAATCGCTATTAAGAAGAGAGCATTTTTCTCAGGTTGCTTTTCCCCACTAAGAAAATAAAGGAAGAAATTGTTTGTTCCTCCCCTCCAATCCATATCACACATGTTCCTTATGTAAGGGAAGCCCAAAAGGAAAACATCATGCCAAAAATATACATATATATAATGTGTAATATATATTTTTATATATATTATTTTTATATATATAATATATATTATATATATAGATAGACTGCTTCTCAATGGACCACAGTGGTCCTAGACCAGGTCATTCCTGGGAATGTGCAGGAATGGCAGGAGACACAGGGCATTTGGGAACAAGCCCTTGTTCCCAAACAAGGAACGTGCTCCATTTTGCCAAATTGCAGAAGCAGCAGCGGATTCTTCATAAAAAGAGACTACTTAATTCTAAAAAGTTGCAACTGGAAATGTCTGGAGGGGAGAATTTAAAAAAAATAAATAAATAAAAAATAAAGACAAAATCAGGACACAGTCTTTCCAAACTGGTTGCTGTCAAGTAAAATGAGAAGTTAGATAAAACTCCCACGTGCCAGATGGCAGATCACACAAATCACAATAAACGCTCTGGCTGGTAGATGCACAGCAAGAGACAAGCGCACCGAAACGCTCCGTCAGCGGCGACCCCAAAATGGAAAGGACATCTTAAAAACTATCATTTGGAGGAAAAATCCTTACGAAATCCCCCATAACCAGGAGCCGGCCTCGAGGCCTCCTCGCCTTCCTCATCACCTCATGAACAACTGAGAAATAAGGGAGGATTTGGGCAGTTATGTCAGACTACAGTCCTAAGAAGGGTCTCCGAGTGCTGCTCCAACATCACTTAGGTCTTTTTTCGCCATGTTGCTTAAAAATAGTTGAAGGAAAGGATACCAGGGAACTGTTTACCCAAACCACTGCCTTTTCCTGAACAGAGGGGAAAAAAGAGTTCTAAGAAGATAAACAGCTGCTGCTGTTTATGCTGTTTAAATGGTAACAAAAGCATCTAAGGGCCATAAAGGGAATAGTAAGGGAATTAAAAAGCATTTTTATGCATGAAGATGGCTTAACATCCCTACATTCATTAAACTGGTATCAACTATGCTTTTAATTAAAAGTTAGTGAAACTTAAATATGATTAATGAAAACTAGCAGCCTACCAGAAGCCTCCTCTATGAGGAGTTACCCAATAAAATAACCAGAGCACCAGGTCTGTCGCGGCCGCCGTCCCACGTAGCGCCAACATTGACTCCGTGGTGGGAAAGAGGCAGCTCCGAGGCCGCTCCGAGGGCTGCGCGTGCTGCTCACGAGCACCACATAAGTCATGGCAAAAATAAACTATGTGGTAAAAACACAGCACAAGTGAGAAGCTCGGGCACGGAGAGGGAGCCAGCACGCAGGAGGGGAAGGGGAGCGCGAACCGCAGCGCGCTCCGCACCCAGTCAAGCCAGCTGCTCTGTCCTGCTGGCCAGGGAGCTGGGAAAGGGGCATCCGTCGCCGGTCCTACGGAGCCGACGCTGTGCGGAGCTGAGCGCAGGCTGAGCATCTTTATAGACTGAGGGTGTTTTCTGGCATCGTATTTAGCTGCATCCAGCTGCCAAGAGCCAAGGACAAGAGCTTTCGTCTCAGAGCAGGGATTAACAAAGCAAGAGGGCTTCTTTCCTGAATGCACGACTTAAACTTTGTCTTGGTCACGATGTGAAAGGCAGGGGGACGGAGCGGACCGCGCGGCCCCTGAGCTGGACCAAGGGCAGTTGTTCCCAGCTCTGTTCCCAGCTCCCGTAGCAGTGCCGGGGCAGGAGGGCCAGGGAGGCGGCAGTCGGTGCCTCAACCCTCGGCTGCTCCAGGGCGCTGGACCTGCTCCCCACACAGGTGCAGGGAGAGCACAGGGAGCGGGCGCCGGTTTCACCGCTGCACCAGAGTGGAGCCCTTTCTTGAGGGATGGCGGGCGAGAAGGGAGCCCAAGGCCCCAGGCTGCCCGGGGAGCGGGAGCATCCCTGCCCGCGTCCCCGTCCTCCCCGCGGCCCCCCCATCCTCCCCATCCCGGGGAGCGGATCCCGCCGCTTCCCGCCGGCGGCGGTCACCCCGAGCCCCATGGAGGCTCCTTCCTTCCGCCGGCTGCAGCTCCCCGGGGCCCGGGGAGCCCGGGCTGCGGCGCCGCTGCCCGCGCAAGCCCGGCCCGGAGCCTCCAGCGGTTACGAAACGGGCGAGGAAGCGGAGCCGGGAGCGGGGCCGCCCCAGGGCGGCGGGGGCCCCGGGGCTAGCGCGGCTTAGAGGCACCAGCCGGGCCGGGCTCCGCAGCGAGCCCCGCGGCGCGAGGGCTGCTCGGAAGGCGGCGAC